>NC_056663.1:73628654-73935459 GCF_018350195.1 Panthera tigris | reverse complement strand
TGAGGCTGTGTTTTCCTATAATAAACAACATTATAGTCTGTTAGGCTGCAGACTGGGTCCTCCAAACCCATTCACCCATACAGTACTTAAATCATGGTGATGAAGCTATTCGGAAACCCACCTGTCCCAAGGAATGCTGTTTCCAAGAAAGAGATATTCCCAATTCCAGGTAAAACATCAAAAACATACATGACCCTCATTTATTCTACCTTCACCCGAGGCTCTAGCCACACTAAACTACCACTCTCAATTCCTGTGAGCCATCTCTTGCCTCCAAGCCTTTGCCTGTGCTGTGTTCTATGCCTGTAATGTAACCCATGCCTCCCTGCCTCAGCCTGTCCCTCCTGTGGGCAACCAGAGCCCTCCACTCCCTCTGCTGTCAAAGCACCTACCACTCCGTGTTGCAATTGCCTGCTTATTAATCAGTCTTCCACACTAGATTTCAATCTTCCTGAGGGCTGAGAAACAGTCACATTTTTCTCTGTATCCTCATGCCTACTCAGTGCCTGGCGCACACTAGACATTCAATGAGTATTCATTGGAATGAACGATCGAATGAGTAAGTGAACCTTCAGTGACTGCAACCCCAGCCAGAAGACTAAGGATCTCTCCCACTTTCCCACTATCTTCTGAGAAGAGAGACTCAGTCTCCAGTTGTATGCCCCAGAGTTTGGGTTGAGTGGAGGAAAAGGAGAGAGGCCAGGAGGATGTGCTGCAAGAGAAGTCAGCATTCAATGCATTTGGCTTCAGACAGGCCAGCAGCAGCACCAAGTCGGGCTCCTTTGTGAGGGACTGTCTTAGGAAGAGGACATGGTAAAATGGAGTGGGGGTAGCCTGCCTGTAGTTTTAGGGGTTGGTTCTAATTAGATTAAACTTCTAAACCAGAACATATGCCCACCCAAACACCTGTACGGGAATGTTTATAGCAGCATTATTCATAACAGCCGAAAAGTGGAAACAACCCAAGTGACCATCAACTGACAGATGGATAAATAAAACATGCTATATCCATACGATGAAATGTTTTTCTACCATAAGAAGGAACAGAATACTGTCACATGCTATAGTATGGATAAACACTGAAAACATTATGCTGAGTGAAAAAGGCCAGATACCTAAGACCACATATTATATGATTCCGTTCATGACCAGAATCTATAGAGGGAAATCTATAGAGACAGAGAGTATATTAATGGTTGCGTAAGACTGTGGGGGGTGGGAAGGTAGAGGGTGATAGCTAAAGGGCACAGGGTTTCTTTTGGAGATGATGAAAATGTTCTACAACTGGCTGTGCTGTTGGTTGCCCACATCTGTGAATATACTAAAAGCCATTGACTTGTACAGTTTAAATGTATGAATTATACAGTTAATTGTACAGTTAAATGTATGAATTATATGGTATGTGAATATCTCAATAAAGCCATTAAAAAAAAAAAACTTCTAAAGTAGGGTGTTAACCTGGGCTTTTGAGAATTGTGTACCACCTGAAATAGCATGGCAAAATTGGCATGTCTGGGGGTCTGTGTCACTGGATACTGACACTCACTCACCCACACCTTTGATGGTAATCATCACTGCTCTGTAGAGCTGAGTGCCCCATGACAGGGCTCAATGCAATGCCTGACTGCATGGAAAGGATGTGATGAATATTAATGTAATCAAATGTGTGAATTAACAACTTTATTTAAATAAAAGGTTTCATGTCCAATTTAAAATTTTTTTAATGTTTATTTATTTTTTAGAGAGAGAGAGAGAGAGAGAAATAGAGAGTGCTATAGAGCGTGAGCAAGGAAAGGGCAGAGAGAGGGAGACACAGAATCCAAAGCAGGCTCCAGGCTCTGAGCTGTCTGCACAGAGCCCGACGCGGGGCTCTAACTCACGAACCACAATCATGACCTGAGTTGAAGTCAGACGCTTAATCAACTGAGCCACCCAGGCACCCCTCATGTCCACTTTTAAACTAGTAACTAAGCAAAGAATATAATGCAGTATGGTTCCCTGCCCCCCCCTGCTGTAGAAAAGGGAATGATTGTAAATTCTGTTATGATATGTAAATTTTTTTAATTCTAAAGTATTATTTGTCATAGGATCTAATTGTTTTTCTATGGCTACTTGATCATTTTTATGTTAATGAAAACTAAAAAAAAGTTTAGTCGTCTAATAGGAAATCAAGGTATATAGGTGTGCAAGGTTTGCCAAGTTTCTCAACCCTTAACTGAAAACGTTCCCATCATCAGAAAAACAGCAGGCTCTGTTCACCCCTGAAGCAAATAAATATACTACATGATTTTTGTCTGAATGATTAGGACCACAAAAAGCAGAGGAATGGCATTTGCATTATTTGACTTGGAGGGACTGTGTTTTATAGACCCTTTTCTGGGTAGATACCAAGAGGGGAAAAGTTAGTTGATGCTTGTTTAACTCGGCTGTTTTGCATATTTATAAGTTTACCTTTGTGTTTCAAGCTACTTAAAATCTAAGGAAACAGTATGTTTTCCCTAACGAAAGGAAGTGACTGTATGCTCTCTCGCCCACCGAAAACACTCCTGTAAATTTGAACTGAGGCATCGTATACCTAGTTTTCCTTCTAGGATCTATTCTCACCGCACCCCCCTTTTGCTTATCAGCACACCCCTTTCCGATTTGTAACTCGGTGCCTGTCCGGGCTGCGTGGCGCCGGGAGACGTGCGCCGGGGGCTCTCCCCAGGTTAGCCGCGCGGCCACATTCCGGCGAGGGACCTCCGCGGCCCTGCACGAGAGCGTGGAAACAGCTGACTGCTGACTCAGAGGGGAAAGCAAGCCACCCGCGAATCTCATTGCAGCTCGCTGCTGCATCCCTATCCCATAATCCCTTGCTTGGTTTGCTGCAGTCTTTTCAACAGACGCTGAGTGAGAAAAAGATGTCCTGTAAGATAAAGATTGATTGGTTTGAATACCGAAAGGGGTCTCCCACTTGTTAATGACCCAGAAACATTCCTGCCGACTTTCCTGAGCCTTCTCTCTTTTCCTCCATTTTTCTTCTCTGTTCTGTTCATGAACTGGCACATCACTACATAGAGCAGAAGATATGCTGGGCTTCTGATGATGGCTGCACTGCATGGTAGGGAATTTTAACCAGTTTCTTTGCATGGTGCTTCCAAACTTGGGAGGTTAGCAGAATGTGCATTGTTCTTTTGGATTGCCGCGGAGCTGCAGCGACAGGCTTGGGAGGATTTAATTCTTTGCCTCGTTGATTATTAGTCTGTCTGCAGAAATGGGTAGGTCCTAACTGTTCTGATTGCTGAGTATTATGCCAGATGGATAGCTGATTTCTCCTGCTCTCTCTCTGCTCTGGCTTTTTCTTTTTTTCTTTTTCTTTTTTTCTCCCTTCTCTCTCTTGGTGATGCTGCATGCTCTGTAACTATCAGATAGAGGGAGACCCATTCTTTGCTTAAACAAAGGCACCAAATTAACCAGAATAGGGAGTCATGCAAGATTTTCTTTCTTATCAAGTTCCTAATGTGATCTGACTAGATTTTTATCTTTACTAGTCCTCAATTTTAATGTGTATTCAGCTTATTTTAAATGAAATATTTCCCTCCCAGCATTTCTCTGTTGGGTGCGAAGATGGGGATGAAGTATTTAAGTTGCTGGATTCCTTCCTCCATACCCCAGGGTGGAGGAGAATGAACCATTCAACCCTTCCCCCACTCAGTCCTCTGTTGGAGAACCCTGGGGTTGAGTTCCCAGTTACCATTGGAAACCCATTCATTCATAATGCATGATTCGACCCTCTGAATTCTAAATGCCATTGATAATCAGCAAATATGCAGAAAATGATTTGGGCTTTTTTTCTTTTTTAACATTTTTTTTTTTGGCCTGCCTTTGAAGTAGACTCAAATCTGGGTGGAGTTCAATGGTAGCTTTACACAGGGGGGAAAAAAATCCTTGGGTTGGACCTTAGATTTGCTTCCTGAAACAGTGGCTACGATTATTCTGACAGCTTTCTCTACTAGTGTGCCCCACCCTTTCATTATTCCTTATTTTGGGAGGATAGGAAAGCAAGTAGGAAGGCTATTTATTTTAAGCTAAATATTAAATATTAATAAGCGGATTTCTGAACCAAAAGGTAAAATGGTATCTGTCTTAAGATAGATTCAATATCATTGCTTTAAGGAGCAGATCTGGATTCAGAATGAAGCATTTTAAAAATTATTAGTTTGTTTCTTTGGCTTAGATCGTATTACTGCAGTTTTATTCTTCGTGAATAATTGTTAGAGGTTTTTGTTATTTTTTTAGATTAGAATATGTAAGGAGAGCCATTTGTTTGTCCAGATTCTTCAATTGATTTCTTAAGTATTAGGATTCAGTTCTGCTTAGCGTGAACCTATTTTCTGGTGTCTTTCATTATTTTCAGGCAGACGCTTCAGCAGCCCCGGTCCTAACCGTCTGTTAATGTTAAATAATGCACGCCCCTCCCGAGCGAGCAAGCACACAATGAGAAGTTTCATGTGTGCTGTGGTATGAGAAAGCAGCTTTTTGTTACAGAGACGTTGAGTCGTGGCCTATCCTAAACCTCTAAGTGTTTCTTTCCAGTTTTCTCCTAGAAAGACCCAAGTGATTTGCATTGGAAAGATTAAAATAGGACTGAATGTACAAATGTTCTCTGATACAATGTGCCTGTTTGGAGAAATAGGAATCCAGGATATATATTCCATATATTTTAAAAATGGAGAATAAAATCTATACATATTTTTCACCAGAGTTAATATTATAATCCTGAGATGACTTTTTTTTTTTTTTTTACTTATATGAAAAAAGCTTCGTGGATTTTTTTTTGCTTGTGAAATAAGCAAAAACACTCATTCTTTGTCTTACTAAAAATTGAAAACGTCCTTCATTTGGATATTTGGAGACATTAATTACTCCAAAGTTATGACTTTCTTGTATCTATCTTTAAGTCGAAGAAATTCTAAATGTGTAGCAATTTTTAAAAATTTAACCTAAGCTTAATTTTTAAGACTCCCTTGTGCTTTTTTTCATCATCTCTCTGATAAAACTAGGACTTTAACAAGACATTTGTATGTATTATTGAAATGTATGGAGGAGAAATACTTTTACACTTTAAAATATTTGCTGCCAAATTATTTACTCTCATAGGTTTTTTTTCTTTAAAAAATGTCACTGAATTACTTCTAATTATGGCATAATTATAATTTGCACACACCTGTAATTGTTTTTTTGAAAATGTCTGATGCCATCTGTGCCCTTTATTACTTATGTAAGGATTTGAGTGTCAGAGTAGAATTTGTCCTATAATGGGGTTGGCTATTAGAGTTCTCTGAACATTATTATTGTGCAGGTTGTCTGAAATGAACAGATCAGGTTTCCTCCTAGAATTTGAAGGTTTAGGTTAAACCAGATACTGAGGGAAAAAATGAGCCCAGTGTAATTATTCAAACAGCACCTTGGAAGGAACCTTCATTACTGCTTTCTGCATGCTAGTCTTTCTACCCTCTTTTACTTTACCCTCTTCTGCCTTCATGTTCTCAGTCACCTCCGTTCCTCCATTAAGTGCTTTTCATTATTCTTCTTGAAAACTTATTAAGGTACACATTTATTCTAATCAGCAACAGAATTAAATAACGCACTTCCTATCCACCAGGGACAAAAGGGGATTTGCTGTTACACAGGCCTATGTCTTTTGAAGTTCTGATGTAGAATAAATTTCTCCTCCCCCTTCTTGCTAACCTTGCCCAATTTCCAGAGCTTAGGGCCTTGGCCTTCCTCTGTCTTTTTTGTGGTCCCAGAATATGCAACCTCCTTGTAGTCCCAAAGGAAAGCAAGGAAAGAGTCTTGGCAAGGTGATGGATGTGGGGAGAGGAAACCCTACTCATCCTGACTGTCCCAGGGCACTGTGGATGAATGTTAATCAGCCTGACCACTTAACACTCAATCACACAGGCCCAGCTTTCTATACCTTAGAAAACCCAAAGCAAATCTTAAGAACTGACTTAATTACATTGTAAAAGGCAAGGCTATCTATGAAGAAGGCAAAGACAAATAGTTATCTATACTAAGAGGTAGAGGAAATAGGCATAAATATTCTAAAGATGAGTTGGGGGCTTGACATAAATCAATTTCCGTGTGGTAAAACCCAGCAACCTTGGGAAGCTGTCATACATTGGACCCTGGAAATGATAAGAACCTTTGGAAAGCTTGGGCATATCCTTGCCTGCAGAGAGAAGTTAAAGTGAATGGCTTCTGGAATACACACCCACTCACCCCCAAACACATGCGCTCATGCATGTACTATCAGAAAAGATATTGCATCTGGCCTTCTAATTTACAAAATGGCCCATTTGGGAGGCTTGATTTATCTGGAAATAGGTCACCCTGTTTAATTTCACTGAAGATTGTCCTCTTTTCTTTCTTCTAGTTAAGTCCTCTGTAACAATGCAAATTCAGTTGCAGGTGAATAAAAATATGCTCATAAATTTTAAAAACTAAAAATACTTTGTTTCTTTCGTCATGTTTTAACCTGTGCCTTGAGCTCTAGGTACCATCTGTCCTGGCAGGTAAAAGATAGAACATTGTGAGTTATAGATAATCCTAATAGTTCGAGATTTTCTTTCTGTAAACGCGCCAGAAAAATTTTTAACTTCTTGGGAAGCTGGTTTTATTTTTTATTTTTATTTTTTAATAATTCAGAATTTACTGCTTTCTGTTTTTAAAATGTTATTTATTTTTGAGAGAGGGAGAGGGAGGGGCAGGGAGAGAGAGGGAGACAGAGGATCTGAAGCAGGCTCTCCCAGGCTGAAGCAGAGAGCCGGATGTGGGGCTCAAACTCACAAACCGTGAGATCACCTGAGCTGATGTCAACCACTTAACCGACTGAGCCACGCAGGCACCCTGGGAAGCTGATTTTAGCCTGTCTGCATCGTTGTCATTGGCAGTAAAAATGTAACCATACTAATAAATTAATCCAGCTAAGTGGCCACAAAGAGAAGCAGTAACCCAGGAATGCCATAAAATTAAACAGAAGTGGAATCTAGTGCCTTTAGGATGGTATATAATCAAATATGCTGACTCTTACCCACAAATCACATGTTAAAATTTTATTTTCCAAAGGAATCTTGACCTGTTTCCCAACCGTGTTTCCTAGCCTAGCCAACAAGTTTTCCCCCAACTCTCTCCCCTTCTCAAGCAGAGTGCTTTCAATTTGTCTTTTGTCTTCTACCCTCCCTTCCTGCTCTTCCCCCTCTGGTGTCAGCAATAAAAAGTTTGGATAATTATCCGATCTAAATGGTATACTCTGGGGTGGGAATTGTGGTCTCAACCCTAGAATTGTGGACCCAGGCATTTTCCTTTTGTTTCTTCTCCTCTCAAGTTCTTCTTTTCCACTTGGTTGTCATTTCCACCAAGTTCTAGGGGATTTGAGGACGTGAGCCAGGAAAAATACCAGAAGTGACGTGAGGGAAGAAATGCTAGGATGGGGGGTTTGCAAGGATTTTGTTACATGCGTATTGCATTGTTGTTACAAAAGCTGTTTAGTGGGCACGCCCCACTAATGAGGAATTTTTGTGTCAACTTTCTTAGACTTTGTATTTCCGCGCACATGTGTCCTCAGTAGTTCTCAATTCCCGTTCCGCCTTTGTGAGTGTGTTTAAGTATGTCACTGAATATTTACCCTCTGGCTGACGGCTTGTGTTGCTAAAGATTACACGATCACGTGGGAAGGCAGGTAATGTCTGATGTCAAATGAAAACATTCACATGACTGATGACAACCATGCTGTTTATTGTGTACTAAGTCAGCCGGTGCCGCTTTTTTCTGCTACTGGGACTGAGTCCATTCCCATGTTACACTTTATTTGCTCAGTTCAGTCAAAGAAATAATGAGTGTCTATCATGTACGAGGCACAGTTCTAGCTGCTGCAATCCTTGCCTTCGTGAATCTTACATCCTAGAGAGGTGGGGAGGAGACAATATGCAAGATAAACACATTACATACTATATCAGAAAGTGACCGTTGCAACAGAGACAGAGAGCAAGGACGGGAGATAGCAAGTGCTGGGGGCTGGGGGGCAAGTTTCAATTTTAACCAGAATGGTCAGATTGAGAAGGTGCTATTGAACAGAGAGGTAGAGAGGAGAACCAAACCCCTCTTGTAAGCAGTATTGCTGTTGGTTTTCCACTGACAAGGAGCCTCAGCCAGTCTCCCCACATAGCGAGAGCTCTCATAGCTAGTTAATGTCAACAGCACCCTAATGTTGGCTATTTATGTAGTTTTAAAATGGCCCTTCTTAGAGCGCCTGGGTGGCTCGGTCAGTTAAGAGCCCAACTCTTGATTTTGGCTCAGGTCATGATCTCATGGTTCATGAGATTGAGCCCCAAGTTGGGCTCTGTACTGGAGCCTGTTTGGGATTCTCTCTCTTTCTCTCTCTCTGCCCCTCCCCCACTTGCTCTCTCAAAATAAATAAATAAGCTAAAAAAATTTTTTAAAAAATGGCTCTTCTTGCCATCCCTTCTCTGTCATTTCCTCTGTGTTGGCCTTTTGTCGGTATGTAGAGTGCTAGTTCCTGCATCCAAGAGGATTCGGGTTCCTTCAGAGACAAAGCCCATTCCATGCATGCTTGTAGGCGCTCCTGTCCAGAAATTGGTTTTGCAGATCTCCAGGAGAAGAGTAGTTCTATATGCTGATCTCTTTCACTATCATGTGCTTATTTCTGCTGGTCATGTGAGTAAGAAGGATCTCTGACACTTCAGAAACCAAGATGGAGAAAGGAGAACAGCCGAGAATCTAAATAAGTATTTATTGCTCTTCTAATCAAAGCAACCAGAAACTGTGGTAGTGCCCGGACACTTTAAAGGCTGTATACATTTTATGTATGTTCCTCGCGGCGTATTCAGACTGATGGAAAGCTTCCTGTGGTGCTTGTTAGCACATTCTGTGCCTCCGTTTTTCTCGGTACTTTATCCCTTTAGGAGTAGTCAAATTGTCTTTCTATTGTGGGTATCCAGTTATATTCAGGGAATGATCATTACCCTGGCAAAGTCTCGGTTTGGGGATCTTTGGGGCTTGGAAGCCTTTTGTGTTGATTCTGAGAGTCCTAAAAATCCAGATGTCTTCAACAGGTCACTTGTGACAGATCTGTAATATTGTCATGCTTTTAAATTAGTGTTAATGAGTCAACCTAATTTACCATATAAATTAACAATACTAACAAAGACTTACTCCCACCCACTTCAATAATTATCATAAAATTAGAGTGAAATATTTTCATTTCAGCATCAGAACATAATGATGTGAGCTCAAGAAATTTCATTTAGTCAAATCATACCATTTGATTAAAACAAATGGTTTCTCCTTGCCCAAACCCTAAAACTCTAAGGTTAAAAAAAAAAAAAAAAAAAGAGTGAAATCAATGCGATGTTTTCTCTGTACTTTTTTCAATACTCAGCATGACTGATTATTTCAAAGGGGGATATGAAATTTTTCAAAAGCTATTCAAATTAAAATTATTTTTAACTTATTTTAACTGAAAAGTTCAATATAATTTTTTAAAAAGTTATTTGTTTGTATTAGAGATAGAGAAAGAGTGTGAGCAGGGGAGAGTGGCAGAGGGGGAGGGGGAGAGAGAGAGACAGAGAGGGAGAATCTTAAGCAGGCTCTGTACTCAACTTGGAGCCCTGATGCGGGACTGGATCCCACGACCCTGAGATCAGGGGTCTCAGCCAAAATGACCTGAGCCAAAATCAAGAGTCATATGCTCATCAACTGAGCCACCCAGGTGCCCCTTAGATATAATTGAAAATGTATATATATGGAACACATCATGAATTTTTGTGTCATCCTTGCTCAGGGGCTGGGCCAATCTTCTGTATCATTTCAATTTTAGTGCTGCTGAAGTGAGCACTCCATAATTTTTATCACACACACACACACACACACACACACACACAGACACACACACACAAAGTGTTAATCTTGTTTAAGATTAGGTATCAGATAAAGCAGAAGACTTGAAATCTGAGCTTTCTGATTCACTGATTTTACTGGGTGACCTTGAGCAAGTCATTTAAACCCTCGGCTTTGGTTTCCTTATCTTAAAGACAGACAAATCCATTCCTTCCCTTTTCTGATGTCATGGGGATGTGGTTAAGAAAAGCAGATGATGTGCCAATACTTTGAGCTCCTGAGAGATGAGCCACATTTAATCCAATCAATGAATATCATTCTCTACTCTAGTTCTTTAGGGAGACATTCTAGGAAAGAGAGAGCAGATAGTGCTGGCTAATTAGATATGTCGCACTCACGCTGTTTTAACTAATGCAGCAAGTTCTGTTCAGATGTGACACTCGTGTATAGTAGGTTCTTTCACAATGTTCTGTCTGTTTATGAATCATGCTCTTTAATGAGCTTATCTAGAAAGTATAGAGTTGGGATATGGGTGTGTCTTATATGTAACTATACTCAATTATGTATAACTAGTAGAATTTTTAAAATGTTTATGTATTTATTTTGAGAGACAGCACACACATGCAGGTGGGGGGGGGAGAGAGAGAGAGAGAGAGAGAGAGAGATGGAGAGAGCGCAGAACCCGACTTGGGGCGCAATCTCACAGACTGTGAGGTCATGATCTGAGTTGAGTTCAAGAGTCAGATGCTCCATCTACTGAACCACCCAGGTTCCCCGATAGGATTTTCTTATTACAAGTTGACATACTTTTTAAAAATGTGGTGAACTGGTGGGGAGAGAGAAGAACTATCATTCATGTTTGAAAAGAATTTCCATTAAAAAGTGTAGAATTGTTGATTCTGTAAATATGGTATTTCCCAGCTTCAAACACAGGTCCCAGGCCAAGTTAAAATATTATTTATAAACCAAGCTTTTATAGTACATACAGCCTTCTTAAAGCACACGGTCAAGGGAGATGTGGTGGTTTAAGGAGTGAACAGGCTATGGGTTTTGCATTCTGACAAACTTCTTAACTGAGCCAAGGTTTTCAAAAATCTGTGGAATGAGAATAATATTACTTCCTGCCTAGGGTCATATTGAAAATTAACAAATTTTTTTTGTAAAGAGTGTTTCTGTTGGGAATTGGGGGGCTGTAGACACCTTACCAAATATTTAGAAAATTAAGAAGTGAATTTTAGCTTAACCTTGGTTTACCCTTTTGGAATAGAAGCCAGATGTTCTTCAAGGTGGTAAATGAAGCTGTGTTTTATGTTGTAATTTTACCCTCCCTTGGAGGCCCTCTGCATTTTTCTCTCTTGCCCTCTTCTAATTCTCTTTTTCTGGCACGATTCCTGACATTTTGAAACCTTCTCTGAACTAATTAATTTCACCAGGTCCCTCAGATTCCCACACATGAATACCAACAGACATTTCTTAAAATGTTAGGAATTATCTGCCTTTGTCCCTGCTCTGTGGCAAATACATTTTAGCATACAATCTATAAACCTTTAGTTCTGAAGAGAACACTCTGAACCCCATACAAAGGTCTTAATAAAAAGTTCTAATTATTCTGGAGCACCTGGGTGGCTCAGTCGGTTAAACGTCCGACTTCAGCTCAGGTCGTGATCTCATAGGCGGTGAGTTCGAGCTCCACGTTGGGCTCTGTGCTGACAGCTTGGAGCCTAACTTGGATTTTGTGTCTCCCTCTTTCTCTGCCCCTTTTCCCACTCATGTTCTTTCTCTCTCTCTCTCTCTCTCTCAAAAATAAATAAATATTAAAAAAATTTTAAACAAGTTCTAATTATTCCATCCTTGCATGTTAACAGTATGTAGGGGAGGGAAAACTTTTCTCAACACACTTCAATTCTGTTCCTGAAGACTGCAAATTAAACTGACAAAAGACAGATTATCAAGAGAAAAGGATGTACACATTTTACTGGTAGTTTATTTTTCCAACATAATATATAATATTCTAAGTTTATTAATTTAATATTTTTAATTTTACATGCATGGGAGCTTCACAGAAAAGAAATGAAAACCCAGAGAGGCAGTTGGACCTGGGGGCTTATATACTGTTTTAACAAAGGATGACAAATGGTGGAGAAATGGCTAGATAAAGGAAAAGGAGGTTTAGGGACAGTAAATTGTAGGAAAGTGACCAGGAAATGTATGGTCCATAAGGGTTGTTGAGTAAGATTTGTTATGTAGACTCCTCTCCCATGCTATCTCTGGTGATAATTAAGAGTCTCCTCTTTTTGGTTTCGGAGAGTGGGGCACCTTTACAAATGAAAATTTCCTTTGAAAATGGGAAATCGATGCCCTGCTTTTAAGCAGGGGGGAGAGGACAGAATGCCCCTCGCCAACCACCAGCTGCCTTACCGTGTCTGCTGTTTCTCAAGTGCCTCCAGCTCAAAATAATCCTTATGCCAAGATGGCACATTTTGGAGTGACATTTTGATCCCCTTCAAGTACAATAGTTGGGAAACCATTTTATCTTAGTAAGACTGTTCTATTTGATATAGATTATACTTTTATAAGACTGTAGGTATAGAATCAAATAGAGTCATAAATGAAGGCATGAACAGGCAGAGCTGTATAAGTATTTGGCCCCTCAGTTACCCTTGCTTGCAAAGCCAGCAGGCATGCCTCTTTGTGCAACTACGTCTTCTAATTTGTTTTGTTTGCATGGTGAACATGTGATCATTTTATTGATTTACAAAATAAACAGGCATTTCACTGTATGCCTCATCCAGCATTGAGGGTTGGTTATGGTCATTTTGAGGTCACTGGCATGGAATTCTACCTGTATTCATAACACGGTGTCTGTAGTGAATGAACCAATGATTGATTTGCACTTACAAGTTATTATATATTTTTCCTGTCTGACAGCAGCAGCGTGCAGGGTCAAAGACAGCCGGCCTCCCATGTCAGTGGTCTAGGATGGCCAGTGAAGCCACCAACATCCCAAGTCCTGTGGTGCGCCAGATTGACAAGCAGTTTCTGATTTGCAGTATATGCCTGGAACGGTACAAGAATCCCAAGGTTCTCCCCTGTCTGCACACTTTCTGCGAGAGGTAAGCCTCCTTTGTGCTCAGAGAAGAGAGTTTCACAGACTGATCTCCTCTAGCTTACCAAGGGGTTCTTTCCAGAATTGTCCAGTTACCTATGGAAGACAATAACTCTTTTGTGCTTATGATAGATATCTAGAAACATAATCATGAGTTGCCAATAATTTACTCTATTTTATTATTTTTTTAAAAATTTTTTAATGTTTTTATTTATTTTTGAGACAGAGAGAGACAGAGCATGAGCAGGGGAGGAGCAGAGAGAGAGGGAGACACAGAATCGAAAGCAGGCTCCAGGCTCTGAGCTGTCAGCACAGAGACCAACGTGGGGCTCGAACTCACGAACAGTGAGATCATGACCTGAGCCGAAGTCCGACGCCCAACCGACTGAGCCACCCAGGCGCCCCTAATTTACTCTATTTTAAATAACTACAAGTGAGAGAAAGCAATCTAGTAGCTACTGATTCATTCCCACAGGACATAGAACATTAAATATTTTAGGATTTAAAAAATGTTTTAATTTCTCCCTTGTTTTTCGTCAATTTTTGCCAACCACAGTTCCTTCATACAGTATCTTTGGTGAGGGCCAATTAAAAATCTATTATGGGGCACCTGGGTGGCTCAGTTGGTTGAGCGTCTGATTTTGGCTCAGGTCACGATCTCGTGGTTTGTGGGTTCAAGCCCCACATCGGGCTCTGTGCTGACAGCTCAGAGCCTGGAGCCTGCTTCGGGTTCTGTGTCTCCCTCTCTCTCTCTGCCCCTCTCCTGCCCACATTCTGCCTTTCTCTCTCTCAAAAATAAACAAACATTAAAACCAATTTTATTAATCTATTATCTTCTCCCATACAACAAACACATGAGGTAAAATACCTTAGTTAAAAGGGAGAGCTTCCTCTCAAAGATACTTCAGAAGTGGGGCACCTGGGTGGCTCAGTCAGTTGAGCGTCCAACTTCGGCTCAGGTCATGATCTCACATTCTGTGAGTTCGAACACCGCATCAGGCTCTGTGCTGACAGCTCAGAGCTTGGAGCCTGCTTCAGATTCTGTGTCTCCCCTCTCTCTCCCCCTTCCCTGCTCACGCTCTGTCTCTCTTGCTCTTAAAAATAAATAAACATGAAAAATTTTTTTAAAAAAGATACTTCAGAAGACACATACTAATGGCACATTTGAACATAAAGATGTTGCAGATGAAGAAAAAAACTATGTGTATGAAATAATTATAAATTACCTGAACATGTAATTTGCTATATATGAAAACACATTTCTTTATCCTTCTTAGTTTTTTCCATTGAGTTAATCAGTTATCAAAATACATCTTTACTTTCTCGTTTAACTTAGCACATAAGCAATTAAGCAGATAAAGTTTGTTAGTAATTAGTTTATCTGTGTCCTAATTTAAGTATTTCCCTAGTAAGGTTATATTTTTTTTTCTTAAAAATAAATATAGCAATTATGTTTTATAGCATTGTGTTAAATATATTTTCTATTATTATTAAATATACATAATTAAAATGCTTTAATTCTTGTTATAGAATAGGAAGTGGTGTTTCCAATGGCTTCAAATCAGTGCTAATTATATTTACCATCCATTTTTAAATATACATTTGTTAAAGTTGATTTACTTTGTAAGATCTCAGGTGCAACAGAATAACCATATCCATGCTGGTGATGGATAGACAGAGAAGGTGGATTTGTTACTGGCCGTTGTGGTTTTTTTGTTGCTTTTTAGGGGGTTCTTTTGGTGTGTGTGTGTGTGTGTGTGTGTGTGTGTGTGTGTGTGTAGAGTTTGTTTGTTTTAGTAGTGGTATATAGGGCACTAGCACTTTTCACTTTATTTATTTTACACTTTGGTGCATTTTGTAATTTATAGTCCAAAATGACTAAATGGAGAGTGACTTCCCCCCCTCACTCAGTGAATCTAGCTAAAACATGAATACCAGCTAATTGTCCCTGTGTCTCTGGGCTCACATGGTAAGATCATTATTTGATTTGCAGCAGTTGGCCTCTTCATATACAACACTGAGAGGCACTCAGTCTGAGCCTGGCAGAGCCTCCTATTCCCCGTGTTCAGTTCCCAGGCAGTGCATTGTTTGGCTCCCATTTACGTGCTCTGACAGGTGAGAAGCAACAGTTTTGGGCTGTCCTGGGTCTGCCTCACGCCCTCTCAGTTGGGTCTCACCCAGTCTACTTCTGTTCCTCCATCTAATGGCCGGTGGTAGAGATTTTCCAGAGCCTACCACAGCAAGTCCCTGTGGAATGCATGGAATGGGTTTTGAGAAGGTCACAGTGGTCGCAATATGGAGAATATTAGAGGATAGAGGATACAAGGGTGGGTGACAGTGCATAGAGCCACTGCAGAAACCCAAGAAAGGCTGGTGTAAAGCAGATGATGAGAACTGGAAATGTTGGAAGGTATTTAGGAATTTCCAGCCTTTGGTGATGGGTTGGATGTGGAATATGAAGGACAGTTACTGTTTTCAGCATGGCTCCATCATTCCTAGATGAATGGACGGAGGTGCTGTTTGTTGAGATGGAAAGAGGACCCAGTTTGGGGAAAGAACATAGCTTTGGTTTTGGACATGTTGAGTCTTAGAGCTTGTGCGACATCTAAGAGGAGATGCCAAGAAAGCAGTTGGTGTAGAGATTAGGGGCTCAGAGGAGACGTTTGTGGAAGGAATAGAAATGTGGGAGTGTTGTGTTTATAGCCCTGCACATGGATATGATGTCCCACGGAGAGAGGGGTGCTAATGACAGTCTGGACTGGCCAGTAGAAAACCAAGAGCAGACAGAAGGAGAAGGAGGACCAAGTGAGTGTGCTGTCACAAGCAAGAGAAGATGAAGTTTCAAAAAAGGAGAGGTGGGAGGCAGCGGTCACATTTAATGAGTGGTACTGGGAAGGATAGGAGTGAAAAATGTCTATTGTCTGGATTTGGATGCCCTCGGTGACCTTAGCAAAAGCTATTCTGTTTCTGGTATTGATTCAGTGCTAGGTACTTCTGTGACATAGGAAAGTCCATTAACCTCCTTGATGGCATTTTCCTTATCTACATAATATGGGGAATGAGACGAAATCAGAAGTTTTCGGATTTCGTTTGGCAGAGCAACAGGGAAACATTATGTAGAGTAGTTATATAGAACTTAGGTTCTGGTGCTTAAGAACCTGAGTCGCCTGGGTTTGAACTCCTGCTCTGCCCTTGACCACTGGAGTTCTGAGAGCAAGCAACTTTGCTTCTCTCAGCCTGTGTTTCCTCGGGTGTCTAAAGTACATACTTCAGGGGCACCTGGGTGGCTCAGTTGGTTAAGTGTCTGACTCTTTGTTTCAGCTCAGGTCATGATCGCACGGTTTGTGTGTTTGAGCCCTACATCGGGCACTGCACTGAGAGTGGGAAGACTGCTTGGGATTCTCTGTCTCCCTGTCTCTCTGCCCCTCCCCACCCCCATCTCTTTCTCAGAATAAATAAACATTAAAACATAAGTAAATAAAGTACCTACTTCATACGGTTTTTGCAAGTACTGTGAATCTAGTGAGCAGGATCTATATAAGTCATTACTAGCAATGCATTTTGCTAATTAAATGAATTAAGTTGATGCCTTTTGAGGAGAGGCAAGAAGAGATCATGTTGGTATGACTCCGGGTGTCCTATCCCTGCTTCAAACAAAACGTTTCCACTGGGAGGTGTTTTTTTTTTTTTTTTTTTTTTTTAAGGTTTATTCATTTTTCAGAGACAGAAACAGAACATGAGGTGGGGAGGGGCAGAGAGAGAGGGAGACACAGAATCCGAAGCAGGCTCCAGGCTCTGAGTGTCAGCACAGAGCCCAACATGGGGCTTGAACCCACAGACCGTGAGATCGTGACCTGAGCTGAAGTCAGATAGATGCCTAACCAACTGAGCCACCCAGGCGCCCCTCCACTGG
This sequence comes from Panthera tigris, assembly GCF_018350195.1. Lineage (NCBI taxonomy): Eukaryota > Metazoa > Chordata > Mammalia > Carnivora > Felidae > Panthera > Panthera tigris. Next base: position 73,918,540 of record NC_056663.1, on the reverse strand, counting down.
GAGGTGTTTTTAACATGGGAGATCTGCTTATGCTTTTGTATGCAACTATGTGTATGAAATAATTAAAAATTAACTGAATATGCCATTTGCTATATATGAAAACACATTTCTTTATCCTTCTTGAGTAGTTGTTCCATTGAGTTAATCAGTTATCAAAATACATCTTTACCTTCTTATTTAACTTAGCACATGAGCAATTTCACATATGAAGTTTGTTAGTAATTACTTTACCTGTGGCTTAATTTAAGTATTTCAACAGTAAGAGAAAACTTCAACCTGTTTCTCCCCATTGTAAAAATCCACAAATCTGTGAACATGACACTGGATATTGTAGAGCAATGCTTTGCAACCTTTTTAAAAATTTTTTTAATGTTTATTTATTTTTAAGAGAGAGAGAGAGACAAAGTGTGAGCGGGGAGGGGCAGAGAGAGAGGGAGACGCAGAATCCGAAGCAGGCTCCAGGCTCTGAGCTGTCAGCACAGAGCCCAACACAGGGCTTGAACTCACAAACTGCGAGATCATGACCTGAGCCAAAGACGCTTAACCGACTGAGCCACCCAGGTGTCCCCTGCAACCTTTAATGGGCATATAAATCACCTGATTCAGACTCAGCAGGCCTGGAGGAAGACCTAAGATTCTGCACTTCTTCCAAGTTCCCCGGAGAGGCCAATGCTGCTCATTTGGGGCAAGGTTCCCCAGAACACTACCAAAGTCAATGATGTTACTCTTTTCCTTGAGGGTTATCCTTTGCCTGATCAGTTGATAGGGGCGCGGGAGTACACATTACCTCTTGGTTGCTGAAATCTTATTTTCCTAGAAAAGGAAACTACACAGGGAGTTTCTGCAAAGTAGCCCATGTTGGTGCAGAGAATGTACGGTACCTGTGAGAAGAGGTGGTCCTGCTCTTGCTCGAGAGCCCACTGTGCTGACAGTCCACCTGCTTCTGCTCCCGCAACAGGTGCCTGCAGAACTACATTCCCGCCCACAGTCTAACCCTCTCCTGCCCAGTGTGCCGCCAGACCTCCATCCTGCCCGAGAAGGGGGTGGCCGCGCTCCAGAACAACTTCTTCATCACGAACCTGATGGACGTGCTGCAGCGAACTCCCGGCAGCAACGTTGAGGAGTCCTCCATCCTGGAGACGGTCACCGCTGTGGCTGCCGGAAAGCCTCTCTCTTGCCCAAACCACGATGGAAATGTAAGTGAGCGGATTGCAGACGCGGCCTGGGGGCATGACTGCTTTGATTTGGGTAGGCTTCGGGCAATCAGAGGTTATACGCTAAAGCAGAACTCCACCTGGAAAATGAGTAATTAGAAGGCATTTTTAGCAGTGCTCAGGCTATTTTGCCTGCTTACTTGCTCTGATCAAATTTATTTAAATGATCAGATCAATCTTCATTGTGTCTATTAGCATGTATTATTAGTTTCCCCAGGAGAGCAAACCCATAACTATTTGCACAGTGGGTATTCTTGACCCACATAAATATCTATATAGTAAATTCTGGATAAAGATTAAAAATAGATACGTGCTGCAAATTGAGAATGATTATTAAAATATTAATTAATTACAGCTCTTTGTTTTTCTTTTGAGGGAAATTTTTCTCCTGCTCCATTAGGCCCTAATCCTTAATAATAAATAGAATTTGAAGATGTGTGAATCCTTGACAATAGATTCTAGATTTTGAATTCAAGCGTATTTTCTGCTACTAGCAAGCATAATAGGTGATATAAACTTAGGAGAACCTGTGTGTACCATTAAATAACTGATTCACAATAGCTATGTCACCTGAAGAGGCCGCATTGTACAAGAGCACTGGCTTTGGATTTCAACTGCCTCGTTCAAACCCCGCTCTTCAACTTATTCCTGTGTCAGCTTTGGCACGTTTATTAAGCTCTCTGTGTCTCACTTTCTCATCTGTAAAGAAGAAGTAATAATTGTATTTACTAGGGACCCCTGAGTGGCCCAGTCGGTTAAGCATCCAACTTTGGCTCAGGTCATGATCTCGAGGTTTGTGAGTTCCAGCCCCGCGTCGGGCCCTGTGCTGACAGCTCGGAGCCTGGAGCCTGCTTCGGATTCTGTGTTTCCCTCTCTCTCTCTGCCCCTCCCCCGCTTAGACTCTTTTTCTCTCTCTCTCAAAAATAAATAAACATTAAAAAAATTAAATAATAGTATTTACTACATGGGATTACTTGGAGAAGTAAATGTTTAAGTCATATAAAGCATTATAGTTAGCTCTTGATAAATGTTAGCTATGAAGATTATTTCTTGTCAGTGACTATTCACTTTTTTCTTTGTAATGGCCACTTCAAAAGTATTAGAAGCTGCTTATAATAGAAGGCATGGGGCTAGTAAAACCACTATCAAGCAAGCTATTAATTGTTAGAGCAAAGGAATAATTATTAGCCATGACTATTGTTTGTTGACCTCATTTCATGCCACTCTCTCTGCCCACCACACGGCAGCCTCACTGGCCTAGAACTTGCCAAGTGGCTTCCCACCTTGGGACTTGATTATTCTCTGTGCCTTCTGCCCGGAATGCTCCCTGGCTAGCTCACCCTCATCCTTCATGTCTCTGCTCAACTTGCTCCCACACAGAGCAGTCTTCTGTAACTGAGGCAAACCAACCTCTGACACCCACTTATTAGCCATTACATCACTTCCTGGATTTCCTTCCTGGCATCCACCATGCTCTGCTTGCCTTCATCTGTGTATTTGTTGATCTTCTGGCCTTACTTTTAGAAAGTGAGCTCCAGAAGGTCAGGGACCATGTTCACCATTATATTGCTAGCACTAAGCACAGTATCTTCTACATGGAAATGTAGAAACAAACAGAGACTGTCTGTCCTGAACTTGCTATAACAAGGAATCAGCCACCGTCACTTCTGTTTTGGCAGAGACTCAAAGGCAGGCAGAGGAGTGGGAAAGCTCTACCGCAGACAAAAGGGAAAGCTTTAGGGATGTGCTGTTTGGAGGCTGTTGGCATGGGGAAGCTGGAGACAGAGAGACAGAGCGCGAATGGGAGAGGGGCAGAGAGAGAGGGAGACACAGAATCCAAAGCAGGCTCCAGGCTCTGAGCTGTCAGCACAGAGCCCCACGTGGGGCTCAAACTCATGAACCGTGAGACCATGACCCAAGCCAAAGTTGGACGCTCAGCCGACTGAGCCACCCAGGCGCCCCTACGTATCTTTAATTAATTATTTAATTGAAAGCACACCAGGCTGTCAATAGCCACGGTTTCCCATGCAGTGTACTCCAAGGGAGAATTACCATGTAAGTTTTGTAAAGGAAACTTTAAATGGTGCCTTCAATTAGTTGAGCATTCTTCTTATGACCATTTCTCACACTGGCTCTCCCTGAGGCTGTCTTCTCCTAGAGGAGCTCTAGCTCAGCTCAGGTCATGATCTCATGGTTTGTGGGATCAAGCCCTGCATCAGGCTCTGTGTTGACAGTGCAGAGCCTGCTTGAGATTCTCTCTCCCTCTCTCTCTGCCCCTCCCCCTGTTCTCTCTCCGATGCTCTCTCTCTCGCTCTGTCACAAGATAAATAAATGTTTATTAAAAAAATGAAAGGAGTTCAATTCAAAAAGCTAGGGAAAACAACAAAGTAAATATATGGAACACGAAATAATAGAGATAAACTTCATTTGAAAGTAATAAAACAATTGAGTTAATAAACCTAAGAGCTGGTTTTTTTAATTAGTGAAATAATTTCATATCTGGTAAAACAAAAAAGGGAAAATATATCAAATTAGGACTCTAACAAAGAGATACCAGTACAGGTAAAAGGAATATTTTAGAACAAATATATCAATGCTAGGTGCTAAAGGCTAATATACTTGAAAGTTTGAATGAAATGGATGATTATCTAGGAAATTGGAAGTGATTAAGAAAACCTGAGTAGGCTGCTAATTTTGCAAGAAACTGGTAAAACTTTATTTGAAACCTAACTCCTTCAAAACAAATATGTGTAAAACAAATATGATTCATAGTGTGGTCTGCATCTTAAGAAAAGATAGAAAACTCCCTAATTCACTCGTGATATACTCATAACTTTAATACCAAAATCTAGTGAAGATAGAAAAAGAAAACTATTAATCATTCGGTTCATGAAAATAACTGTAAAATTCTTAATTAAAATACCCCAACAAATCCTTACTATGTAAGAATTAAGAATCAGGAAAAACATGAACATCAAAAAAGAATTAAGAGTTAGGAAATATGAACATCACAAAAGAAAATGGGCAGAGAACTCAGAAAATTCACAGAGGACATATAAATAGCTAATAATAGTATGAGAAATGTCAAGCTTCACAAATAATCACATCTTTTCAAATTGATTTTTAAAGATAATAAGCAGTGCTGATGAGGATATAGGGAGATGTTTTCATTTGCTGTGGGTGGGAGGGTAAATTGCTCTTCAGAAAGTTTATGTCAGTTTGTCGAACTATAATGAGTGTTTTACACAACTTCCTGTCCTTTAATTCAGTAATTCCACTAGTAGAAATATTTCTAAGGAAATAGCTGGAGAAAAGAATGAAGATATAAGAATGTTCATTGAAAATTTTAGATTAGAGTAAAAATTAGAAATAATCTGAATGTGCAATATTAGGGAAATGGCTAAATTATGGTAAGTCCGTACACCTGACTCTTGGGTAGCCATTAAAATTGATGGTTTGGTAACAGATGACATTTATGCTAATATGTGGGTATGCTTGTATGTTTATATAGACTTTCATTTTTTAATTAGTCATTCCACACTGTATATTCAGTATAGAAAGGAGAAGGGTATAGAAGCAATAGAGACCCTTGGATGCCACCAGCTGCTAAGCAGAATCTGTCTTAGAGATGCTGATTCCAGCAAAGTTAAAGAATCCTTTAGGTTAAAACTTCCCTTTGTCTCTCTCCAAATGCATCACATCAAATCCACTAAAATTTAGATCTATCTAGAATTTGAACCTCCTTAAGGTAGATGAAGCTATTTAAAGTATGTTTTGGCTGATTTCTCTTTGCTGGGTCATTATGATTCTTTGGAATCATAAAATTTATAAACCAGCAAGAGGTCTTGGAAATTAACAGCGTGTGCCTTGAATCGTTCTATTGTTTTATCATAGATTGTAGTTCACTGCTGCTGCTTTGAAACAGGGGTCCTCATTGCATATTCAAGCCAAATGCATGCAATATTGCAGATAAATTGCTGCAGTTAATTGCCATGGGTAAATCTTTAAAAACAATTCAAGCATCTGAAGGTTAATAAAATTGGGTAATTAACAATAAAGCAGGATGTTGTCCTCATAAACTGCCTGGTGCTGATTAGCACATGTGGATGAAAGCCTGTCATTTACTTTAAGTGCTGTGACACTCTCTGTCTTCTAATTAAACTGCCATGGCTGCATTGTCCAAATACAAAGAAAAATGGGAATAATGGTCAGTGATTTAAGAGGTTCTTTGCACGTAAAGCAGACATTTGAGCTCATGCCTCATGGTCCCAGAACCGCAAATGATCATTAAACCCTGTTATGGCTTGCTTAGGCACCTTACTAACAAGGATGTTAAGAGGTACAAAGAAGAGATCCTCATTAAGAATGCCCTATCACTAACAAGTCCCCACTTCCACAATCCTCAGGGCTGTTCCAAGGCCCTGACCACCCTTTCTAGCATGTTAGTAGTGCATATGGTCTTGCCTTGTCATCTTCACAAGTAGTGTCTACCTGTCAACAAAAATAAGCTAGTCCTGGCCCAGCCGCCCAAGAACAAACACCAGTATTATCTCACTCAAGATGGATGAGCTCAGCTGAGTCTCACGCTTGACGCAATTAACTCTCAGCTTGAGTCAAAGCTGCCAGATCCTGAGCACAAACATTTGGGAATGACTAGTTGTTCACACTTTAGAATGATTTTAGGGCCTTTGTTTCCAAGAAACACTTAGGATTCCAAACCAGGGACAATCACCTATGTGTGTAGCTCTCTCTTCAAAGATGCATTTTTTTAAACTAATTAATGCAATTTTTTAAAATTAATTTTTTAATTAAGGGAAAATTCACATAACATAAAATGAAACAGTTTAACCATTTAAAAGTATACAATTCAAGGGCACCTAGGTGGCTCAGTCAGTTAAGCACCTGACTTTGGCTCAGGTCATGATTGAGGTTCACGAGTTCAAGCCCCACATCAGACTCTGTGCTGACAGCTCAGAGCCCGGAGACTGCTTCGAATTCTGTGTCTCCCTCTCTCTCTGCCCCTCCCCCACTCACACTCTGTCTCTGTCTCTCAAAAATAAATAAAAACATGTAAAAAATTTTTTTAAAGTATACAATTCAGTCTTTTTAGTGTATTCAAGAGGTTGTGTAAGTATCACCACTAGTTCCAAAACTTTTTCATCATGCCACTCCCCATTCCCCCCTACCCCTAACCCCTGGCAATCACCAGTATGCATGTTATCTCTGCAAGATTTGGCCATTATAGACATTTATTACAAATCAGTCGTAAATTATGTGGCCTCTTGAGTCTGGCTTCTATTACTCAGGATGTTTTCAAAGTTCATCTATATTGTACCATATGGCCAAACTTCATGTCTTTTTATGACTAAAATAATATTCCATTGTCTGGATATACCACAATTTATTTGTCCATTCATTAGTTGATGGATATTCATGTTGTTTCCACTTTGGGGCTATTATGAATAGTGCTATGAACATTCGTGTACAAATTTTTGTGTGGATGTATGTTTATAGTTCTCTTGGGTGTATACCTAGGAATTGAATTCCTGGGTCCCATGGTAATTCTGTATTTTACTTTTGAGGAGCCACCAAACTGTTTTCACAGTGATTGTGCCAGTTTACATTCCCACTAGCAAAGTATAAAAGTTCTGATTTTTCCACATTTCCACCAACACTTGTTATTATCTGACTTTTTGAGTCTAGCCACCCGAATCAGTATAAAGTATCTCATAGTTGTTTTGATTTGGATTTCCTTAGTGACTAATAATATTGAGCATAATTTTTTGTGTGTGCAAATTGGCCATTTGTATATTTTCTTTGGAGAAATGTCTATTCAAGTCCTTTGCCAGTTTTTTGAATTGGGTTCTTGAGTTGTAGGGTTTCTTTATATGTTCTGGATACTACATCCTTATCAGATATATGAATCGCAAATATTTCTCCTATTCTTTTCACTTTCTTTTTTTTAAAGATTTTATTTTTAAGTAACCTCAACACCCAACATGGGAGTCGAACTCACAACCCCGAGATCAAGAGTTGCATGCTCTACTGACTGAGCCAGACAGGTGCCCTCTTTTCACTTTCTTGATAGTATCTTGATAGTACCCTTCATCCACAAGATTTTGTTTTGATGAAGTCCAATTTATCTATTTTTTCTTGTTGCTTGTGTTTTTGGTGTCATATCTAGAAAACCATTACCTAATCAAAGGTCATAAAGGTTTACTCCTATGTTTTCTTTTCTAGGAGTTTTATAGTTTTAGCTCTTACATTTAGGTTGTTAATCTATTTTGAGATAATTTTTGTATGTAGAGTGAGGTAAGCATTCCACTTCATTCTTTTACATGTGGATATCCAGTTGTCTTGGCATCATTTGTTGAAAAGACTGCTTTTCTCCATTGAGTGATCTTGGCACCCTTGTCAAGAATCAGTTGACCATAAATGTATGGTTTAATTTCTGGACTGTCAATTCTATTCCATCTATCTATATGTCTGTCCTTATGCCAGCAACACAGTATTCTGATTACTCTATCTTGGTACTACCTTTTGAAATTTAGAAGTCGAAGTCTTCCAATTTTTTTTTTTCAAGATTGTTTTGGCTATTCAGAGTCCCATGCAATTCCATCTGAATTTTGAGAATAGTTTGTTCACTTTTGTGGAAAAAGGATGCTTGAATTTTGATAGGTATTTCACTGAATCAGTAGATCGATTTTTGGGAATGTTGCCCTCTTAACAGTATTAAGTCTTCCTATTCATGAGCATGGGATATCTTTACATTCATTTCCATTATTTAGGTATTCTTTACTTTCTTTCAACAATGTTTTGTAGAAGTCAGTGTACAAGTCTTACTCCTTCTTGGTTAAATGTATTCTTAAGTATTTTATATTCTTTTTGATGCTACTATAAATGGAATTATCTTGATTTCATTTTTGGATTGTTCATTGCTAGTGTATATAAATACAACTGATTTTTCTTTGGTGATCTTGTATCCTACAACTTTGCTGGATTCATTTGTTAGGCCTAATATTTTTGTGGGGGTGGGGGTTGGTGTATTCTTTAGAGTTTTCTGTACATAAGTTCATATCATCTCTGAATAGAGAAATTCTAACTTCTTCCTTTCCAATTTGGATGCATTTTATTGCTTTTTCTTGCCTAAATGCCCTGGTTAGAATTTCTAGTACATTGCTGAATATAAATGGCAAGAGTGAACATCTTTGTCTCATTCTGTATCTTAGGGGGTTAACATTAGGTATGATGTTAGGTATAGGATTTTTGTAGATACCTTTTATCAAGTTGAGGAACTTTTCTTCTATTTCTAGATTGATAAGTGTTTTTATCACGAAATGGTGTTGGAAATTGTCAAATGTTTTTTTCTGCCTCAATTGAGATGACCATGTGGAGTTTTTTCCCCCTTTATTCTATTGGTGTGGTGTATTACATATGTTGATTTTTGTATGTGAACTACCTTTGCAGTCTTGGGATAAACTCCACTGGACCATATTGTATAACCCATTTTATATGTAGCTTGATTCACTTTACTAGTATTTTGTTAAGGATTTTTGCATCTATATTCATAAGGGATATGAACTTTACTGGTGATGTTTTTTGGCTTTTGTGTTAGGGGATTGCTAGCCTAATAGAATAAGTTAGGATATGTTTCCTCCTCTTCTATTTTTTGAAGAATTTGGAAGGATTGATGTTAATACTTCTTTAAATATTTGGCAGAATTCATCAGTGAAGCCATCTGGTCATGGGCTTTCTATATTGGGACATTTTTGGAATACTGGTTCAATATCCTATTATAGGTATATTCACATTTTCTATTTCTTCTTTGGGTCAGTTTTATTAGTTTGTGTGTTTTTAAGAATTTGTCCATTTTATCTATGTTATTCAATTTGTTGGCATACAACTGTCCTTAGTATCCTGTTTGTCAATTTTTTTGATCTTTACAAAGAACCGACTTTTGGTTTCATTGATTTTCTGTACTCTGTTTCTCTTTTCTATCTTATTTGTCTCCACTTTCATCTTTATTATTTTCTTTCTTTTTGTTTTGGTTTTGATTTGTTCCTCTTTTTTGGTTCTTTAAGGTCAAACCTTAGGCTATATTGATTTAAGATTTTTCTTCTTTTTAAACTAGGCATTTACATCTAAAATTTTGCTCTGAGAACTCTCTCATAAGTTTTGGTATATTGTGTTTTCATTTTTGCTCATCTCAAAGTATATTCTAATTTCCCTTGTGATTTCTTCTTTGACTCAATGTGTAAGAGTAAGTTATCTAATTTTCATATATTTGTTAATTTTCCAGATTTCCTTCTATTATTGATTTCTAATTTGATTTCATTGTGGCTAGAGAAAATATTTGTATGACTTTAATCTTTTTAAAACTTATTGAGAGTTTTTTACCCAATATGTGGTCTACTCTGGAGAACGTCCTATGTGTTCTTGACAAAAATGTGTATTCTGTTAGTGAATAGAGTGTTCTATATGTCTGTTAGGCCTAGTTGGTTTATAATTCTCAAACTTTCTATTTCTTTATGGATCTTCCATCTAATTGTTCTATCATTAATGAAAGCGGGGTACTGAGATCTCCAACTATTATTGCTGAACTATTCATTTCTCCCTTCAATTCTGTCAGTTTTTGTTTCATATATTTGGGGGCTCTGTTGTTGGGTACATATTTGTTTATAATTGTTATATCTTCTCAATGAATTTATCATCTTATAGTTACAGAATGTCCTCTTTTGTCTGTTGTAACAACTTTTGTCTTAAAATCTATTTTGTCTCAGAATAGCCACTCCAGTTCTCTTCTGACTACTATTTGCATGGAATATCTTTTTCTACCCTTTTAATTTTAATGTATTTGTGTCCTTGACTCTAAAATGCATCTTTTATAGACAGCATTCAATTCATTCATTGAGTAGTTTTTGAATACTTACTTTGTGTAAGGAATTAGGCTTTTTGTAAGAGAGTTCCTGTGCTCAGGAACTTAAAACCTTATAAATATTTCATAAACTGAGGTATAAATAAAAGTGCTTTGGTAGGAGGATTCACTTTATGAAAATCCACTAACCTTTAATAAGACTTATGCCATTTAAAAAATTGTTTTAATGTTTAATTTTGAGAGAGAGAGAGCGAGAGCGGGGGATGGCAAAGGGAGAGAGGGAGACACAGAATCTGCAGCAGACTCCAGGTTCTGAGCCGTCAGCACAAAGCCAGATGCAGGGCTCAGACTCACGGGTGGTGAGATCATGACCCGAGCCGAAGTTAGACGCTTAACCGACTGAACCACTCAGGTGCCCTGATGCCATTTTCTGTACATGTGTTATACTTCAAGAAAAAGATCCCTCCAAGAGTATCTTGGGAATTCAAAATTATTTTCAGCCGAGAGAATAGGGAAATGCCTTCCCAAGGAAACTGACTTAATAGGCTTTGTGTTATATTGTTACTGAGAGTTCATCATAATCAGGATAAGGTACCTTTATTTTCCTATAAGCTGATGATATCACCATCACCATCACCATCATCATCATCATCATCATCATCATCATTGCTGCTGCTACATCATGCCAGTGCCACATCTGAGTTCTTTGTGCAGTTTTGAGTTCTAGGTTATTATTATCGTCTCCATTTGACAAAGGAAAATTTGAGGTTACATAAGTGGTAACCTTTACATAAGGGGTAGAGCCAGGATACAAATTGTTCAGTACAGCTTATATCTCTTTTTTCTTTAATGTTTATTTATTTTTGAGAGAGAGACAGAGTGTAAGCGGGGGAGGGCAGAGAGAGAGAGAGAGGAAGACACAGAATCTGAAACAGGCTCCGGGCGCTGAGCTGTCAGCACAGAGCCCGATGCGGGGCTTGAATTCATGAACCGTGAGATCATGACCTGAGCTGAAGTTGGACACTTAGCCAACTGAGCCACCCAGGCACTCCAGCTTGTCTCTTATAGAAAGAGTATCAGTTCTCAAAGTATGGTCCAGGAACCCTCATGGGTCCCCCAACCCTTTGTGGGGGTGGGTTGGCAGTCCATAAGATCAAAACTGTATTTAAAATAATACTAAGACATTATGTGCCTTTTTCACTCTTGTTCTCTCAAGTGTGTACAGTGGAATTTTCCAGAGACAACATGATGTGTGTAATCACAACAGATATAATGCAGAAGCAGATATGAAAATCCAGCTGTCTACTATTAACCCAGACACTGAAGAAAATTTTTTTTTTTAATTTTTTTTTAACGTTTATTTATTTTTGAGACAGAGAGAGACAGAGCATGAACGGGGGAGGGGCAGAGAGAGAGGGAGACACAGAATCAGAAGCAGGCTTCAGGCTCTGAGCCATCAGCCCAGAGCCCAACGCAGGGCTCAAACTCACGGACCGTGAGATCGTGACCTGAGCTGAAGTCGGACGCTTAACCGACTGAACCACCCAGGCGCCCCTGAAGAAAATTTTTTAAGTGGGAAACAATGCCATCATTGTCACAAAATTTCTTGTTTTTCAAAATACAGTTATTTTTCATGTTTTATATTATTCATGTTAACATCGAGTGGGCTTATTATTGCTTTTAGTTACTTTTTAAAATTTTTGTTTCAGTTTTTAATATGTCTGTAGATACAATGCACATAAATAAAAGCACTTTGGAGTCCTCAATAGTTTATGAAGAGTGGCAAAGAGTCCTAAGATCAAGAAGTTGGAGCATCGCAGCCCCACACTGTTCTGCTCTAGGGGAGTAACCACAGAAAATCAGGCTTTGTGGCCACCGCTGCAGCTTGGCCCATCTCTGTTTGAGACCTGGCACTTAAAAATGTATCCTTCCTGTTCTTCTGTGAAACTGGACATACTGCCTACATCCTGGGAAAGCTGTGAGAATGAAATGAGAGGATGCCTACTACAGGCCTAGTGCCCAGTAAGCCCTCAGTTAGTGGCCTTGAACCTGGAATTGTTTTTGTGTTACCTGCAGGTGATGGACTTTTACTGCCAGTCTTGTGAGACCGCCATGTGTCGAGAGTGCACTGAGGGGGAGCACGCAGAACACCCCACAGTCCCCCTCAAGGATGTGGTAGAGCAACACAAGGCCTCACTCCAGGTCCAGTTGGATGCCGTCAACAAAAGGTGCACATACCTCCCCCTGGCTGTCTTGTGTGAGGCTTGGCCTCCCGATCTCTTGTCTCCGTGGGCTCATGCTCCCTAAATAAATTCTCCTTTGTGTGTCTGTAGTCATGAACCCCAGTGAGTGATTAGGATCACCCCTTACCCCTTGGTCAAATTCCAACGCCCTTATGTTAAGAGGGGTGGCATTTTTGTTTCAGTACCTTAGGATGATTAAGTGAATAAAATACATTCCAGGAAAATGCTCTCAGCAGATCTTCTGAAATTCATGCCTGAAACCAGGCTCTCTGAGGAGCCTTTCTTAGCTGCTCTTCTTGACATATACAGGACCATTGTGTTTACTGTCATTGGCTCCTCTCTGTTTGAGCCCAGCAAATGGTACTGATCAGTGATTGCTCGATTTTCCTTATGTTTTCCTGCTTCCAGGCTTTCTCTTTGGCATGGAAATGAGGGAACAGAGTAGCTGTGTGATACAAAAGAAAGACCAAAGAGAGGAAATAAACAACCAGCTGAAAGTAAATCTTGTCACCAATAGTTGTAATGAGAAAAGTGTGGTTATTCTATAATAATTAAAGGAACTTGGAAACTTGAAAAATGTTCTCAGGAAACTGAATTTGGATAAGTTTTTCATATGATTAGGATAAAACTAATTAGGATTAGCTATACATTTAGAACCTGGTTCTCAATTGTGGGTAATTACGCATATCCCCAGGAGACATTTGACAATGCCTGGAGACAGTTTGGTGTCATAACTTGGGGGGGGGGGTGCTGCTGTTGGCATATGGTAGAAGACAGGATGCTGTTAAACATCCTATAACACACAGGCTAGTCCCCTGTAACAAAGAAGTATGTGACCCACAATATTATAGTGTTAAGTTTGAGAAGGCTTGATTCAGAGTGAGGAGAAGCCATGGGGTTCAGAGAGCCTCAAGGCTTTGTACCATCAATTAGTAAAATTAGATGACTGAACACTTGAAGTACACATGGACCCTCAGAGTCTCTTCTCTCAAAGGCAGTAATTATGTCATGTCTTATTCATTCTGTTCTTCAGTTATTACTTTTTAAAGATAATGAAAGGCAAAGAAAATATTTTTTTGACAAAACATAGTATTTAGGTAGATGTTTTGCTATTTCTGGGTTGATGCTAAATAATGATCTTTAATGACTGTCCTCTAGGCTCCCAGAAATAGATTCTGCCCTTCAGTTCATCTCAGAAATCATTCATCAGTTAACCAACCAAAAGGCCAGCATTGTGGATGACATCCATTCTACCTTTGATGAGCTCCAGAAGACTTTAAACGTGCGCAAGAGCGTGCTGCTTATGGAACTGGAAGTCAACTATGGCCTCAAACATAAAGTAAGATTCCAGCCATTCTTGTAGATAATCCTGTAAGAGACATGATACCCCCCGGTATTTCACTGCACCAGCTTACTGTGTTCTAAGAACAGCAAAGGGGACTTGGATGGGTCCTTAGGTGTCACTGTTTTATGGTAAACAGTAGTTTTCATTTCATGGCACACCCAGCTATTTTTTCCTTCCTCTTTCCGGCAAACTTCTATGATTCTGTAACCTTAAGTACCAATTTATGATTTGACACAAGGCAAGAATGAATATAAAGTAATGCTTTCAGGATTTAGGGTTAAACTGGATTATTTTCCTTCCTTAAGTTATAATGTCTAATAGTCTCTTAATTGCTCTCTCATCCACACCAACCTGTTAGTCAACTTCAAAGTGAACCCTGACTGCAGCCTTTAACATGTCCAGTCACAAAACCAGGGATCAAAAGCTTCTGCTATTCGGGTGTGGAGAGTTTTGTTTGGTTTCTGTTCCTTTGGGTGGTAACAGGGGAATTTAGGACATTACAGAGAGATACTGAATAATTAATAGTTCAGATGCCAGGCATAGCAATTTGTTTTCCCGGCTCCTGGTGGTGACGTTTCTGCTTGTCCCTAGCAAAAACACATGACCCAAGAAATATGTGTGTGGGAGAGTCTGGGCGAGGCGGAAGGGAACGAGAAGGTATTGCGAATGCAATTCAGAATCATGCATTAGAAGCTGGTTCAGTGGGCCAAATTAAATACCACTTGCGGAGAACCACCGGCGGGGGCAGGTGCAGGACGCGGTAGCCGCCCGCGGAGGGCGCTGCCCCGGCGCGCCAAGCGCGCACCATGCAGTGAGCTGAGAAGCGCTCACCCGGCCTCGCTTTTTGACCCCACAGGTCCTTCAGTCGCAGCTGGATACCCTGCTCGAGGGGCAGGAGAACATAAAGAGCTGCAGCAACTTCACCGCGCAGGCCCTGAACCATGGCACGGAGACGGAGGTGCTGCTCGTGAAGAAGCAGATGAGCGAGAAGCTGAACGAACTGGCCGACCAGGATTTCCCGCTGCACCCGCGTGAAAATGATCAGCTGGATTTCATCGTGGAGACCGAAGGGCTCAAGAAGTCCATCCACAACCTCGGGACGATCTTAACCACCAACGCCGTCGCCTCCGAGACGGTGGCCACGGGCGAGGGGCTGCGGCAGACCATCATCGGGCAGCCCATGTCCGTTACCATAACGACCAAGGACAAAGACGGGGAGCTGTGCAAGACCGGCAACGCCTACATCACGGCGGAGCTGAGCACGCCCGACGGCAGCGTGGCGGACGGAGAAATACTCGACAACAAAAACGGCACGTATGAGTTTTTGTACACTGTCCAGAAGGAAGGGGACTTTACCCTCTCTCTGCGACTCTACGACCAGCACATCCGAGGCAGCCCGTTCAAGCTGAAGGTGATCCGGTCGGCCGACGTGTCTCCCACCACCGAGGGCGTGAAGAGGCGCGTTAAGTCCCCAGGGAGCGGCCATGTCAAGCAGAAAGCGGTGAAGAGACCCGCGAGCATGTACAGCACTGGGAAACGAAAAGAGAATCCCATCGAAGACGATCTGATCTTCCGAGTGGGTAAGGAGAAAGCATCGCCGCGCCGGTGCCTGAGCGTTGCTTTGGTTACGGGGCAGCTGGGAAAGTGTTGTTGCAAACGGGAACGTTGCAGGTCAGGGCTTGTACCTGACCGTGTTGGGAGACACCGGTGTATGTTATCGGGTGAGCTTATGCAACCTTCTTCTTCGGAGATTTTATGATTGATTTCCCCTTCTCCTCCCTCCTTCTCCTGCCCTTTTTTCTTTGTCTTCTGCCTCCCTCTTCCCCTCCTTCCCTTCCCCCTTGCTCATTAGCCTCTCTCCCTTCCTCCTTCTCCCCGCCCCCCAAGTCTTCCCCACCCAGTCTTTTTCTCCTCTCTTGTTCAGCTGTTTTCCCCCTCTCTCTCCAACTCCCCCTCGTCCCTATGCCTCCCCCCACCCCTCTCTCCCCATTTTCTTCACTCCTCCTACCCCCTCCTCCTTTGTAACACAAGTGCTACAAATTAATTGTCGAGAATTAGAAGCCGAAAATAAGCAAAAAGAGAAATAGAAAAATCACAGTACTCACAATCCGGAAGTTTTAAAGGAAATGTTGGCAGTCTCACCCCCACCCCCACCCTTCCATAGGAATGTCTTTAGAGTGCTCCTCCCTAACCCAAAGGCAGAGGGATCGTTGATTGTTGTATCAGATAACTTCATTGCTTCTCTGACATATGCCAGTTCTGGCCGCGCTGTGGGCAGAAGGTCGGATGCCTCCCTATCACTGTTTCTGCAATGTAAGGGCTGGGGGTACGGGGCTGGATGCATTTTAAATTGTGGTCACTTTCAGCTGGGTGTAACTGGAGAGCAGACCCAAAGAGGGGAGGGTGGGTGGAAATCTGGAGAATGGAATGGGGTTGGGGCAGAAGCATGAGGTTTTAGGATAAGCCAATAGATTTTGAGAATGCAAATCTCAAATTCCCTTGTTTGGTTTATTGCCTCTGATTTTTTTTTAACTGTTTATTTTCTCAGTAGAAAGCAGACTAAATGTAAATATCAATGGCCTTTGTAATTCTTAAGAAAAAAGCCTACATTTTAGTTAATGTTTCCAAAAGTAGCTCCATCCTGTTTATCTATCTGCTTCTTAAGTCCTGCGTTGCAACACCTCTTAAGAGGTGCTGCCAGGTATATTAACTGACACACCTTGCCTCTGGGTCAAGTAGACTGGGGAGACCTTGGCCTCATTGAAGGAAAGAGCCTTTTTTTTTTTTTTTAAACTGCAGAACCTTTAGAATCTACCAGTGTTCACTGTTAGTCTCCGAGGCAAGGGAGGGATAACAGGCAGCACTTCCACCAGACTTTTCCAAGCAGAGAACTTTTTCCATGGAACATCTTGGGAAACCCAGGCTCCTTGGAACATTCTTGGGCAGAGCAGCTCTGTGCTAATACTTTTGGCGGAGTCTTGTAAAGACCATGACAGGATATGTAACTTGTCTGGTCCGAGCATGAAGGCCCTCCTACATGCACTGGCCATACGTACAGTGTGGGTGCAGAATCTGTAGCTACACCTGCAAAGCAGAATGGATGAGCTGGGGCGGGGGTGGGGTTAGGAGCCTCCCAGGTCCGCCACTCCAGTTCTGCCACTTACTTGAACTTGGGGCAGGTCTCTCACCTTGTCTGTGTTCCCGTTTCCATGTCCATAAAATTAAAATACACAAATATCTGCTTCTCAGAACTGTTCTGAGTTTCAAGCTTAATGCCTGGTATGTTGGAGGAGCTAAATAAACGAGAACTATTGGATTTGCACATGGCAAATGAAGGTCATTAGATTTTCCCTACCACCGTTTCTTAAAAAACAAAAAACTTACCTCCCTGCTGCCCACTGATCTCCTCCATTGAGAACACGCTCAGTCACCTGTTCAACCTTTACCCCATCGCCCCCCACCCCACCCCCTGCCCCAGCCAGTGACCTCAGTCTGCTTACCCCAGCAGTGTGCCAAGTAGAAAAAGGCAAAGATTTGGGTCTGAACTCTAATTCTTTTCAACAGTTGAGCAAGTAGCTTACCCTTTCTGAACTCAGTGCTCAATTACTGGTAGCTATTATTTTCCTATTGTTATTAATTTTAATCTCCATCATCTCCACCTGTGGTTTTCACTCGATGTACCTCTGAGGGTGTTGTTTCCCCCCAATAATATTGATTTTGAATTCCCAGCTCCTGCCCCAGGGAGAAGGAGGTATACTCTTCTTGCCTCCTACCCGTTGAGAATTCACTGGTGATTCACTGGGCCTGGTGGGAAAGCGTTCTAATTGTTTAAACATCTGTAAAGAGCTTAGAACAATGCCTGACATACAGCGCTATGTCTGAGTTTTATTCACAAAGTAAAGATGCTGTCTTAGTTTGCTAGGGTTGCCATAACAAAATGCCATAGCCTGGGTGTGTTAAACAAAGGGAATTTATTTTCTTACAGTTCTGGAAGCTGAAAGTCCAATATCAAGGTGGTGCCAGAGTTGGTTACCTGTGAGACCACTCTCTCTGTCTTCTAGATGGCTGCCTTCTTGCTGCTTCGTCTTTATATAGTTGTGCCTCTATGCATGCATATTCCTGGTGTTTCCTTCTCTTCCTGTGAGGACACCAGTTATATTGGATTAGGGCCTCACCCTCATGGTCTCCTTTGGGAGATGTTAAGCATCTTTTATGTAGGGGCAGAAAGGAAGGCAGGTCTTATGGCCTATTTCTCCTTACTTTATGCTCTTACCCAGAGTCTAGCCAAAAGGCACCACTCACTGTGCAATAATACAGCTCCAAAAGCATATCTAGAGCACCTGGTACCTGCTAGGCACTACGCCAGGTGATGGGAGTATATAGATGAAAGAAATGAGATCTCCTCCCTCAAGGAGCTTTCAGTCTGGGGTGACAGATGTATGACCACCTAACTCTCATACCATGCGTCAGGTGATGGAAAGCTACAAAAACGAGAAAGAATTTAAAGGAGGACCTGAACAAAGAGGAGGAGTTGTCGAGGTTGACAGGTGGAAGTGGCATTCCAGGTAGGAGGATCAGCGTGGGGAGGAAAGGCAAGGTGAAGAGGAGTGAACATGACTGATGTTTCTGAGGGACACATCCTGTGAGCAGATGCAGGGGGGCAGAGAGAGAGGGATGGAAGTGGTGAGGGCACTTGCTGGAGGTGAGGCTGGACAAATCAGTGTTGAGCCCACCACACCGGGCACCTTATCTACGAATTCTTTCCCCAATTTTATCCTTCCCTCAAGTACTACCTTTTCCTTTAGAGTCCATTGTGATTATTATTATTTATGAGTGGGTCTTACTTCTCGATAAGATTGTAAATCACTTGATGTCAAGGATGATGTCTTTAATCATTTATAACCCCAACAGTACCCAGACGACTACTTTGCATAAGTACTTTGCCCATCTGAATAGGATCCATGCACCTATGTGCATGATTTAACTTCCTTCTCACCACTGTCAGGTCCCAATGTTGCAGTCCAGGGACACACAGATAGGCAGGCAGCAACACACTAAGCTCGAGGGCGGTCATTCACATGTATTCTTGTGCCAGGAGCTGTGCTAGGCAATGTCAGACAAACACTGCTGGCCTTCTAAGAACTTGTCTTCTCAACTTCTGTGCTGTTGGCTACAACAGGTAGAGTTTATATTAATGGTTAGGAGAGTTCAACTTATCACAGGAATCTACTCCCAAAGCCAAGAGCACACTGTATACTCTCTATGTTAGCTAACTTGACAATAAATTATATTCAAACAAACAAAAAAGAAGAGTTCAATTTTTTTTTTACAGTTTCAGCTTTGTTTTATTTTCTTTTTTTTTTTTATTTTTTTTATGTTTATTTATTCCTGAGACAGAGAGAGACAGAGCATGAGTGGGGGAGGGGCAGAGAGAGGGAGACACAGAATCAGAAGCAGGCTCCAGGCTCTGAGCTGTCAGCACAGAGCCCGACGCGGGGCTCGAACTCACAAACCGTGAGATCATGACCTGACCCGAAGTCGGTCGCTCAACTGACTGAGCTACCCAGGCGCCCTGGCTTCACCTTTGTTTTAGAACTTTAAGTCTCTCTGTACGATTAGGCTGTTTGGCGCGTGATAATAGAACATGCACGATTTGAGCAGTCCCTCTGTGCATGTGTCGAAGGCTGCCTGCCACATGTAATCCAGAACTCATTGGAATTCAGCTGCACACCTGGGCCAGGAGAAGCAACCATGACTCTGCTGTTCCCTCAACTGGTCTTGCACATACAGAGCTTCTCATGGCACTGATTTTGTGCTTGAAGATACATGGTTTTCTGTTCTTTTTCTGTTAATTTTTTGGATGCTTATTTATTTTTGAGAGAGAGAGAGAGAGAAGAGAGAATGAGCATGGGAGGAACAGAGAGAGACACACAGAATCCAAAGCAGGCTCCAGACTCCAAGCTGTCAGCACAGAGCCCAACACAGGGCTCAAACTCACGAACCATGAGAACATGACCTGAGCCAAAGTTGGACAGTTAACTGACTAAACCACCCAGGAGCCGCAGGATACATAGTTTTCATAATAACATGTATTAGGGTTCATTCGACAACTGTAAATAATGTGTTGGTTTTGTGTATTCGTGAAAGTGAATCATCACTTTCTGGGTGACATAAGAGATTTTCAGGGGTAAATTTGACTTAAATTTTTGCCTTCTTCACCAATTATCCAACCCCCAAGTTAGATGGAATTCTGCTGTCTCAGCACTTCCTATGTTCCAGACACTTGGCTAGATTGTGGTATGAAGACGGATGAGATTCTGAGTCTGACCTAGAGGAGGCCACAGTCCGAAGGAGAAAGATAATGTAAAAAAATGTACCTTCAGTTTGAATCAAGATACAGAAATTGGGGTGGCAGGGAGGAGGCTGGCAGGTGGTGGGGAGTCACAGACGCGTCCCAGAGATGATATCTAAACCTAAGCTGGCTTTGAAAGAGAAAGAGTGTCAGATGGAAGGAAACAAGGGGGTTTCAGACGAAGGGAGAGCAGGTGCAAAGTCATGAAGGTGAGAAACTGAATAGCTCAAGGAACCATAAATGATTCCATCTTCCTGGAGCCTCAAAGGAAGGAGAAGCAGAGAAAATGTTGTTTCCTTGATAAGGAGCTTGGACTTTGTTCTCTATACCTGTGTTTCTCAGTCTCTGGGGAGGGCCAGGAATCTGCATTCTACAAGCTGTGGTAGTGCTTCTGCACACTGAGGTTTGAGACCTGTAGCTGTGTGGGCAATGGGGAGGCACTGCACCGTGTAAAGTGGTACAGTAGGTTACTACAGCTGCTTGTTTCCATAGAGCCTGGGGGGCTTTCTAGGAGGTCGACTCCTCCGAAGTCTCTCCCAGGAAGCAGGGAGCTGCCCCCTTCCTGCAGTAGTCCACACGAGCTATTACGCATGGCAGATTAAGAGTGTTGTGATGGAGTGGAGAGGAAATGGGAGATTTAGAAATGCTCAGGAGGGAGAGGGCAGGGCTCGGTGACCAAATCAAACTTCTTGATGTCTGGCTTGAATGCTGTAGGGATGTGGAGCAGTAGAGTGAATGAACAGTGGTTCAGGCTGTGCACTCTGAAGATGAACTGCCCTGGGTCCCGGCCCCAGCATGGCCACTTTCTCATCTGTGCAGTCCTGGGGAAGTTACTTACCCTCTCAGTGCCTCACTTTCCTCCATAAAATGGGTATGATAAGAATAATGTACCTCATAAGGGGTTGTGAAGATTAAATGAACTGATATACTAAAGAGCTTAGAGTAGTGCCTGGCACTGAATGATGTTCAATGCACTTTAGAG
The DNA here is from genome assembly GCF_018350195.1 of Panthera tigris. Lineage (NCBI taxonomy): Eukaryota > Metazoa > Chordata > Mammalia > Carnivora > Felidae > Panthera > Panthera tigris. Next base: position 73,897,529 of record NC_056663.1, on the reverse strand, counting down.
AGGCAAAGTAGGTAATACTAGGTAACCTATTATTCATAGTTGTAGTGTAGAAGTAATAGTTAACCTAAGCAGTGAAGAACATAGTAAAGAACTGAAAAGCCTGAGTGCTTAATTCAAATCCCATCCTGCTATGTATTAGTTGTATGATTTAGGGGAAATTATTTAACCGTCTGTGCCTCACTTTCTATATCTGTAAAACGGGGATGGTATTAACACATACTTCATATGGTGAGGATCAAAATAATATATGTAAAATGTATTCAGACAGTACAGGCACGTAGTAAGGAGGCAATAAATGTTGGCTGTTGTTATTCTTATCCTTATCAACCAAGGTAAGGATAGTCAGGGGAAGGGAGGTATATTTCAGTTTTGATCAACCAGGTTGAAGTGTACCATAGGCAGTTTGGAGTGTAGGTTTGGAGCTTAGTAAAGAAGTCAGTGATAAAGATCAGTTTGGGAGTGAAAAGTAGAGAGAAGTTATTTAAGAATTTTTTTTAACATTTTTATTTAATTTTGAGAGAGAGAAAGAGCATGAGCAGGAGAGGGGCAGAGAGAGAGGGAGACACAGAATCCAAAACAGACTCCAGGCTCTGTGTTGTCAGCACAGAGCCAGACGCGGGGCCCGAACTCACGAACCACAAGATCATGACCTGAGCTGAAGTCAGACACTTAACCAACTGAGCCACCCAGGTGCCCTGAGAGAAGTTACTTTAAATCATGAGCTTCAGTGTGGTTCAGGGAGAAAGGATGGGGAACGGACTCAGGAAGAAAGACTAAGCATTCTCTGAGCCAGGCTCTGTGCAGTCTATTTCCATATGTCATCTTACTTAAACTCTGTAGTAGGGATAATACGCTTTCAGTTGCTAATGCCCCCACGGTGTAATATACCTACCACAACATAATATGTGGTGCATGCCAGCGTGCCCTTTGCCTCCCCATCACTGTTCAGTGACGCCCTGTCAGTAGCTGGAAATCAGCCGGGATGGGAGCATTTACACTACAGGAGTGGGCAGAGGCTACAAATCAGAGCTCCTCCCGCAGCTCCTGCCCCTCAAGAGCCAATTATCAGGACAGCATATAATTATCCCTACCACTGAAGGGATGGGGGCTCAGATTGCTGGGCTAGGACCCAAGCTGCCTGTGCCTTTGACGCCCGTGCCTTTTTAATTGCACAATGATTCCTCTTCATCTAAAATGTCCTTTAACTACTGTGGTTTTCCAAAGTTGAGAAATTTGATACCTCCCACGCCTGAAAACTTAATTATATGCCCACTGTGAATGAGTTATTGTGTTAATTCTGATATTGTACTTGAAAACCATCTTGAATGAGTTTAGGGAGGTAGCTTAGAGCATCTGTTGATGAAACATGGGGATTATTTTTCCCTGCACTGTCAAGAGTTTGCTGACTACCATGAGCTGGTTTTGTCAGCTACCAAAGAAAGTCTTTGAACAAAGGGAAAGCCAGAAGATGTGGGAGGGAGTGAAAGCATTGCAGTTGAATTGTTCCAAATGATGTAATTCATACACCATACCTTAATGTGTCGGGGAGAAGTATTGAATGAAGTACTCTTTTGTACTCGAGAACAGTGTGCTTTCTTATAATGTAAAATGGATGTGTAAAATCACTTAACGTAAGTTTGGAGTCTTTATAGGAAGATGTGGTATTTTATGCCTCTTCTCCCTTGCCTCACCTCTCCAAACCACCACCTCTCCACCCTAAAATCCCTGAGGAGAGAGATCATGCTAATTTGGCATCTGAAGTCTTTACAGGGACCCTGGCACACCCCTTCGAGAATCTCATGCTTGAGAACTCTTCTTGCATTTCAAGTGGGAAAAGATGTCGTTAATATTTCCTGAGTGCTCGGCACTGTGCTGTGTTACGGGGTATGACAACAAACAGGACAACAAACAGCCCTTGCCCTGGGGAACTCAACAGTTTAGTGAGAGACAGTTAAACAGTTAAAATACCATGTGATAAGGAATGGAACTCCTAAGGGTTTTATGGAGAAAGTGTGATCCATATGAGCTCAGAGGTCATTATCTTCACCCCAAAAACCCGGTATTCTAAAGTCCAGTTAGAAGCAGGAGCACCTGGCTGGCTCAGTCAGTAAAACCTAAGACTCTTCTTTAAAAAAAATTGTTTTAATGTTTATTTATTTTTGACAGAGAGAGAGAGAGAGAGAGACAGAGCATGAGTGGGGGAGGGGCAGAGAGAGAGGGAGACAGACTCCGAAGCAGGCTCCAGGCTCTGAGCTGTCAGCACAGAGCCCAACGTGGGGCTCGAACTCACAGACCGCAAGATCATGACCTCAGCCAAAGTCAGACACTCAACCGACTGAGCCACCCAGGCGCCCCAGTAAAGCCTAAGACTCTTGATCTTGGTGGCATGAGTTTGAGTCCCACGTTGGGTGTAGAGGTTATTTGAAATTAAAAAAAAAACAAGCAATGTGCATATTAGAAAAAGTATTATGTAAAAGAGTGGGAGAACTCAGTTTTATTCTTTTCTCTGTGTCTTTACTACATTTGTAATGTGTCTAGCTTTGTTTTCTCACCTATAAAATGGAACAATAATATTTATCTTGCTTCATGGGGTTGTTACAGGGAGTACATGAGAGAACATATTATGAAAGTGCTATAAATATTACCGAATGTTTCGTTTTTCCATGATGTAATGTGGGGTGTAATTTACTCAGTCATTAATAATGTATCTGAGCACTCACTCATTCAGCAAAGATTTGTTAAGCACCTGCTAATTTGAAAATCCTATTTTAGACCCCGTATTTTGATCAGTGTCATCCTCTTGCGTTATCCCATTCAAAGTACCTAGATTTACTTTGCATTCATTTTCATAGTAAGTTGGAATGGGGGTGGGATTCGGAAGTGTGCAGTTATCGATCACCTCTTCCAATCCAGGAGCTTCCCTTCTGTAATCTTCTGGAGGCTTGGGGGGAGTGTCTGGGGGGTGGTGCACAGACGAGAAGCTGTTGGCTTAAAAATTCATTTCATGCTTCATCAGCTAGCTTAACATCTGGGAAAAACGAGTTTCATTATCTTATGGAATTGTTGCCAAATTATTTATAATTTTAAAACTGGTGTTACGCATTTTACTAGCCAAAATGTAACCACCAAATGAAGTCTTGTACATCAAAGTAGTCAGGAAAAGATGTTGTAAGTACTATGTATGTTTGTGTTATACATTTATATTCATTATTAAAGAACTAGTTTTCATCATATGGTAGAATACTTTGGAATGGGGGTACTTTTCTATAGTCTAAATAGAATATACTAAAAGTCTTGAAGAGTAAAGCATGATCCCAAATTATTTCTGACTTCTGGAATTTCTATTTATTTTATTTTGATCCCAAGACACTTTATAAACACCTGGATTGTACGCATTTCAGCATAATGATAATATACTATAGTTCCACATTATTGCTCATCATCAAGATTTTTGTAGTTTATCTGCTAGTAAAGATAGCGTTAGCTGTTCCTCAAGAATATGCTGGTGGTTTCTTTTGATCTTCAGGAGTAACACTGTGACCCTGCTGTGCTTAAGACTCAAGTAGAATTTTTTTAAATGGTGATGAATAATTTCTGACAAGATCAAAGATGCTCATAAGAATCAGAGGGTATTACCAATCATGCCAACCCCAGCTATTTGGATACCAATCCATGTGGCTTAAAAATATATATTTTTTAAATTTTTAAATGTTTTTATTTTTGAGAGAGAGAGAGAGAGAGCGGGGGAGGAGCAGAGAGAGAGAAGGAGACATAGAATCCGAAGCAGACTTTAGCCACTGAGCTGTCAGTACAGAACTCAATGCAGGGCTCAAACTCATGAACCACAAGATCATGACCTGAGCTGAAGTCAGATGCTTAGCCGACTGAGCCACCCAGATGCCCCACTGAAGAAAAAGATTTTTAAAAACAAATGTTATAAAATTAAAATGGGAGTGCCTGCTCCATCTAGCTCTTTCAAAAATATAGAAGCAAACTGGGACTAACAGATGTTCTTCCAACCCTGTGATCTTGTTTATATGTGGGCCAACAGGATCAAGCTCTAGTTAACTTGAGACCGAGAATAAGAGCTGGGCCAACACACGGAGCTTAGTAGAGGCTGTAGAACCTCTTTCCAACAGTGTGGTCTTTTGTGACAAGGTTCCATTGCTCTTATGGCCCAGTATTGGTAGGCGCTGAACATCTCAGTTCATTTCAAACTCAGCATAGACCCTTCCTTCGCCTTGTTCCAAATGGTATTTGTATGGGGTCCAACAGAATGTCCTCCCGAGTGTTACCTGCACTTGGAAATGTGTCTTTATTTCTGAAAAGAAAAAAAGTGTCAGTAATTTGTGCACATGTATTTTCTCTCCTTCAACCTCACCTCTTATATTTTCGGAAGGAAAATTAAATCTTTTTGACTAAAGCACCCCTTAACTTCTACTAAAGTACCATTCTCTCCATAATTTTTTCCTTCCTTTCAAACGCCAGCCTGCTGCCTGAAGAGCCTTTTTGGAGTAGATTCAGCTTTGTCTTTAGCAGGATAGACAAATGGTTAGATAAAAGAGGGCTGCAGGCAGGTTTCTGTCCCTATGTGGGCCAGAAGCACAGCACCAGTGTCCATCTACTCTGTTTAGGTGGCTTTTATTCCCCTCCCTATTTTAAGTATTTCTTTCCACTACCTGTGTGTCCTCTAAGCCATGGTTACACTTCCAGTTTTATGTAAGCAAGGACCTAGAATAGCCTGGGGTTTCTTTACAGAGTCACTTCTTTAGTTCATGTTCCAATCTCAGTTGGAGGACTCTTGCTGTGTTACTATGTTTCGTTACTTGGTCCTTAGTAACTTATCTTGCTAATGACTTCCATATTTTTATCAAATGTTTTTGACAAGCTAAGTTTTGTCTGGCCTTGCCCCCACTACCTTTAAAAAAGTATGTATAGACTGTGCGTTTTAGAAGAAGTATTTTTTTTCCTGGTCCTTCAGTTTTGCTGTACCTCTTCACCCACCGCTATTCAGACATCAGAGGGAATGACCAAAAGCTAATACCATGTTGGCACATCCTCCCTCAAGGGCTAAACACCCCTTCCCCTTCCACCAACAGATACCAACACATCATTTTATTTTTATTTTTATTATTTTTTTTAATGTTTATTTATTTTTGAGACAGAGAGAGACAGAGTGCAAGTGGGGGAGGAGCAGAGAGAGAGGGAGACACAGAATCGGAAGCAGGCACCAGGCTCTGAGCTGTCAGCACAGAGCCTGACGCGGGGCTTGAACCCACGAACTGTGAGATCATGACCTGAGCCAAAGCCGGACGCTCAACCGACTGAGCCACCCAGGAGCCCCACCAACACATCATTTTAAAAGAGTGTTAGCTGATATCATGTACATGCATATTACAGGGAATCTATGCAGATCAAGTATAAAACATCATCTCTTCTGATAACATTTGAAATAAAATAGAACCTTTCTTCTGCAACATGGAAGATGTTCTTTTGAGAATCTTTATCTCAAAGTTTTCTTTTGTGTTAGAGTAGATGAGATACAGAGGTGATGAGTAAACTTGATGGAGTGGAGTCCAGGATTTCCGTAAAACGACTACCATGTATGTCTAGTTGAAGCTGGTAACCAAAGGGTTAACGGGACTGGGACTAATCCACAGCTGCAGACTAAGAACCATAGCTGCAGGTTTTTACCCAGACCTTTTTGTTTGCCTTTTAAAATTCCTGGACTCTCCTCCTGCAGGGAGGCAGACCTGAGGCTTGTCCTCCCATGTCCTCCTTTGGTGGCCTCTGGATAAACCCTTTCCTTGCAGCATACTCCATGCCTCCAAGTGATTGACTTTGCTGGGAGTTGGGCAGATGGACTTGGGTTCGGTTACATGGTGAGAACCAGGTGGTCTAAGTAAGATATTTCTGCCCAGCAGTTCTGTTCAGTTTATTCTGAGTTTAATTCCATTGCCAATTTCATTTCCTAAACCCCAAAATCTGTTTCAGGAGACTCTATTTCTTTTTTTACCATTTAATTTAATTTATTTTTTTAATTTACATCCAAGTTAGTTAGCATATAGTGCAACGATGCTTTCAGGAGTATATTTCTTAATGCCTTTACCCATTTAGCCCATCACCCCTCCCACAACCCCTCCAGTAACCCTCTGTTTCTTTTCCATATTGAAGAGTCTCCTGTGTTTTGTCCCTCTCCCTGTTTTTATATTATTTTTGCTTCCCTTCCCTTATGTTCATCTGTTTTGTATCTTCAAGTCCTCATATGTGTGAAGTCATATGATACTTGGTCTTTCTTGGACTAATTTTGCTTAGCATAATACCCTTTGGTTCCATCCACATAGTTGCAAATGGCAAGATTTCATTCTGATTGCTGAGTAATACTCCATTGTATATATATACCACATCTTCTTTATCCATTCATCCATGGATGGACATTTATTTGGGCTCTTTCCATACTTTGGCTATTGCCGATAGTGCTGCTATAAACATGGGGGTGCATGTGTCCTTTCGAAACAGCTCACCTGTATCCCTTGGATAAATGCCTAGTAGTGCAATTGCTGGGTCGTAGGGTAGTTCTATTTTTAATTTTTTGAGGAACCTCCATAGTGTTTTCCAGGGTGGCTGCACCAGTTTGCATTCCCACCAACAATGCAAAAGAGATCCTCTTTCTCTGCATCCTCGCCAATATCTGCTGTTGCCTGAGTTATTCATGTTAGCCATTCTGACAGGTGTAAGGTGGTATCTCATGGTGGTTTTGATTTGTGTTTCCCTGATGATGAGTGATGTTGAGCACTTTTTCATGTGTCGGTTGGCCATCTGGATGTCTTCTTTGGAGAAGTGGACTCATGTCTTTTGGCCACTTCTTGACTGGATTATTTGTTTTTGGGTGTTGAGTTTGATAAGTTCTTTATAGATTTTGGATACTAACCCTTTATCTGATGTCGTTTACAAATATCTTCTCCCATTCCGTCAGTTGCCCTTTAGTTTTGCTGATTATGTCCATCGCTGTGCAGAAGCTTTTTATTTTGATGAGGTCCCAATAGTTCATTTTTGCTTTTGTTTCCCTTGCCTCCAGACAGAGACGTGTTGAGTAAGAAGTTGCTGCGGCCAAGGTCAAAGAGGTTTTTGCCTGCTTTCTCCTCGAGGATTTTGATGTCTTCCTGTCTTACATTGAGGTCTTTCATCCATTTTGAGTTTATTTTTGTGTGTGGTGTAAGAAAGTGGTCCAGGTTCATTCTTCTGCATGTCACTGTCCAGTTTTCCCAGCACCATTTGCTGAGGAGGCTGTCTTTATTCCATTGGATATTCTTTCCTACTTTGTCAAAAATTAGTTGGCCATATGTTTGTGGGTCCATTTCTGGGTTCTATATTATGTTCCATTGATCTGAGTTTCTGTTTTTTGTGCCAGTACCATACTGTCTTGATGATTACAGCTTTGTAATACAGCTTGAAGTCTGGGATTGTGATGCCTCCTGCTTTGGTTTTCTTTTTCAAGATTGCTTTGGCTATTCAGGGTCTTTTCTGGTTCCATACAGATTTTAGGATTATTTGTTCTAGCTCTGTGAAGAATGCTGGTGTTACTTTGATAGGTATTGCATTGAATATGTAGATTGCTTTGGGTAATATTGACATTTTAACAATATTTGTTCTTCCTATCCAGGAGCATGGAATATTTTTCCATTTTTTTGTGTCTTCTTCAATTTCTTTCATAAGCTTTCTATTGTTTTCAGTGTATAGATTTTTCACCTCTTTGGTTAGATTTATTCCTAGGTATTTTATGGTTTTTGGTGCTACTGTAAATGAGATCGGTTCCTTGATTTCTCTTTCTGTTCTTTCATTGTTGGTGTGTATAAGAATGCAACCAATTTCTGTGCATTGGTTTTATATCCTGCAACTTTGCTGAATTCATTGATCAGTTCTAGCACTTTTTTGGTGGAATGTTTTGGGTTTTCCATATAAAGTATCATGTCATCTGCGAGAAGTGAAAGTTTGACCTCCTTCTGGCCGATTTGGATGCCTTTTTATTTCTTTGTGTTGTCTGATTGCAGAGGCTAAGACTTCCAATACTATGTTGAAGAACAGTGGTGAGAGTGGACATCCCTGTCTTGCGCCTGACCTTAGGGGGAAAGCTCTCAGTTTTTCCCCATTGAGGATGATATTAGCGTTGGGTCGTTCATATTTGGCTTTTATGATCATGAGGTATGCTCCTTCTATCCCTACTTTCTTGAGCGTTTTTATCAAGAAAGGATGCTGTATCTTGTCAAATGCTTTCTCTGCATCTATTGAGAGGATCATAATGGTTCTTGTCCTTTCTTTTATTGATGTGAGGAATCATGTTGATTGTTTTGCGGATATTGAATCAGCCCCACATCCCAGGTATAAATCCCACTTGGTCATGGTGAATAATTTTTTTAATGTATTGTTGGATCCAGTTGGCTAATATTTTGTTGAAGATTTTTACATCCGTGTTCATCAGGGAAATTGGTCTATAGTTCTCCTTTTTAGTGGGGTCTTTGTCTAGTTTTGGAATCAGGGTAATGCTGGCAAGTCTAACTATTTCTAAGCAGTGCTTACGCCATGTGTTTGACGTCAGTCACTATCAGTGTGCCATTGTCTAAGTGTGCCTAAGGCACGGCATTGATGTCTAAAACCAAAATATCAAATTCCTCCTGTGAATCTGATTTAAAAAATGAAATGATATGATGAAATGAAATGATAGAAGTGCCAAAAAACTGAAGGCATAGCTTTCTCTCTCTCCATGAAAACTTAAATGTCCTTCCTGATCATTCCTGAGCACAATTTAGTCCATTTCCATTCATTAATATTTGCATGGTCCTGTTGAAATAAGTTGTAACCATTTGTTTTGAAACAAAAACAGAAATCTGTTAATCCATAGACACCTTGGCTTTTTTTTTCTCCTGCCTCACCTCTCATTAAAAAGTCTAGTATAGATGAAAATATTATTGGATTAACTTTCCTTTGCTTTTTGTATTTATTTGATCCAGAAAGTGCTCTGTCAGGATATCTTGTATGTTTTCAGGAAGAATATACTACATATGAGGTACTGAGTCTTTGAAAATACTTCATGAGTAAATCAGTACATGGAAATCAGCCTGGGACACCCAGGTGGCTCAGTCGGTTAAGCATCTTGATTTTAGCTCAGGTCATGATCTCATGGTTTGTGAGTTAGAGCCCTGCATTGGGCTTGCACTGACAGCGCAGAGCCTGCTTGGGATTCTGTCTCTGCCCTTCCCCTGTGCTTTCTCTCTTTCTCTCTCAAAAATAAATAAACTTAAAAAAAGAAATCAGCCTGATAGTTTTATAACATCTGAGACTTCGTGGTTTGTTAAATGTACTGAAAGCTTCTTCTTAGAAGTTTCTTCAAGTTGGGATTCTTCCAAGAACTGCTGAGTGAGAGGGTGGGATTTTGGCAAAACTCTAAAATAAGGCCCTCTCTTGTTGCATATCCTTGATTGTAGTATTAGTTTTTATTATTGTTTCTTTGTGAACTCTAATATATTTTAATATGGTTATTTTTTTTTTTTTCAAATTTTTTTTTTTTTTCAACGTTTATTTTATTTTTGGGACAGAGAGAGACAGAGCATGAACGGGGGAGGGACAGAGAGAGAGGGAGACACAGAATCGGAAACAGGCTCCAGGCTCTGAGCAGTCAGCACAGAGCCCGACGCGGGGCTCGAACTCACGGAGCGTGAGATCGTGACCTGGCTGAAGTCAGACGCTTAACCGACTGCGCCACCCAGGCGCCCCATATTTTAATATGGTTATTAATGCAATATTAAAGTAATATGCAGTTCTGACTTAAGATTGCATTTGCCTAAAACAGTGATTTTGCAAAAACTTTATTGGTCTGGAAGAGAAGTTAAGGAGCATATGGATTAGGTAATGGTGGGGGAGGTTTTTGTTTTTAAAGTATAATTAAAAAAAAAAAATACATTCTCAGTTTACCTATGGAAGCCTGACTAATTCTCTTGAAGAACTGAGAGATCTAATTTTCTCTTGCTGGGGTGCCTGGGTCATTCAGTCATTTAAGCATTGAACTCTTGATTTCAGCTCAGGTCATGATCTTCCTGTTCGGTTCACGGGGTCAAGCTCTGAGTTGTGCTTTGCACTGACAGCGTGGAGCCTGCTTGGGATTCTCTTTCTCTCCTTCTCCCCTGCCCCTCCCCCACTCATGCACACATGCTCTCTCTCTCTCTCTCTCACTAAAAATAAATAAACATTAAAAAACATTAAAATTAACAATTCTCTTTTGCTTAATTTCTGTGATTTTATACTTTGTTTCTAGGTACCAAAGGGAGAAATAAAGGAGAATTTACAAATCTTCAAGGGGTAGCTGCGTCTACAAGTGGAAAGATATTAATTGCAGACAGCAACAACCAATGTGTACAGGTATGGCCCCTAATTATGTACCTTTGTTTACACAATAAAACATAATTGCATACTTTCCTATGTAAGAGTTTAAGATCCACAGTACGAGGAAAGAAAGGGAAAGTTTTAGTAGACTTTTCTTCAGCTAGAGTTTGCATGGTCTGACCTCTAGTACATATGACAAATGTTCTTGACTCCTTTTTCCTCACTAATTCCTGTGCTAGTGCACATTCCAAGGGATGTCATTTGTTTTGCAGATATTTTCCAATGATGGCCAGTTCAAAAGTCGGTTTGGCATACGAGGACGCTCTCCCGGGCAGCTGCAGCGGCCCACAGGAGTAGCCGTACATCCCAGTGGGGACATAATCATTGCAGACTATGATAATAAGTGGGTTAGCATTTTCTCTTCTGATGGCAAGTTTAAGGTAAGATTAAACTAGCATTTGGCTTCTAAGCAGTGGAGAGAAGGGATAGGAAATACAAGATGAAGTTCAACAAGTTTTCATACACAAAAGACACGCTGACTTTGTTGCATCTAAGTTTTATGGAGCGTAACAATGATGTTATCATAAATTTTATACATCTGAAACAGTGGCTTCATTTTGTAAAGCAGCTAGGTTCAGTGGCTTTTTTTACATATCGTCAGATTTACCTAAATTCAATGAAGAACAACTGAGAGAAAAAGGTACTGAAGAGGCAATTGAAATTTCCTAAATTAACCTACAGATGGTCAGGTATGAAGTGCCTTCTACTTTCTCAGGCCTTTGATAGATGATACGGGAGAAACGGAATTATAAAACATGGTTTCTACCTTTGAAAAAACCTACAAGCCCCTTGAGGAAAAAAAAAAAGACACCAGAAAGGATATAAAACAATTTGTGTCAGCCTCGAATCAGTCATGCATTGTTAGGTACAATCTGAGAACCTAGTGTTAAAGTGTATAATACAGGAATCTGAAGGACAAGAAAATGGCAGCTGCACAGAGGAAAGGTGAGTGGAGCTGCACTGGAGGGGGAGGGGGACGGCAGGGGGCCATCATTTGACAGTTTTGCTGGTGTCCCTAGCATCATCTGTTTCTGCATCAAGAAAGAGTAGAGAGCCCTCTAGTGACAGCAGAAATCTCTTCTGAAGTGTTATCAAAGAGTATTATTATGCAGCCCATTTTCTGCATTTGTTCACGAGATTAGGAGATACTTTGTCAAAGGTGTTTTTTGAAGGCCATATGCACTGTGCCTTCTGCATTGCCCTGTCCAGCCTGCTGGAGGCTTGTCTTTCAGGTGACAACGTGAACTTTTACTCAGACCAGACCAACCCTTCGGAATGCCAACTCTGCAGCTTTTAACTAATGATACAACATTCCTTGAGTTTCGATAGTCTCATATGTCCCATTTGGATTTAAAAAAAAATCTATTTTGTAGGATTTGGGTAAGGATTAAATGGGATTTATTTCTGGATTTTATACGTGGCTCCTATGAAATAGGCATCTAAAAAATGTTCTTTTCCATTGCTTCCAGTAACCCTGTCCAAAAAATGAAGTCTATTTGATCAGCTGTGATTTGGACTTCATGACCTCATGCCAGCACCTGGTCATCACTTCCTTGTCTAAATGTTCAGAAATGATGCTCTTCATAATCTATTTTGGAATCCTGAAGATTATGCAAAGTTCACTCATTTGTGTCTTATTGGAGGAATTTATATTTTTCTTTTTAAAGTTATTGGATCCCTACAGTCACCTCATCATTTTTATTAAAACACATTATTTTCATAATTATTAACCCTCAGATTGGAGCTTTTGTTTTGTGTGGGGCAGGATCTTTTCAATCTAGGAGAATAAAAAGCCACAGTTTTTAATTCTACCATAGTATACACAATTGTTCGATTGTCTTTGAGGTTTTTTTGTTCCCCTAGAAATTTGATGACTCTGTATGATAGCCACATACACAGAAAGGCCTCTTGCCTTTGTGTATCTCTAACTCCCTCATCTTCTTTTGTATTTTCATAATTGCGTTTGTAGTAAGACATACCCAAATATAACAACTTTAACATGAATAGAAGGAAGGCTGTTCAGTGACCTTTTGAAAATATCCATCTAGTTTGGAGACAACCCATTTCTTCTTGTTACATACTCTAGCAAAATCATGACCTGTCTCTCTAAATGCATAAATGAATGCTAAAATAAGTATTGAAGCAAGAGTTTTAAATCTAATATACTGAAACATTTTATATCTAGCATAGTAAAATAGGTTGAAACAGGAGTTTTATATCTAAGAGAGAAGGGCTTCCTGAATTATGCATTTTTTATTCAATGGTTCAATATTTTATACGTAATAGACCCTCTTCCTGGAAGATTGGATTCTCATAGTTGGAATACTATTGGTAGTAATTGGAATAAACAAGGACACTCATGCCCTCTAGAGGATTGGGGGAATGGATATGGTATAGTTTCACCTTACCCTTTTTTTTTTTCAATAGGCATTGATCAGGGGATAAAGGGATAGCAAGTGAAAATGGTTTAGTAGTGTAATGGGAGCTCATCCAACTGACCATACACATGACCATTTACTCAGAGATACTTATTTTCTTTTTCAGTGGGATTCAGTAAAATTAAACAGGTGCTCAGAAAGACCAATCTTTGACACAAAAGTGGATTCTTTGTATTTGTTCCTAATAGTTCTAGAGATACAAAAGCTTATCCCATTTTCTTTCTTTCACTCACCAAATTCTTAGCCCTAATTTTCATTCCTCTCTGCCTCTAATTTTTTCCTTTCCATCTTTTCTGCTGATTTATATCTTCTAGCCCATCTAGGAACCTTTTGTGACCCCAGAACAGATACAGAGGCCTCTGGCCACCATGTTCTAAAATCACCCCTTCCTCAACTTATCGACCTTCTTGTTGAGTTAAATACTTTTATTTAACTGTTCCAAAGCTAGGGTCTAAAATATCTCTGTTTACTATCCTATTTAAGACAGGGGACACATTGTCAGGCCAAATTCAGTAACTCTTATTTCACATGGTAGAATCTTGTGCAGCTAAACTGGGAGTGATAAAGGGAAAGGAAAAGGAAAAGAGGTTTTGACTCAACATTTAAGGTTTTTGTTTTGTTTTATTTTAAGACCTAGCTCTTACTACATGACCATAATCCTTTATTTTCTGTTTTTATTCTACATAATTATCATCTGCTTGGTATTATATGGCTGAGTCATTCTAAGTAACAACTAGTGTTAATAATGTCAGCTAGTAATAATATTCTTGCTGTAAAAATCAGAGCGTTCTCTCTTCCTTTTGATCTCTACTGACATATCTTCCATTACAACATGAAAGAAAGTATACAGTTTCGTTAATAAAAGCCATTATGGTATAGCCTCTGATCTCGGAGCTAGATTGCAAAATGAGAATCAAATTTATTACAACAAATTCCCTTGCAAGAATATCATTGTTTCCTTCCTAAGTGAATGTGTCTCTTTGTATCAAAGAGATCAAATGTGAATCTCATTTATAAGCTTACAAGAATAAAAGATCACACAGGGTCTGAACCCCCACTATGAATATATATATTCACTATGAATAGTCCCTATTGCCTCTCTCCATACTCTCTGCACATACCTGCATGTCTCTGTTAGGAAGGAAGATAATTCTGAGGGTCAGGTATGATATCAACTGAAGAATGGAGAGAAGGAGATTGGATGCCATATGCTGTGCTTGGCACTCTATCCTTCAGAATCTACATGACCCAGGAGGTAAATATAGTAGCTGCCGTTTATTTTACAGACAAGAAAACTGAGGTTCAAACTTGGAAAGGGAAGAGTGAATTTTGCTCTGAAATTTGGATCCTGGGTTTGAATGAACTGTGGTATCTAGGAGGAAAAGGAACTAGGAGGGGCACCTGGGTGTCTCCGTTGGTTAAGCATCCGATTCTTGATTTTGACTCAGGTCACGATCTCACAGTTCATGGGTTCAAGTCCTGCATTGGGTTCTGCACTGACAGCCTGGAACCTGCTTGGGGTTCTTTCTCTCTCTGTCACTCTGCCCCTCCCCCCACTCGCCTGTGTGTGCTCTCTCTCAAAAGAAATAAATAAACTAAAATAAGGAACTAGGAAATCGGGAGGTGTTAGTTTGGGTTTCCTTTTTTTAAATGGTGGAAATGAAGAGGTAAATTTGGTTTAATACTGGTTGAGTTTAAGATGATAACTTGTAAAATAGGCCGAGACTGAAGATATGGATTTGAGACTTTTATGTACAGAGGTGAGAGTTGATGCCATAACAAAATGAGATCTTAGAAGAAGTATATAGAATTGCTGTATCCAATTTGATAGCCACTAGAACAGGGATACTGAGGTCTTGAAATGGGATGAGTCCAAATTGAGATGTGCTGTGCATGTGAAAAACACACTGGATTTCAAAGGCTTAGTAAAAAAAAATGTAAAATATTTCATCAGTAATTTTAATATTGATTATATGTTGAAATGATAACTTTTAGATATGTTAGGTCAAATATGATATATGATTTAAATAATTTTCCTTTTTTCTTTTTGTTTTGTTTTTTTTTGATGTTGTAATTAAGAAAAATCTTAATTACATACATGGCTCATGTTATATTTCTATCAGGCAGCACTAATATATAGAGAGAAAATAAGGGGACTAAAACAGAACCTAGGGTAATGAAATTATTTTGGAATTAAAAATTTTAATTTAAAAAGTAATACATGCAAATAGGTATTTGATGCTGAGGGCACCTGGGTGACTTAGTTGGTTAAGCATCTGACTTCAGCTCAGGGAATAACCTCGCAGTTCGTGAGTTCAAGCCCCGCATTGGTCTCTCACTGACAGTGCAGAGCCTGCTTGGGATTCTCTCTCTCCCCCCCTCTACCACTTGCACACACACACACACACACACTCTCTCTCTCTCTCTCTCTCTCTCTCTCTCTTTAGCAACAAACAAACCTTTAAAGTATTTAAAATAACCCTACAGATGAGTATAAAATGAAAAGTAAGAGTTTCTCCTGCCACCACTAATATCAATGGTTTCTTACTGGTCTCTTCCAGGAATATGTATGTATACATATATAAACACATTTCATTCAGGTGGGCTCAGACTATACTCACTATTCAGTACCTTGCTTTGTTTAATAATATATCTGAGAAAGCATTTATAAAGACACATAGAGATCTACTTGACTCTCTAAGCCTCTATGGTTCGTGCATCCCCCTCACCAGGCGCTCTTTCCGGCTGCTTCCTCACCTTGGGTGCTCCTTCTCCTTCCTTGTCTATAGTGACCTGTTGCATTAAGTTTTTGTTCTCTATGGCTTCTAGGATAGCCTATTTGAATTCTCTCAGATTTACCAAACACTCAATACCAGGCACATTAAACAGGACCCAGTGAACGTGTTTGTCTCTGCAGTATGACTGAGACATCCTCCAGGAGAGGGGCTGGTCTTACTTGTCTGTGTCTACTCAGTGCCTGGAGTCATTAGCCACACAGTGGGTGCTCTATCACCCACCAAATGTTTGCAGAATTAGTAAATAAATGGGTGAATGAGTAAAGTACTTTATAATGGAGCTATAAATGGAAGGATATGAGATAAGCATCTCCTAGCAAACAGGCATTTATATAGTCTACTCAGAAAAATGAGTAAGACTTCAAATGCATATGGTATGTGCTTGATAGAAATCTCATGCTTTTCTCCCATTTTAAAATACTGAAAACGAACCATTCAATCATCAGCGTTACCCGAAATAATGCTAGACTTTTAAAATTAATGTATTCGGCTAATACTTGGTGACTACCTGGTTAGGCACCAAGAAGTATGCTGGGTCTGAGTACACAGTAGTAGACAAAACAGACATAACTCCTGCCTCCATAGAACTTAACACTGGTAAAGTTCAATGGCAGATTCTTGGCAGTTTTGATATTATGATCTACAATAACGATGATGATGGCTTCCCTTTAATGACTGCTTAATATGTGCTATACTCTACACTAAGCACTTCTTTATCTACATTGTTTTACTTAGTACCTATCCCAAAAATGCCTTTGGAAGTTACTAAAGGTTTTTTGGGGTTTTTTTGGTTTTTTTTTTTTTTTTACATTTTTAAATATATAAGGAATCTGAAGCTTAAGGAAATCAAATCCATTTGTGCTATACCAGATGTGTCTAAAACAAGCGACAGGCATAGAACAGCCTTCCTACTCCTGACCCAGTGATATTTTGCCACACCACACTGCATCTTTACAAGGGAACTGTGACCCCAGTTAAGGGGATTCTAGAACATTCTTGGTGGTGATCCTCTTAAAAAGTAAGGATTTCACATAAATCTTAGTAGCAGATAATGGATGTGACAAAAACAGGACATCATTGTGACATATGAGTAGCTGTGCACCCCCATTTGAAGGTTCAAGGAAGTGTTTACTAAAACAGGTGTCTGTCTTCATGTTCTGTAGTGTTTTAAACTTCATTTTCTGTACTTGTTTCTAACAGACAAAAATCGGATCAGGAAAGTTGATGGGGCCCAAAGGAGTCTCGGTGGACCGCAACGGGCACATCATTGTGGTGGACAACAAGGCGTGCTGCGTGTTTATTTTCCAGCCAAATGGGAAAATAGTCACCAGGTTTGGTAGCCGAGGAAATGGGGACAGGCAGTTTGCAGGTACACTCGATGGTAATATGTAAACCCCCTTTTTTACGCTTCTTCTGCTCACATTTGCATGATGTTGGAGCATGTGGAAGATGCCTCAATCCCCAGTGTGTTTTCCGGCTTTAGGAAAGATACTGGGGATAAATCTAAGCAAAAGCATGATGAGATGCTTCTCAATTACTCCGCCAGCAGTAAGTTGAACTGCGGTCCATGTGTGGTTTTTACTGACAGCAGTTTACAGCTCAGAAGTCGAATCTTTGAATATTAAGTAAGACATAAAATTTAAAATAAAAATGTTTGAGGAACAGTGGAGTAACTCCAATTTCTACCTAGCTGTAGCTTTGTATAAGAAAGAGCTTCGGAATGAGAATTTTTTTCACCTTTCTAGATGATGGTAAGAGAGCAAGACTTTAGAAAATTTGCTGAGTATAGGAAGGGCAGTTCTATTACTTCTCTTTCTGGTGTACCACTTTGCAAGCACAGGCTGACTTAGTTTTTAACATCTGCAAGAAGAGGCTGAAAATGGTATATTAAATTTTCTTTTTGAAAGGATGCTTTCGGCATTTGACAATAATTTGCATAATCATTTTTGTGCTTTGTCTCCAGTTCTGCCAGGTTCTGAATGTCACCCCAAATTACAAAATATGGGTTTCTGCTCTACTTTTTAAAAAAATATTACATATGGGTGTCTTTTTTTCCCAGTACTAAGACTCCCCACATCCTTCCTAAAGGGACTAACATATACTCAGAGAAGCTGGCAGATGTGACTTTCAGATGGTGCTGCAGAGAATGAATTTTGATGCTTATTGCTCGTTCCGCTTCGTTAAGGCTGCTGGCACTCTTAGCTTGATGTAAAAGAAGCCAGAGTAGACAGTCCGAGTGTAGAATGATAGAGGACCTATGCCATCTAGAGCCAGAGTTCTAGCCGAATGATCTTTCAAGAACCGAGTCTATAATTCTTTGTTCTTTCTTAAATAACTAATATGTTGAATTTTGTAACTGCTACGTTGTTGTAATCAGTTTTATTGTTAACAGTAGTCACATATGTTTTTCATCTTTATTGCAGGTCCCCATTTTGCAGCTGTAAATAGCAATAATGAGATTATTGTTACAGATTTCCATAATCATTCTGTCAAGGTACTATAAAACACCAATTATTGTTCACTTTTAACTGCTGTTATTGAGAAATCAGTCTGAGAGAAAATAATGTAATACTCCCATATATGCACAGGAACTAAAGGGATGAACCTGAAAGAGTACATTTTGCTTCTCTCTAAAGATGCAAGTTTTAATTTGGACCCACAGAGTTGGGAGAGTCAGAAAATCAAACAAAATGTGGTGACGACAAGTTTTTTAATTTGAAATAGCTATAAATGGAGATGACTTAAAAATTAAATTTGAAAAAGCAGTTGCTTGAACTTAGAGAGGCAGAACTTTCCAAAACTTAATATTTTGCCTCTATTCAATACATTAAAACAAGATCACTTTTTCAATTATCTGCATCATAAGGCCTTTCAAACAAAATTAGATATCCGAACTCCGCTAATATCTAAAACCTGTGCAGATTTTGTGAGGGAAATAGCCCTACTATACATTCCTATAGATGTTTCATACTTCAGAGAATGCTTTCGCACACTTGGTGTTCCCCAGAATACAGTGCCCCTTCCCCTCCACCAAGCAGTGTAGTACATCTTTCTTACTAGGTGTAGGGGGAAGAAAGATTTGAGATTTATTATGAGCAAATCAGGACATCCAGATATCAAAACAAATTTGTGACTTACTGAAACGAGAAAATGTTTAATTACATTCTAGACCGCGGTTCCTAAAGTGGAGTGCATGTTCCACTGAAGGCACGCCAGGTGGCCCTGGGCAGTGCACTGGCAGACATTTTTTTTTTTTTTAAACTTTATTTATTTTTGAGACAGGGAGAGACAGAGCATGAACAGGGGAGGGTCAGAGAGAGGGAGACACAGAATCTGAAACAGGCTCCAGGCTCTGAGCTGTCAGCACAGAGCCTGACGCGGGGCTCGAACTCACGGACCGCGAGATCGTGACCTGAGCCGAAGTCGGCCGCTTAACCAACTGAGCCACCCAGGTGCCCCAAACATTTTCATTTTAAGAGTCATGTGTTTATTTTTAGGGTTACCCTCTGTTTACATCAAGTGGTACTGGTTTGCACTTACAGAAGTGATACAAAGTTTTCCTTGTAAGTAAATTCGTTAAAATTTTTTAAGGTGAGGCCTTTTTAAAGGAAGGGTAAGAAGGAAACAGCATAGGTGGCGTATGCCAGTGACTAAAGTTTGCGCTTAGAGACAACCATCGGGCAACCAAAGTTGTCAGTGTTGGTGACTGGAATAGCTATGTAGGGATAGGATTTCAACACCCAAAGGCACTCTCTCTCCTGAGTCCATCACCGCTTCATTTCCCCCAGGTTGTCCCAAAAGATACATTTAACCCAAGTAAATGGAATGGTTTTGAGCTTTTTTTGGTGGATGCAAAGTGTAGGGCACAGTGGGCCTGCCCCTGATGGGGCAGGAAGAGGGGAAAGGATGCCCACCATTGCTTGCTTCTCAGGCTGCTTCCTGCCACATTGTGTCTCTGGAGTTGCTGCCATAGTGGGGGAGCTCATTCCCCACTCCCCTACCTCCCTCAGTGTCTGTAAGCTGCAAATTCTCTCTCTCTACAGGAGGTGTCTTGGTAAACGGAAGAGGACGTTGGGAAGAGTAATGCTGGGGAGGAGGGAAACAGCAGAGGCAGAAGGGACTGGGCTCTGGACTGCCCCCCCCCCCCGGGGGGGTGCTGTAACAGTCCTGTGTGATGAGCTTAACGATAACATAGGCTGTCCTCAGACTCCCTAGCCTTCACTCACTTAATAGAGGAATCATTTAACTACAGGGCATTTAACCAGAAGATAACTCATATGGATCAGCAAAGGCCAGCAAACGCCTGGTATAGATGCTGCCCACCCCCACCGGAAGACAGTCCTATTAATCAAGTTGCTCTTTTCTACTAAGCGCAACTGTGGCCTCAGAGCCTTTCCGTCCCAGTGCTCCAGGCAGCCTCTATGAATCAACTGGCATTGGTATGTGGGAGGACTCCTAGTTACCAGCCCTGGCTGACAATGTAGAAGGAAATAAGACATATGTAAGTAATCAAAATGCAAGGCAGATAGCGATAAATTATTATTTTAATATAGGTACATATAAAGTTCTATAAGTATCCAGAAGAAAACAAAGAGCAGATTTCTGTAACTAAGACCATCAGGGAAGACTTCCAAGTGGAGGTGGTATTTGAGGTGAGCAGAATTTTGAAATCAGGAAAGGATTATCATCCAAGTGATAAAAACTTGCTATAAAAACTTGTATGAAAAGCAAAGCTGTAAAAACTATTTCAGCTCATGCATCCGCCTCTTAATATGTTTTCATCTGAATAATTTATAAGCAATTAAATGACATTTTAGGTGGGAAAAATAGGAACTACAAGAAATTTGTAATTATTAAGATTCTGAAAACTCTTCAAGTTTTCAGTACAGCAGAGGTAGATTATTTTACTAATTTGAACTCAGTTTCCCTCTTATTTAAGAAAACCAGTGTTTTTTCTCTTCTGTTTGGCAGCTGTTGCCATATAGCTTTTATGGAATAGTTGGGCTTTTGTTTCCCCTGTGACACGTGGCAGTTAGCAGTGGTTCTGGATTCAATTCATTTCTCTCTTGGTAAATGTAAAAACTGTGCCTATAGGTCAGGGCTAACAAATGGTCTAGTTCTTTAGCCACTTTCAGTGTGTATTTTGTTTTCATTGCAAAACAACTAAATTTGGCATTCTGCATCATTACAAAATGGGGCAGAAGCATTTGTGTTTTTTGCAGTAGGCCAAGGAAAACACACCTCTTCAGAGAAATAAATACAAACAAACAAAAAGATTATTGGTAGGACTTATTAAGGGAAAAGATCAGAGAGTAATAAATTGTGTCCTCACCAGCATACAAACAGTTTCATTGGCCTTTAAAACAAGAACGTTCTGTGTGAAAGGAGATAAAAGGAGTCAGGAAAGATTTTTAAAAAATAATCTTAGCCAAAGCTAGTTCTTGTCTTGTCCTTTCCAAAGAACCAAAGAGGTAGCTTGCTTAGCTGGCAAGTTATGTAATTAATTCAAGAAGCAGTCATGATTCTTTTTCTTTATCTTAAAGGGAGTTTAGCCTTTAGAGATGGTTTGTCTCCCTTTGCTTCTCCAATGTACATAACTAAACGAAAGAGAGTCATTTTAATCTTTCATGATCACAGAGATGGCAGTAGGAGAATCTGTAAAAGGCCCTGAGATCATTCTCAAATTAGGTCTGCACACTCGGGTATGGTGAACTCCCTCTGTTCCACGTTTCAGGAACCCTTACTCTCATGGCTTTGCATGTAATACGTTTTGATTTGTTAATGGGTCCTTCAACATATGTTGGCTGCATCATAATGGAAGCTTAAAATAATATCCTAGAGATACTTCACAGCCATTAAATACCATCTGAATCATCAAGATAAAATTATGCTTACTGTAGTCTTACAAATAACCACATAATGACAATTTATTTCTCTCCAAATCAATAATCTGTATTTGATACATGTATTTTAACACTCCATTAGTAAGAATATTTAATTAACCACAACAAGCTATTGCTTGTCTAGATCATATCTTAGAGAATTTGCTGAAGAGTTCTGTGTACCTCCCCAACTTCTCTCAGCCCGCTCCCCTCAGTATGCTCCATCCATCAAAGCCTTAGAATCATATAATCTATCTATTTTAACTAAATATATATTCTGAAAAAAATATATTAAAAAGCCCTTCTATTATTCCTCACCTGTGCCATACACACACACACACACACACACACACACACACTTTTCCCTTATATTCCCTTGTAAGTGTGAAGTCCAACTTGCTCTTTCTCACGTTGACTAAGATGGTAATAAATTCTGAGCACCCAGCCTAACAAAAAGCTCCATGGTCCTGATACAACTTTGATCATCCCTCCTGTTAGAAATAGTAATATTTCTGTTCTTGAAATTTAGCTATTTATTCAAAGGCAGGAATAATAATACTGTTGAAAATTATAGCTCCACTTTCTTATCCTGCCTTATATTCCTATATATTTTATAATTTATAACAAAAGTATTTTTCATATAAGTACTCAATAACCAGATAGGAGCTAGAAATAAGAACTGATTTAACAAATGATAAATCAAATTTACATAGTAAATTGGGGAACCATAAGTAATATGGGGGTCTACTTTGTAAATTTTTTTCTTTTTTTTTAGAATGCCTTAACTCATAATCAAAAATATGCTCAGATACGTATTTTTTTAAAACCCGTAATGTTGGCTCAACTATTTTTAGTTTAAAATAAAATCATTTAAAAATATCTCATACAGGTGTTTAATCAGGAGGGAGAATTCATGTTGAAGTTTGGCTCAAATGGAGAAGGAAATGGGCAGTTTAATGCTCCAACAGGTGTAGCAGTGGATTCAAATGGAAACATCATTGTAGCAGATTGGGGAAACAGCAGGATCCAGGTAAACTCATGTAATGCTAATGTATTTGTTTAGAGTGACGGGTGTTTGTTGAAAGTGAAGAATTGGCTGTCTCCCAACTGGGATGTTTCCCATTGTTCATTGGTTAGGTTTTCATAGACCGTCTCAGGAGAAGTGCTAAACTAAGTAAGGTGGAGGAGAGGTGGAGTAGAAGGTGGAGGAGAACAACATCAACAGGTTACCAGAGTGAAAACCTCTGAATTGGGAATTTTTAACACCAAGGTGTTTGTGGATAGAACTCAAGAGGTCCATCCATTGAACAAAAAGATATTACTGTTTTTACTAGCTTCCAACTAAAAACTCATTTTCTTTAATTATGAATATAGGCAACAATCACCGTAGTTTTAGGAACACCTATAACTTTGTCACCAAGAGGAATCGTGGTTGCAGAGGTCTTGAATTGTCATATATGCTCATCATCTTTCAGAACCAGTCAGTGTTACATGACAATTTAGATGAGATGGATCCATCACCATTTCTTGTTATTCAATGTGTTGGTTTAAAAAGCACACATATTGGGGCGCCTGGGTGGCTCAGTCGGTTGAGCGTCCGACTTCAGCTCAGGTCACGATCTTGCAGCTCGTGAGTTCGAGCCCCGCGTCAGGCTCTGTGCTGACAGCTCAGAACCTGGAGCCTGTTTCAGATTCTGTGTCTCCCTCTCTGTCCCGACCCACTCGCATTCTGTCTCTGTCTCTCTCAAAAATAAATAAACATTAAGAAAATTAAAAAAAAATAAAAATAAAAAGCACACATATTACTATATCGCAGTTTTGTACAATTTTGATAACTATGTTTTAATAATGATTGTTTTCCTTTATAATCCCATGTATTTTGTTTTATGCATTTAAAAACATTATTCTGCTGAATAACCTGAGTCAAAGAGGAAGTCCCAAGGAAAAATTTAAAATATACTGGCCTGAATGAAAGTACAAATATAGCATATCAAAGTTTGTGGTGTGCAGCTAAGAGGGTCCTGAGAGGAAGATTTTCCCCCCAGCTTTATTGCGATATAATTGGCATATATATTGTGTAAGTTTAAGGTGTGTAATATGATTTGATACACTTACATATTGCAAAATGATCACCACCATAGCTTTAGCCAATACCTCTGTCACCGTCACGTTACTACCATTTCTTTTTTGTGGTGAGAACATTTAGATCTCCTCTCTTAGCAAAACTTTCAAGTATATAAAATTGGTTTATTAACTATAATCACCATACAATGCATTAGATCCCCAGAACTTATTCATCTTCTAACTGGAAGTTTATACCCTTTGACCACCTTCTCCCCATTTCCCCCACTCTCCAGCCCTGGCAACCACCATTCTACATGAGAGGGAACTTACTGGCACTAAGTGCTTACATTAGAAAGTCAGAGATCACGAATCCCAGCTCCTACCTCAAAAAAGCCAGAAGTAGAGGAGCAGAACAGCCTGAAAGCAAACAGGCGGGAGGAAATAGTGCAGATAGGATCAGAAATCAGTGTAGTGCAAGGCAAACAATAGAGAAGAGCAGTGAAACAGAAAGGTGGTTCCTTGCAATGATCAATAAGATGACAGACCTCTAACGAGACCGCTAAAGGAAAAGACACAAAGTGCTAATATCATCACAGACTCCGCAGGCATACAGAAGTTCTGTGAACTCTACATGTGCATTTTTGACAATTTAGATGAAATGGACCAATTTCTCAAAAAGTACAAATTCTACAACTCACTCAATATAAAATAAATAACCTGAATACCCCAACAACTGTTAAGGAAATGTAGTTAATAATTTTAAAACTCCCCAAAAATAAATCTCTAGACTCGAATGGTGTTACGGGAGTATTCTGCCAAACTAGGTGAAAGGTACACAGAATTTCTCTGTACTATCCTTGGAACTTCCTATGAATCTATAATTATTTCAAAATTAAAAGTGAACAAAAACATTTTAGATTTTTTTTTTTAACATTTATTTATTTTTGAGACAGAGAGAGACAGACAGAGCATGAACGGGGGAGGGGCAGAGAGAGAGGGAGACACAGAATTGGAAGCAGGCTCCAGGCTCTGAGCCATCAGCCCAGAGCCCGACGCGGGGATCGAACTCACGGACCGCGAGATCGTGACCTGAGCTGAAGTCGGACGCTTAACCGACTGAGCCACCCAGGCGCCCCTAAAACATTTTAAATATAATAATGAATTTAAATATATTTTCATGGTTTAGGATTAATGGTGTCATGATGGCATTTGCCATTTTAATTGGGTATAAAAAATAATAAAAGTGGTTACATTCTGGAAAAAAAGAATTAAAACATTATTTTGAGGTCTGTAGTTGTTTCCAGACAAAAAAAGTAGATTTTTCTCTAAATTAAGAACAAAGGTTTTGAATCCCCAGACTAAGAAAGACTATTCTTTTCTCAATTTCTCTGTATAGACACCCAGAAGAATCTAAACATACATGTGCAGACAGGGTTATTCATCCTTGCCAATATGAACCTGTGCCGAATTTCTGAGACCTCAGAATGCACGGGTTAAATCAGGTAGCATCCAGGTGTCTTTGTGAAGACAGTAGTATTTAGCCGTTTGAATGTGATACTGGTATTACTTCCCAGAAAAAGGACTGAGACTATAAATGCTTTTATTTCTCCATTATATTTATCTTGCTTAATTATGCTAATGTACATCTACATTTGAAAGAGCTATTCTATTGTGTTGGAAAGCTGGAAGCCAGACTGGGAACCAAGTTTACAAAGCAGTTCTATAGACTACAGGTGCTTAGCTGTTTGTATTGTGGCCCTCCTAGCACCTGCCTAGTCACACTGCCTTGTGAAACACCTATGGGCCAAACAGAATGGTCAAAAGAAACCAGCCTGGGCCTTGTGAAAGAAAAATGTTCCTTGTATTTCATCATGGCAGAAGCTTCTAGCCCAAAAGAAGACTACTTCATATCCAGATGTACATGTTGTGGGGCACCTGGCTGGCTGAGTTGGTAGAGTGTGTGAATCTTGATCTCAGGGTTGTGAGTTTGAGCCCCACACTGGGTGTAGAGATGACTTAAAAACAAAATATTCTAAAAAACCCACAAATGCACATATTGAGTTATTGACTTCTTATAACTCCTTTTTTTCTGAAAAGGAAAAAATGGGGGTGCCTGGGTGACTCAGTCGGTTAAGCATCTGACTTGGGCTTAGGTCATGATCTCAGGGTTCATGGGTTCAAGCCCTACATCGGGCTCTGTGCTGACAGCTCAGAGCCTGGAGCCTGCTTTGGATTCTGTGTCTCCCTCTCTCTCTGCCCCTCCACCCACTCATGCGCTGTCTCTCTCTCTTTCTCTCTGTCAAAAATAAATAAACATTAAAAATTTTTTCTAATAAATAAAAGAGGTTAGAGTGTGAGAGAGAGCCAAAGCATAAGAGACTCTTTTTTTGTTTGTTTGTTTACATTTATTTATTTTTGAGAGACAGAGAGCACAAGTTGGGGAGGGGCAGAGATGAAAGGAGACACAGAATCCGAAGCAGGCTCCAGGCTCCAAGCTGTCAGCACAGAGCCCAATGTGGGGCTCGAACTCACCAACCGTGAGATCATGACCTGAGCCGAGGTCGGATGCCTAACCGACTGAGCCACCCAGGCGCCCCTAGACTCTTAAAAACTGAGAACAAACTGAGGGTTGATGGCAGGTGGGAGGGAGGGGAGGGTAGGTGATGGGCATTGAAGAGGGCATCTTTTGGGATGAGCACTGGGTGTTGTATGGAAACTAATTTGACAATCAATTTCATATAATAAAAAATAAAAAAAATTTTTCTAATAAATTAATTTTTAAAAAATGAAAAGGTAAAAAAGATCTTTATTTTCTCATTGTATATTATGACTCAGAACCATTCCTTTGTGGTCTAGTGGCTGATTTTTCTGTCTTCTGATTGGGGATAAAAGGGATGTGAGGCTGGAAGTGTGGAAAATGAAGGCTGAGAGTAGGAGACAAGGGTCCTTCATTTTCAGGCACCACTGAAAACTATTCCCCTCAAACTGACCACTGTTAAGAATGTAAATGAGGTCTGGTGGCCAATGGCATGCTCCTTGTCAGTGACTCTGAGGGATAGAGAGTGAAAGGAGCAAAAGCAAGGTAAGTGGAGTGAAGGATCGGATATACGATCATTACCTAAACCTGTTGGGTTACACGCATGCTTTTGTATTGACAATATTAGCATTAAGGGTTTTCTAACTCCTGTTTCATCATATTACTATAACTTTTCCTGTAACACTCTGACTTTATATTTTTTACAGGTTTTTGACGGAAGTGGATCATTTTTGTCCTACATTAACACATCTGCTGACCCACTGTATGGCCCCCAGGGCCTGGCCCTGACTTCAGATGGTCACGTTGTGGTTGCAGACTCTGGAAACCACTGTTTCAAGGTCTACCGGTACTTACAGTAGTGGTGGGCAGATGGACCCCCCCTCTCCCAAAGGTCTTGCACTATGAACTGGAAGGGATTTCTCAACGCGGGACCAGATTACACTAGACTTTTCATGCTAGAAGGAAGCATTGGCGAACTTTCCAAGGTGATTTCTGAATGTAACAATTTCCTTAAAAACTGCATATCTGATTTCTGTAATTCGCCTTTAGGGTTTGAAAGAAGGAAATCCCTTCTACTGAATCTTTGGAAAACGCAGCGTTTCACACCTGTGAACTATGGCTTCTAGGACAGGGATTTATGTAGTTGAACTGATTTTGCAAATCAAACAAGCACTAAAAAAAACCTAGAATATTTAAAGGTGTTTGTTAATCCCGTGAATGGTAGCTTTTATGCAGAGCCTCCAAAAACAAAACAAAAAACAAAACAAAACAAAACAAAAACAGAATCTGTTGTACTTTATTTAACTTCAATTACAAGACCCGGGGGATCTTCTAACCTCACTTTTACAGTCGGTCTTAACCCATGTGACATTTTTTTGGTTATCATTAACTACATGTAAATTAGGAGAAAATACGACTGTCTTGCAAAACCCTCCCAGGTGTGATTAGGCAGGCCTCTTGAGTTTAGCACTTAAAAACCACTGCACATATCCCATCCTTTCTGGGTTAGATCAAAGATCCTTTTTGTGTGTTCTCACCTTTTCTCTCCTGCTCCCCTTGTATCAAAAAACAGAGTCCATTTTCAGGGAAACCTGAAATTCCTAATGCTTTAAAAAGCATATTGCAATAGCAATGCTACCTTTTGGTAAACAAACAGCCCCCCTCAACTCCAGATTAGTGCACTGGCATGTAATCAAGAAAAAGTCAGTCACATTTTATGTGCCATGTTCTCACGTGTCTCTCCTCTTCCACTTCACGAAAGCGAAAGCTTTACCTCCTGCAAAATGTCAGCACATGTAGTAGGACGCCAGTGTCCTAGGACAGAGAGCCATAAGTAGCCCTTTGGAGGACGGATGGTGTCAACCAAAGGCATGTGATTGATTAATGGTTTCCCCTTAGAAAGCAAGTGTTACCAAAGTCGTGTTATCTCGAAAGCATTACAGGTAAGGGCATGTTACGGTTATTTATCATTGTCTAATGAATAGTAGAGGCATTAAAGGACTATGTATACATGATTAGGGTAAGGTAGAATGTATCATATATATATATATATATAGCTGAACCTTTGGTGTATTGAAATAGGCAGCACTCTGAAAGACAGAAGCATCGTCCAGCACATCCCTTTACTGAGCAGTTTAAAGCCGTCCCTAGTAGAGCAAGCCCTAAAACAGGTATAATTTTCACCATTTTCCAGGAATGATGGTATTGGCTGACTTTTAGTCAGAAAATGGCCTTCTGTGCTTTCAAAAGCAAAAACAAAACGAAAACAGGTTGAAAGAAAAGGAAACGTTGAACTTTAGTTACTTTTAATTTAAACGAAGTATAAATGGGTTTTGAGAAATGTGACAGAAAATTTAGTGAATCGTTAATCTGTCTTTGATACTGTAAGGTAAGACGTGGTCTGTTTCCACTGTTTAATTTTCTACTCAGTTCTACCAAATAGGATGTCATGCTTGGCATCTTTGATATGACTTTGGGATCTTTTTCACTGAAAGCACCTTAGAACTGTACTATAAGAAAACATTTCCCATATGTATAATTATATGTGATGTTCATTGCTTAATTTACAACCCAGTCATTCTCTTAAATATAGGACTTTTTTAAATTTAGAAGGGAAATCTAGCTACTTCCAATTGTCTGTCAAATTTATTATGCCCAAATCAACCTCTCAAAAAAAATGTTTTCAGGAAGATTTACATTTAGGTTTAGAATTTCTTTTTCTTTTTTCTTTTTTTTTTTAGTTAGGTAGAGTTTTCAAAATATTTGAGACTGTGATAAAGTTATAAAATTCAATAGCATTTTCGGATGTTAAATAAAATACTGTTTCCTAACATCAGCGAACTAAGTCTTTGAATTCAAACACTCGTATTTAATGAGTGCTTACTAGGTGCCAGGCACTATTTTAGGCACTGGGGATACAGCAATAGACAAAAGAGACAAAAACCCCTGCCTGCTTGGAGCTTACACTCTAGGGAGGGAATTTCATTTTGCCCTTTACTAACATTCTGCATAAAAGATAAGCTAGGCCTTTGATAGGTCCCAGACCGTTTAAAAGAAAACCTTTTAAATTTGTTAAAATAACTTCTGTGTGTTTTCACAAGTAAAAGTGGCTTCCTGTTTAGATTCTGTCACAGGCTATTGGTCTTAAGACTAGTTGACTTAAAAGTGTTTTTTGCACAACATTGAAATTATACTTGTGAATTTAGAAATTAACTAGCCGTCCTACCATATCGGGCTGGGTATCTCAATAATATATTGAATATGAGGCTATTTTTTTTTTAAATCTGTCAATATTGGCACAAATTGGAATGGAAGAATAGATAGTTTGATTCAGACTTGTTCCACTATCTGTTACTAAAACACATGTTGTGGGCACTCTAAGAAACACTGTATTTTCCCCTCCAAAATATATAATCATGTATGGTAAAGTGTAGATAACATTTCACATTTGGATACATATTAGCATTTACTGTATTTCTTGATGAGCATATTTGAGGAGGGAAAGTGCTGCTGATAAGATAGAGTAGACAAGATTTACATGAAATTTTGTCACATTCTCTGGAAAATGGTTTCTGGTAAACTGAGAAGGATATTAAAATAAGTGATTTTTTTTTTTCCTGAGCTATCATTATTGTTTGATTTCTCTTTGTCAAGTGTACAGAACCTGTCATACGTTCATGATAAGTAGCACTGAGAAATTACCCATTCAAATGTCCCCTGGGCACTTATGGCAGAATATTGCCAGTTTGAATGTAAAGGTCAGTGACAATGCATTCCCTCCAAAACAGACCTCCCCTGCTGGGCTTGGGGAACATGGTGACCTGGCCATCCAGAAACACATGAATAAAAAGCCTTTATGACTGTTCACCATTTTTTAAAATGGTACTTAGTATCTTGATCAAACTTTAGTCTCCAGTAACTAAACAAATCCCCAAGTTTCCTTATTTTAATTTACTCTTTGACTAGATTTGAGACAAATAAATACTACAGGTCCATGCAACCAGAACACAGTTGCTTCTACTACTAAATATACAGGGTATGTCCTCACAAGAAGTTGGCTGGAATAACAGTATAGTAGCAAGTGTCTATGGATCCTAACATGGAAGGATTCACATAAATGCTTTGCTAATACCTACCGAGTTAATTGGAGGAAATAGCAAATAAGTATTAGGGAATGTGCAGATTACTTCAAAAGGGAAAAACCTTTTTGTACATTTGGACTCTATAGTATCCTCCCTATTCACCAGCTTCTGGAAAGGGAGGAGCATTTTTAGTTTACTAATTTAACAACAAGACATTTCCAAGTAGGAGAAAATTGAAGCTGTTTGCTTGAGAACATCATCTAATTTTGCTTAAAATCGAAAGTCGTAATACTGTTGCATTCTGTAAATGTTGCAGGGTTTTAAACTTTACAATTATTTTAATATTTTTGATAACTAGGAATCTAGTATTGCCATAAAGGAAACTAAGTGCCCATTAAAGATTTGTTTGGTATAAATAAATGATTTTTTTGTTTTGTTTTAAATGACAGTAAGCTACAAATCATGATGTTAATCTTAAACTTTCTGAAGATGAACTGTGTGGCAGTGATTGTGTGGTCTGTTTGTGGAGAATGTATGAAAGCTATTAATATTCTAAAATAGATTAATAAATTGGCTATGTTGTCCCAATGAATGTACAGCACGTCCATTAACTTTCAAAAGCAACACAGCCTTAAACTCAATGCTTTTGCTTTATGACATGGGAATGTTCTGTCATCAACAGAGTGTATTCTTGTAATGGAATTCTTTATATCATTTTCAATTCTATAGCCTTTCAATCCTATGTATGAGTATAAAGGATTTCTGCTTCCTTTGTTTCTTTTTAAATTTTGTACATTCCATCTTTTTAGGTCTGTTTCATACGTTTTGTGTATAGAACACTAAGTCTTGCGCGCTCTGACATTGATACTGATATATTCTCATTTGTTCTTTTATGAATCGAAATGCTGACTGCCTATTTAAAGAAAAGAATGAACGCTGTGCATCAAAGTGTTTGTATGTCCGTAGCTACATATGTACCACAGTATTTTGGATGCTTTAGTCTACAATAAAACTTTAAATTAATTCTGTCTTGAAACATAGGAGAAACAAGATTCATGTGTATACCTTTACCATGCACAAAATCTCAAATCATTATAATAAAGCTTGTTTTCTCCATTTCCAGGGTGAATGTTTATGTATTGTTTGCTTTTTTAGTAAAGGGAAATGAAGGAATGTTCTACAATACGGGGAAGATATCAATACCTCAAACAAACTGTTTATAAAAGTGAGAAAAGCATAGTGAAATTTTTGTTGTTTACGATGCTAATAATCAGGTGAGCATTTAGGTTGTATCTTAAGCAGGAATTTGGAAAATCATGACATGTATGTCTAGCAAATATATTTAGAAGTCCAAATAGACCCAAAGCAATATGCTTATAATCCTTAAAGAATCACAGGACAGACCTTCTGGCATCAGGGTGGTCACATTTCTAGGGGGTGAAGAACTAGAAAGGGACCTCGCTGCAAATAATTGGCTTTAGGTTCCAAAATTTAATTAAAATAAAATTCATTACAATAAAAGGTTTTTTTTAGAGGTTAGGGGTTTATTTATTCATTTATTTTTAAAATATTTTATTTATTTTTGAGATAGAGATAACACGAGCAGGGGATAGGCAGAGAGAGAGGGGGACAGAGGATCCAAAGTGGGCTCCATGCTGAGAGCAGACAGCCTGATGTGGGGCTCAAACTCACCAACTTCGAGATATAACCTGAGCTGAAGTTGGACACTTAACTGACTGAACCACCTAGGCTCCCCTACAATACAATTTTTTATATTCCATCAAGCTAATGGCCAAGCATTTTGAGCAGTACTCACAACATCTAAAGATTACGTCCAGACAGGCCTCTGGAGGCTTGGTTGTAAAGGAACCTGATGATAAATGTACAAATAATAGGGTATCACTATGTCATGTCCTTCCAAAGAAGATAGTTTCAACTGGCTTTCTTTCTTTCTTTCTTTCTTTTTTTTTTTTAACGTTTATTTATTTTTGAGAGAGAGACAGAGACAGAGACAGAGTGTGAGTGGGCGAGGGGCAGAGGGGGAGGGAGACAGAATCCAAAGCAGGTTCCAGGCTCTGAGCTGTTAGCACGGAGCCTGAAGTAGGGCTCGAACCCACAGACTGTGAGATCATGACCCGAGCCAAAGTCGGAAGCTGAACTGACTGAGCCAGCCAGGTGCCCTGGCTTTCATAAATCGAATAAAATTTACATTGGTCTCTATTCATAAAGTCAAAGTTGTCATTTTAATACTGCTAACCTATAGGTCAGGTATCTTCCCCACAAGACTTAAGGACAGATAAGCTCTCAACTTGAGTGGTGTATGGGTTTGATATTTGATCTTTTGTTCTCCTATAACGGACTCTTGTCTTTCTTCATTAATTATAAATAAGTCATCGCCTTACATATATATGCATAGAACTTTTTTATTTATAGGCTTTTTGATTTTTCGTTTAGTCTGGAATACTAAAATTTTCTTTTGAATATCCTTTGTGAACAATGGAGGGACACAACAAAAATTTCTTGTTTTGTTTTTTTGGAGGGTTAAAAAAACCTCTAATAGTTTGTAACTCTACAAGAGGAGACTGAGTCAGTCTTGGAAGGACAGATGAAATAGAAATGAGAAAAAGGCCAAACATGTAACTGCGGATATTGGTTTTATTTAATCCTGCGTCCATTCTTCACTTATTTTTTCTTTAAACCAAGCAGGCACCACTGCCATCATGGGCCATTTGGAGATTTTCAGATGCAGAGAGCATGGCATCCCTGATAAAAGCCAGTTGTCCCACGTTTAAGCATCTCTCAAATTATCCTTTGAGAACTCATTTCCCATAAAGCCAGCTGCACTCCTTTCCAGAGCAGCCAAGTTCGACTAAAGCTGCAGTGTATTATTTACCCTAAGTGAAGAGGCAGGAAGGGCAAATGATATTCTATCCTCTACCCCACGCTACTGCCTTTTTTTGTTGTTGCTGTCATTGGACAAATGTCTAAGCACTTGTGATACACCAGGGTTTAAGGTAGGTGTAAGGGATATAAAGATGAGGTAAAGCCTGTGGCCTCTAAGAGCTTGCAGTTTGGTTAGTGAACCAGGCCAGGTAATTATAATACCATGAGCTGCTTTTATATGCATTCATTAGCAAATATTTACTGAGTCTAGTATGTTCTAGCCACTAGGGAACAGCAGCAAACTAAAAAGTCCCTATTCTCATGGAGCTTTAATTCTACTGGAATGAAACTTACATGAATGTGTGTGTGTGTGTGTGTGTGTGTGTATTCATGTTCAGTGTGTGTATATATATACATATATGTGTATGTGTACATGTGTGAAGATATATCATACATAATATATAATGGCTGGCTACATAATTTGTGGGGGCTGATGCAAAATGAAAATGCAGGAACCCTCCTTCAAAAAGAATGTAAAAGGCTTTTTCCTTTTTTCTGTGGCCTCTTGACCTGTGGTGGTGGTTTTTATTTGCTATTTAATGTCCTGCTCCCTGGGGCATGAGGATACTTGATGGCTAAGTAGAGACCCTCATGGGCACCTAGGACCCCACACCATGACTCAGACTTCCCCATGGCTTGGGCCCCAGCCTCCTGCCAGGAATGGAGGGTGGCAGGGGTCACTGGATGGGGCTGAGGGAACTGGCAGGTAAGAACTTGCCCCAGAGGAAGGCAGAGGGCTGGTGTTGCCGCCGGACCACTTATGAGCCAACACTTGGTAAAAGATGGTGAGAGAGCATGAGATGTCCAGGAAAGAACAAGTAGTTCAATGTCGTGAGGCCACAGAATGCTCAAGAAGAAATGAGGAGAAATGAGACTGGGCTACAAAAAGGAGTAAGTTCCTTACTGTGCCTGTTCTCCCAGATGGAATGATTAGAAACTATGATACAGAGCAAATTAAGGTAAGAGCCATAAGAGAAGTGTTAATAAAACACAAGGGAAGTTCTGAGTTATCACAGGATTCATGGGCACAATCCTGCTTTATGCCACATAATTATAAATAACAGTCCCTTTCGTTCTCAGATGTGCCCGTTTGGATGATAAATTGTATACTTACTCTACACCAGTGTTTCTCAACCTTTTTTCCATTATCATCCCCCTAAGGAGATCTCTTATACATTTTTTCCTAATCTCCCCTATCCCCACTCCATGAAATGTTACTACCAGAGATGTACTGTGTATCTGTTTGTGTACTATAGCCCTTTGGAGAGCCACAGACCATCTGAGATTTTTCCAGCTTCCAGGAGCCCTCGTTGAAACCGATGCTCTGCAAAAATGATACAATAGCATTGTCATTTTTAACTCAGGGGATGTGGGATGACTGAGAAGTTGATAACGGTGACTATTTCTTGGGGCACCTGGGTGGCTCAGTCGGTTGGGCATCCGACTCTTGGTTTCGACTCAGGTCATGATCTCTCAGTTCGTGAGTTCGAGCCCCACATCAGGCTGTCTGCTGTCATTGCAAAGCCCACTTTGGATCCTCTGCCCCCCCATCCCTCCCCCACTCATGCAGTCTCTTTTTCTCTCAAAAATAAACATTAAAAAATTTTTTTTAATGTTGACTATTTCTTATTTGAAATGTTCTCCTTTCACGGTTTTTTATTCTCCTTCTTTTCCTACCTTGTAGACTTTTCCCTCTGTCTTTTCCAAATTACTTTCTTTTCCTGCTTCCTTAATAAGAACTTTCTTCTAGAGGTCATGCTTTTCAGAATTTCAAGGAAGGGCCATGAGAAGGTTATCTTCAGTTTGGAGTATATTTCCTGAGAAAGCAAGGGAACCGGAGACAGGAGAATGTGTCTCTTCTCCTTGGTGGTGTCGTTCTGAGGTCTGGTATTCTAAAATGGGTGCACATCTGGAATCTCAGAGAAGTGTAACTACAATTCAGGGCCATTTAGGATACAGCTACTGTTCAATGAGTAACCCACTCTGCACTTAGTACTTATCTTTCCCAAGAGAAGACCCAATTGAGTCAATTTGTCACTGTCCAAAGCTACCTTGGCCACCTCAAAGGCAAGGGGCTTGCTCTGTGTTCACCCTGTACACTCTGCCTTTGGCACGAGCGCCTAGCCCTGGTCTAGTCAGGCATGGCCCAGATGGCAGAGAGTTCATTAGATGGAATGGCAAGAACCACACCTGTGTGTAGCAAGAATGCCGGGGGTTTAAAGACAGAACGTCTTTAAACGCCAAGGGCCTGGAAGGCACCTAGAGAGTCAGAGTGTCCTCTCCAGTGGAGTTCTGTCCTCAGATCCCATCTCTCCTGTGTTCTTTCCTTCCACAAAGGAGATTTAAAAGATATTTAAATACCCACACAGAGAAGTGCACACATGTTTAGTGGTTTTGCTCCTTTCGCATCTCACCCTTACTGCCTCCTCACTCCCAAATTAATTACCAGCACGTCTTTGTCTCAAGCTCTGTTTTGGCGGAAATTCAGGGGATTCTGGGTTTCCAGGTTCCCGGTCTAGAAGAGGGGTTGTGACAGGTGGGCACATCTCTTTGGCCCTGCAGATTCCTTGCCTGTGGGGAGGGTTGTGGCTGGAGTAAGGGCAACAGGTCCCTCTGTAGAGCAGGGTCTTGGGCAAGGGTGCTGAGATGGGAGAGCAGTTCTGACTAAAACAAACCCCTTACTGGCGTGACCTGTCTGGTTCATCTTCACACACTTTGCAGGCAGCAGATAAAGGAAAAAGAATGAACTTAATGTATGCTTAAGGATTTTGTAAAACACAAATTTGAACAATAAACAAATGCCATCTGGGTACAAAAACACATGCTAGATGGTGGATACGGGATCCAAAGTCATGGGTTCCTCTCAGATGCTGCAAATATTTATCTACCATACTTAAAAGCCTGTATACTACATCTGCCTGCTCCATAATATTACAAAACTTGGGGTATCTCTAGACATCATTAAAAGATAAACTGAGGCATATTAAAGATTTTAGGAGTCTGAGCAAAATCAGTTCTAATCAAGCAGTGCCAAACCAGAAGTGGGTAGGACTGCTCTGGCGACAGGAGCCCGCGGAATGACTTACACAGAGTACAGAACCAAAGGAATTATTCGATTCACTAAAGCTTAAAGTCTTGTTGACTGATGCAATTGTCGTTAGTGTTCTGATTTCCTAACCTCAGGGCATTTACAGGCTTAGATTTGGGTTTGCCCTGGTAGGCTGCCGCAGCATTAGAGCCACACAATAGAGTCTAATGGCTTCCTTGTTTAATTTAACACATCCGAATGGTATATATGATAATTTCAAATTTCTATTGGTAAGGATAATGAATGGGAAAGCATTACCCAATACAAATAAGATTAAAAAAAAATTTTTTTTTGCTAACATTTATTTATTTTTTGAGAGTCAGAGAGAGACAGAGCACGAGCAGGGGAGGTGCAGAGAGAGGGAGACACAGATCGGAAGCAGGCTCCAGGCTCTGAGCTGTGAGCACGGAGCCCGATGCGGGGCTTGAACCCACAAACTGTGAGATCATGACCTGAGCCGAAGTCAGTCGCCCAACTGACCGAGCCACCCAGGTGCCCCAATAATTAAGATCTTAATAAAGTAAAGTATCCTTTGATTTTTCAACTGAAAACTATATCCAGTTATCCCCAAGTCAATGAAGAGACGGTGTTCTTAAATACCTCGTACATTTATTTGATACACATTTATTGAGTGTTGACCATCTGTTGGGCACTGTGCTAGGTCTTAGTGACACCAAGATCGTTGGCTTAACCTCTGCCACAGAAAGGAGTTTGATGTTACAGGGAAGCTGTCCAAGAAAACAGTTACAGAATGAATGTGGGGTGCTATGATAAAATTGCAGATTGCTGGGGCGCCTGGGTGGCTCAGTTGGTTGAGCGTCCGACTTCGGCTCAGGTCATGATCTCACAGTCCGTGAGTTCGAGGCCCACGTCGGGCTCTGTGCTGACAGCTGAGAGCCTGGAGCCTGCTTCGGATTCTGTGTCTCCCTCTCTCTCTGACCCTCCCCCGTTCATGCTCTGTCTCTCCCTGTCTCAAAAATAAATAAACGTTAAAAAAAAATTAAAAAAAAATTGCAGATTGCTATAGCATACCGCGGAAGACCCTCTATCTGCTTGTGCCTTGGGAGAGGGGAAGCACGGAAAAAGATTCCTGAAGCGAATCCTGTCAGATCTCCCAGACATATGAGCTATCTAAAGGGAGATTAGAATAAGCCAAATGGAAAAAGGCCATTCCTGTTGGAGGGAAGAGGTATGGCAGTTCGAGAGCCAAGTAAGGCAACTCTTCCCACAAGCATCACCTTTATGGTTTTTGTCAAATCTATATATCACCAGTGCAATTACTTCATATTTTCTTAAATATCATTTTTGGTTTTTTGATATACCTACTTCATCTAAATCTAGAGAAATGCATGAGAACTCTGGAGTATAATGTGCTGCTTATACTTTTTCTAGTGCATATTAAAACATGTATTAAATGGCTACCCATTTACTATTTTAAAATCATCTCATGTACCATCAATCATATGGTATCCTAACACACCCTAGGGAAAACTAAATTAATGGAACTCTAAGCAATCAATATAACCCTTCCCTTGCTTAGGTTTCTTTTCTTTCTTTCTTTCTTTCTTTCTTTCTTTCTTTCTTTCTTTCTTTCTTCTTTTTTTAGTGCTTACTTATTTATTTTGAGAGAGAGAGAGAGAGTGAACAGGGATAGGGCAGAGAGAAGGAGATAGAGAGAGAATCCTATGCATGCTCAGATCTCGAACCCACAAACTGTGAGATCATGACCTGAGTGGAGATCAAGAGTCAGAAACACAACCCACTGAACCACTCAGGTGCCCCTTGCTTCTGTTTCTTAAAAAAAAAATTTTTTTAATGTTTATTATTTTAAAAAAAATTGTTTTAACGTTTATTTTTGAGACAGAGAGAGACAAAGCATGATCAGGGGAGGGTCAGAGAGAGAGAGAGAGAGAGAGAGAGAGAGGGAGACACAGAATCTGAAACAGGCTCCAGGCTCTGAGCTGTCAGCACAGAGCCCGACGCGGGGCTCGAACTCACAGACCGCAAGATCATGACCTGGGCTGAAGTCAGCCGCTTAACCAACTGAGCCACCCAGGCGCCCCTGTTTATTTATTTTTGAGTGAGACAGAGACAGAATGCGAGTGGGGTAGGGGCAGAGAGAGAGGGAGACACAGGATCCGAAGCAGGCTCCAGGCTCTGAGCCGTCAGCACAGAGCCCGACGCAGGGCTTGAACTCACAAGCTGTGAGATCATGACCTGAGCCCAAAGCTCAACCGACTGAGCCACCCGGTGCCCCGTCTTTGCTTCTGTTTCTTAAAGAAGCAATAAGAGATAAAAATTCTCACTTTAGATCCCACTCTATGTTTTCGGTAAAATTACTGTACTGTAAAATGGTTCAAAATAACGTACAATAATTTTCAAAATAACTGATAAGTCTGAGTTAATTTTGTAGCGCCTTTAGGCTAACACACCCGAGCTTCAGACCTGAATATTCATGTATTTTCAGGTCGTGAGGTAGCAGCTTTTCCACAGCTTTCATTTGAAGCTCATTATTTTGTTTATTTAAAACAAATAAACCTAGGGGGAAAACAGACAACACAAAGCGATATTTTAAAACTGGGAAAACACTGAAGAGAGCTGCAAAGAAGAGGGGTAAAATTAGGAGAGAACAAAGTCCGCCTTAGGCTGGGCAAATCCGGGTGGATGGGGGCAGCGCTTCCTTCCTCGACAGCCAAACCGCCTCTATTTTTTAAGGCCAACTTTAGTCCGGGTTTCTGCAGCGCGAGGAAAACGTGCCCTAAAGTGAGGGCTTAAGACTTTCTAAAAAAAGGAGTCACATTCTACCTCAGGAGAGCAGAGGCAGGAGCGCGGAGAGACCAGTCCAAGCCGCGCCCTGGCCGACCCCGCCCCTCTCCGGCCGGCCGCTCCGCCGAGCCGCCAGGGGTCGCCGCGCACCGTTGGAGCGGAGGTCGGCCCCCGTCCCACCTCTTCCTGGTCGCTGCTCCGCCCCCTGGCGGTGTCCGCGCCAAAATCAAACCCGTCTAGTCCCGCCCCGCCCCTCGCTTCGCGCAGGCCCAGCCTTCGGAAGATCCGCTATGGTAAGAACTGAGGCCGAGCCCCAGGGTCCCGCTCCTCCCCACTCTCGAGGCGGCGGAGCTCCTCGGCAGCTTTAGGCCCCGGTGGGGTTTCGGGGGCTTGGCTCCCATGGAGGGGCCGCCAGGTCGACGCGGCCGGAGCCCAGAGGCTGAGGCGTGGCCCCGGGCCTGCTACCCTTAGGCCGCGGGGCGTCCGCCGCCTTCCCGCCCTTGCGCGCCCCGCGCTGTCCCCAGAGCCTTCCAAGGCGGGTTAGGCTAAAATCCGGAGGCGTTCGCGAACGTGACCCGAGTGTCTCACAAACTTAGCGACCTGTCCACAGCACGAGTCGCTTCAGAACCATTGCACCAGGCTCCCCGGATTCTGCTGCCAAAGGTGCGGCCTCTTAGGAAGAACCGGGAAAGGTGTGAGCGAGCCGGCATCTTGGGTCCTAGACGAGTGCTATGTATCATGGTTTGTAGAGCACGTTTCTGAGTGGCTCACGGTTTCAGAAGTAACCTAACGAATCTTCACTTTATGCCAGTAAGATTTCTTTGAAAATCCGTTGTTCTTTTACCAAAGGGCTGGAATCGATGTCCTTTTGTGCTCTGAACTGCTGGTTGGTAAGGAGTTAGTCCGTTTATTAGGGAAGCACTGCGCTGAGTTAGCCTTCCCTGCATACCATGGTCGGTTAAGTCCTGGTAAGATTCCAAGGCGTGCTTGTATCTTTGTGAATTTAATGTCTTTTAGCTCGTCCAATCATTAAAAAAAAAATTTTTTTTTTTTTTTTTTAATTTGAGAGAGAGAGAGAGCGAGCGGGGGAGAGGGTTAGAGTGAGGAAGAGAGAGCGAGAATCCCAAGTAGGCTCCATGCTCAGCTCAGGGTCGGTGGCGGGGCCTGATCCTAAGACCCCGGGATCATGACCTGAGCCGAAATTAAGAGCTGGAGGCCCAACCCACTGAGCCACCCAGAAGCCCCTCATCAAATCATTTCCATAAACTTCAGTTTCATGTCATTTTTTTTTTTCTGCCTCTGTTGGCAGAGAATCAACATCTAATTAAATGAATCTAAGATTTTAATATCTTAATTTAGTTAAGTGGCCGTTATTTTGCTGGGCAAGGATCTAGGTTGTATGGTACTTATTTGAAGATACTTGTCCAGATGTAATTACAACTGATAACGGCTTCTTTGTGGTTAAACTAACAACGCTGCCACCTGGGCATAAAACGATCTCAGAAGCCAAACAGGAGCACACTTCAATCTGTTACCCATGCTGTGTGGTAGTGTATTTCTCAGTAGTGTTACTGGCCTAACACAACTGACCATTGAGAACTATGCAGCACAAATGCATTAACTTTATCCTTTTACCTAATGTCTCTTTACATACGAATCACCTTCTGATTCTAAATGGTAGTAATGCTGTTAACTATTTCCAGATGCTTACCTCTGATAGTGGAGAAACATGAAATAGAATAAAACTTGGAGATACATCCTATTTTTTAAATGTATGCTCAGGAAGTACGTTTAGTGTTATGTCGATCAAAGACAAAGTTTTGTTCCCTTTCCTGATTTTGAATTAATCCCAGTTTTGATTCGGTTGGGCTTGGTGGGTAAACAAGTACAGGCATATATTTGGAATTGGAGAGATGTAACGTACTCTGCCACTTCTGAGGGCAACAGATATCATCTACTTTTAATTTTTCAAAGTTGTATTGTAATTGGTAAACAGAGCTGATTTTGGGAATCTGTAACTCCTAATTGGAGAAGGTTCCTTAGATGTATGGTTTTTTAAGTGGTTTAAAATACAGGTTTCCCCCACTCTTTGAAAGAGTAGTGTTCCTATGAAGCCTTTTGTCATCTGAAATGATGTAAGGGGAAGCAGCAGCAGCAATTACTAATTTATATGGAAAAAAATCTTTTTTTTTTTAATTTTTTTTTTTTAACATTTTATTTATTTTTGAGACAGGGAGAGACAGAGCATGAACAGGGGAGGGTCAGAGAGAGGGAGACACAGAATCTGAAACAGGCTCCAGGCTCTGAGCTGTCCGCACAGAGCCCGACGCAGGGCTCGAACTCACGGACAGCGAGATCGTGACCTGAGCCGAAGTCGGCCGCTTAACCGACTGAGCCACCCAGGCGCCCCGGAAAAAAAATCTTTGAGCATTTCTGAGACCTAAAAAAAAAAAAACAAAACCAACCCTCTTAGGCTTTTCTCTTTTTTAATTTTTTAAAACTTTAAAGAATTTTTTTCTCTCAGGCTTTTCACATACCCTAGGATACATCTTGCCAGTGCAGATACTCATAGACACAGTTCAAAACTGTGGTGGCTTATGCTTGAGATGCTGAATGTAGTTCCCAGGGAAGGAGCTTGGTGGAGCCATTCCTAAACCAAACGCTGAACACTG
Organism: Panthera tigris; assembly: GCF_018350195.1. Classification (NCBI taxonomy): domain Eukaryota; kingdom Metazoa; phylum Chordata; class Mammalia; order Carnivora; family Felidae; genus Panthera; species Panthera tigris. Next base: position 73,855,826 of record NC_056663.1, on the reverse strand, counting down.
GTTCTTCACTTTTTGTCTTTTTTCCGTACAAGTGAAAGTGCTCTTAGGATTTCTTTTGGTTAGTGAAAATAGGTACTAATGTAAATCTTCTGAAAAGTGGGGATAGCTCTATGTTAGTTGACCAGGAAGCTTTGTTGTCCTCAGGTCAAGTCTTGAGTCCCCTTACTTACTAATTTGAATATATATACTTATTTGAATATATATAGTCAATATATCTTTATTTGAATACATAGATAGATATCTATACATATATATATATATATATACTAATTTGAATATATCTCTAACTTATGTTGTCAGCAGATTTTCTTAATGTTAACTATTAAGCCCTTGTTGATTTTTTTGGGAGAAATTTCTAGATATGAATTAGTATGGTATCCTTTTACGTTAGTTATTTTCATTCTGGCCATGATACTCTCCTACTGTGGTTAATAATAAAAACTATTTCTAGTCATAAAAGAGACTGATGAGTAAATTAGCCTGCAAACAATGTTAATGGATAATACAGCTCATCCATATTTCTTGAGTAACTTTCATAGCTTCTCAACTGATATGAACTTTCCTAAAACTGTGTGCCTCCAGGACACTAGACTCTCCTCATTGTCTGCTTCTGGTGGGCAGATTGTTGTGGAGTCCATGAGTCTCTCCAAGGAGCTGTTTAATAATACCAAAATGTTAGGACCCATTTAAAGCTTTGGATCTGTTTTCCACTGATGTAGCTACAGACTAGTCCTAAAGGGATCCTCGCTGCCACCCAGTACCCCTGACCTGTCGCTAGATTCTGGGGTGAGAAGAGCAGTGTTCTCAACCCTGGGGAGTTAAAGCACCTGGAGAGGCTTTGTAAGATATGCATGCCCAGACCACGGTCTGGTCTCAGAGATTCTGATTCAGTTCATATGGCATGTGCCTTGGTATCAGTATTTTTGAAAAGCTCCTGAGATACTTCTAATGGCAGTTTGAAACCCATTGGACTAGAAAAATGAACCAAAAGAGCCTTCGAACTGGGTGTGGATTTCATGCTTGGTTGTTTTGATACTGCTAAGGCCAGTGTGAAGGGAGGCTAATTAAAGCAGTATTGAATGCCAGCTGTTGACTCCAGGTTTAGCAAATAGATCTATATGGTTTTTTGGAGCTTGCCCACCTGAGATTTCTGTGATTTATCTCTCCAGGAAAGGCCATAAATGGTTAGCACAGAATTCTTTATTATTAATTTACCCTGTGTCATATATGGGAGTGCAGAGGATGTTGTGGGGTTTGGGAGCCTGAACAGTCTCAAAGTTTAGAGTTAGGGCTGTGGATACATGGTCCTGAAGTCAAGGGATGGCCTTTGTGTCTGCTCTAACCTAGCACTAAGCTCTAGGAAGGCAAGGGCAATGCATGTTCTGAAGTTTTCAGTCTGCTGAGAAAGACAAGTATACAAATTGATTTGATAAACTTGTGTTCTGGGAACACATGGGATGACACTCAGCCTGTCCTGTGAGCTCAGGGGAAGCTCTTTCACAGAATGCTTAAACTAAGCTTTAGGAGATTTTTTTTGGAGTTTCGAATAGGAGAGAGGAACAGGTGTTTTAGAACATTTTGTGAAAGACATAAAAATGGGAAAGAGCATGCTGCGAGTGGAGAATTACAAGTACAGATCTTCCTCAACTCACAATGGAGCTACACCCTGATAAACCCACTGTAATTTGAAAATATCATTAAGTCAAAAATGCATTTAATACACCTAACCTATGGAGCATCATAGCTTAGCCTAGCCTACCTTAAACATGCTCAGAACACTTATACATTAGCCTATAGCTGGGCAAAAGCATCTAAGACAAAGCCTATTTTATTTATTTATTTATTTTTATTTTTATTTTTTTTAATATATGAATTTTATTGTCAAATTGGTTTCCATACAACACCCAGTGCTCATCCCAAAAGGTGCCCTCCTCAATACCCATCACCCACCCCCCTCCCTCCCACCCCCCATCAACCCTCAGTTTGTTCTCAGTTTTTAACAGTCTTTTATGCTTTGGTTCTCTCCCACTCTAACCTCTTTTTTTTTTTTTTTCCTTCCCCTCCCCCATGGGTTTCTGTTAAGTTTCTCAGGATCCACATAAGAGTGAAACCATATGGTATCTGTCTTTCTCTGTATGGCTTATTTCACTTAGCATCACACTCTCCAGTTCCATCCACGTTGCTACAAAAGGCCATATTTCATTCTTTCTCATTGCCACGTAGTATTCCATTGTGTATATAAACCACAATTTCTTTATCCATTCATCAGTTGATGGACATTTAGGCTCTTTCCATAATTTGGCAATTGTTGAGAGTGCTGCTATAAACATTGGGGTACAAGTGCCCCTATGCATCAGTACTCCTGTATCCCTTGGGTAAATTCCTAGCAGTGCTATTGCTGGGTCATAGGGTAGGTCTATTTTTAATTTTCTGAGGAACCTCCACACTGCTTTCCAGAGCGGCTGCACCAATTTGCATTCCCACCAACAGTGCAAGAGGGTTCCCGTTTCTCCACATCCTCTCCAGCATCTATAGTCTCCTGACTTGTTCATTTTGACCACTCTGACTGGCGTGAGGTGATATCTGAGTGTGGTTTTGATTTGTATTTCCCTGATAAGGAGCGACGTTGAACATCTTTTCATGTGCCTGTTGGCCATCCGGATGTCTTCTTTAGAGAAGTGTCTATTCATGTTTTCTGCCCATTTCTTCACTGGGTTGTTTTTCGGGTGTGGAGTTTGGTGAGCTCTTTATAGATTTTGGATACTAGCCCTTTGTCTGATATGTCATTTGCAAATATCTTTTCCCATTCCGTTGGTTGCCTTTTCGTTTTGTTGGTTGTTTCCTTTGCTGTGCAGAAGCTTTTTATCTTCATAAGGTCCCAGTAATTCACTTTTGCTTTTAATTCCCTTGCCTTTGGGGATGTGTCGAGTAAGAGATTGCTACGGCTGAGGTCAGAGAGGTCTTTTCCTGCTTTCTCCTCTAAGGTTTTGATGGTTTCCTGTCTCACATTCAGGTCCTTTATCCATTTTGAGTTTATTTTTGTGAATGGTGTGAGAAAGTGGTCTAGTTTCAACCTTCTGCATGTTGCTGTCCAGTTCTCCCAGCACCATTTGTTAAAGAGACTGTCTTTTTTTCCATTGGATGTTCTTTCCTGCTTTGTCAAAGATGAGTTGGCCATATGTTTGTGGGTCTAGTTCTGGGGTTTCTATTCTATTCCATTGGTCTATGTGTCTGTTTTTGTGCCAATACCATGCCGTCTTGATGATTACAGCTTTGTAGTAGAGGCTAAAGTCTGGGATTGTGATGCCTCCTGCTTTGGTCTTCTTCTTCAAAATTACTTTGGCTATTCGGGGCCTTTTGTGGTTCCATATGAATTTTAGGATTGCTTGTTCTAGTTTCGAGAAGAATGCTGTTGCAATTTTGATTGGGATTGCATTGAATGTGTAGATAGCTTTGGGTAGTATTGACATTTTGACAATATTTATTCTTCCAATCCATGAGCAGGGAATGTCTTTCCATTTCTTTATATCTTCTTCAATTACCTGCATAAGCTTTCTATAGTTTTCAGCATACAGATCTTTTACATCTTTGGTTAGATTTATTCCTAGGTATTTTATGCTTCTTGGTGCAATTGTGAATGGGATCAGTTTCTTTATTTGTCTTTCTGTTGCTTCATTGTTAGTGTATAAGAATGCAACTGATTTCTGTACATTGATTTTGTATCCTGCAACTTTGCTGAATTCATGTATCAGTTCTAGCAGACTTTTGGTGGAGTCTATCGGATTTTCCATGTATAATATCATGTCATCTGCAAAAAGCGAAAGCTTGACTTCATCTTTGCCAATTTTGATGCCTTTGATTTCCTTTTGTTGTCTGATTGCTGATGCTAGAACTTCCAGCACTATGTTAAACAACAGTGGTGAGAGTGGACATCCCTCTCGTGTTCCTGATCTCAGGAAAAAAGCTCTCAGTTTTTCCCCATTGAGGATGATGTTAGCTGTGGGCTTTTCATAAATGGCTTTGATGATGTTTAAGTATGTTCCTTCTATCCCGACTTTCTCAAGGGTTTTTATTAAGAAAGGGTGCTGGATTTTGTCAAAGGCCTTTTCTGCATCGATTGACAGGATCATATGGTTCTTTTTTTTTTTTTATTAATGTGATGTATCACGTTGATTGATTTGCGAATGTTGAACCAGCCCTGCATCCCAGGAATGAATCCCACTTGATCATGGTGAATAATTCTTTTTATATGCCGTTGAATTCGATTTGCTAGTATCTTATTGAGAATTTTTGCATCCATATTCATCAGGGATATTGGCCTGTAGTTCTCTTTTTTTACTGGGTCTCTGTCTGGTTTAGGAATCAAAGTAATACTGGCTTCATAGAATGAGTCTGGAAGTTTTCCTTCCCTTTCTATTTCTTGGAATAGCTTGAGAAGGATAGGTATTATCTCTGCTTTAAACGTCTGGTAGAACTCCCCTGGGAAGCCATCTGGTCCTGGACTCTTATTTGTTGGGAGATTTTTGATAACCGATTCAATTTCTTCGCTGGTTATGGGTCTGTTCAAGCTTTCTATTTCCTCCTGATTGAGTTTTGGAAGAGTGTGGGTGTTTAGGAATTAGACAAAGCCTATTTTATAGTAAAGTATTAAATATCTCATGTAATTTATTGAAAAATGTACTGAAAGTGAAAAACAGAATGATTGTAAGTGTATTGATTGTGTACCCTCATGGTCGTGTGGCTGCCCAGCCTCATGAGAGTATTGTACTTCCTATCACTAGCCTGAGAAAAGATTCAGATTCAAAATTTGAAGTATGGTTTCTATTGAATGTGTATCACTTTCACACTATGGTAAAGTTGAAAAAGTGGAACCATAGTAAGTCAGGGACCATCTGATTTTTGTATTACAGCTCGAGTGGCTTAACTCTCCATGGTATGGTCAAATTTGATGTGGGGAGTGGTATCTGTGAGAGGTAGATTGGGGTCAGGTGATAAAGGGCCTTGTAGAATGATTGGATACTTCTGGATGGTTCGGAAACACTGAAAAAGCAAGGAGAGGCATAGTTAGATTTGCTTCTTGGCAGTGTGGAATGTGGACTTAGAGGGTGAGACAAAGTGTGGCGAGGGGGCCTGCAGGAATGTTGCAGGAGACAGCACACATAATGAAGGCCTGAATCGAGGTAGGGGTTATAGGGATGGAGCAGACTGGATAGATTTGAGGAATAGTTAAGCACTAAAATTGGCAGAACTTGGTGATTGGTCTGATGTAGAGTAAGAGGGATGAAAGAACCTGGGACGACTGCCAGGCCTCTGGCTTAGGTGACAAGGTGGTATCTAACTGAGCTCAAGACCTGGAACAGCAGGTTTGGGAGTAGATGTGGGAGAAGAAGAGTTCAGTTGAAACCCTCTGAGTTTGAAGTCTGTCCAGTAGGCAGGTAGATACATGAGATTGTAGCTCAGGAGCATACTTCAGAGACCGATTTACGATTGGAGGATTCAGCATAAGTGTTTGTTAAAACCATAAAAGCAGATAAGATCAAAGAAAAGTGTGAGGAGATGAGGAGATCAATAGAGTACCTAGGGGGAACTATAGTGTTCAAGAGTAGACAGAGAAAAAAGAGAAATATCAACATTAATCCTACTTATTTTATCTATACAGTTCATCCAGGAACACGTGATAATTTTACTGCTGTGAAAATCAGTTAGTGGGGTTTCTAGGTTCTGCAAGTAGAATAAAGACTTATGGACTCTGGTTTGTATTCAGGATGGCAATTTCAAATCCCTGTCCCTGTCTATTATAGGCTTTCATTTTCCCATGGAGTATTTAGTTGCAAAGACTCAGTCTTTGTTTGTTTTTAATGTCTGCTTTTTTAAAGTGGTGTAAAGTGTTTTAAACTTCTTACTAAACAGTTTATGTTGCCTCATAATCCTGTGTGATTTTTGAGAAAGATTCAGATGACTTAAAAAACATTAGTGTGGAATTCTCTATTAGACATGATTCTCTCTTTTGTTATTTTCTGTGACTCTTTGCATTGAGGGAATTTGGCTTTTTAAAAAAATTTGGATTTCAGCTTTATACGTTCTAAATACAATATATTATAAAATTGAATTATCAACAGACATTTTAGTTACGTGTTAATTATCTTAATTTTAAATTGGCTAAACTATAGTTACAGAATAGTAGAAACCTTCAGTAGGCTTCCGTTTTCTACTTGGATAGGTTTTTTTCTTCCTCCAGCCTATCCTCCACAATGCTACTATATGCCATCTTACTAAAACGTAACTCTAATCTTGTCACTCTTCTGCTTTAGAAATTCACCCAGTAGCTTCTCATTGTCTAGAAAGAATAACATACATTCTCTTTGGCTGGACAGTCAGCCTTCCGTGATCTGGCCCCCGACAACCTTTCTCACCTTCTCTGCCACTCCGTCTACATGCACTACGCAGTAATCATCCCTGAGTGCTTGGCTTTCTGATGCATTCCACGTACTTCCATAACATCATGGCTCTGTGTGGTCTGCCTAGGACACCTCACCATTTCTCAACTTGCCAAAATCCTTTTCATCTCTAGCCTTCCTATATAGCCCTCAACCCTCCCCAATCCTGTACTTGGTAGCAATTTGTGAATGTACTTCCATCATTTATTAGTTACATCTATTTTCTTTGAGAGATTATAAGTCCTTTGAAGGTAAATACAGGGACTTATCATTGGATCATTTGATAAATATCGAATTTCTATAAACTGCCAGGCTCTGTCACAATCACACTTGTTATTCTACTGGCAGCACCTACCACAGGGCTTGGCATATAGTAGTTTAAGTGGGTCTTGAGGCCTGGCTCTGAGAAGTTATCAAACTCATTGGCAGACAAGACCATAACATTTCAGATGATGTTTCAGATCGAGTTGTTTTAGAATGCAGTGTTTTTTTGTTTGTTTTTTGTTTTTTTAATGCAGTGTCTACTTTTTTACTTTTGTGCTTTAGTCAAAGAAAAAGGGACTGAGTGCAGAGGAGAAGAGAGCCCGCATGATGGAAATATTTTTTGAGACGGTGAGTTGTTTTCTCTAAGATTTTTAGTATTTTATGTAATTTTCTCCTTAAGTATATGTCATTCAGTGTTAACTGTACCTTTTTTAATTAAATATCAGTGCTAATCAATTTCCTGAATAGTGGATAAAATTATGCAAACATTTTTAGTTTCTGTGAAGCTATGGAGTATGAAAGAACCCTACCCCAATGTCACTTCTGTCCAAACTCCTACTACACCACACTGGCACCAAATGATCTTTCTGAAGCATATATTTGATTGTGTCCCCTTTCTGCCTGGGAATAATAGTGATAATTGTGGACATCAGCTGAGTGCTTCCTAGGTGCCAATCATTGCTCTCAGCACTTGGTGTAGGTTATCTGATTCCATCCTTTTTAATCCTTTGCTATCAGGACTGTTATGATCCTCATTCTACAGATGAGGACATCTGAGACACAGCCTAAGGTGCCAGCCCTGGATCTCAAAAAATTAAAGTGGTAGTACCACTAGGATTCAAATCCAGGGAGGATCATCTGATTTTTAGATTTTAGGCAGTGTTAAATGCTGCCTCTTTGCATTTATAAATCTGACTATCGTGTTATATATCATAGGCCTCCTTAATTTATTCCAGATATTTGTGCCTGCCACTAACGGGAAATATGTTTGAAGTTTCAGGTCCTAAGTGGTAGAGCCAGGATTTAAATCCAGGCACCTGGCTCTAGAAGCTGGTTTTTTTACCATGTTGCTCAACAGTAGCTTTTTTTTTTTCTTCTTCCAGTTCAAGTCCAAATCTTAGACCTACAAAAAACACTAATTTCCTATGTCTTAGCCTAATACTTGATAGGACCTTCAAAGTCTAGTCTGACCACATTCTACTGGCTACTTTCATTATATACAGATGTGAAGAAGATAAGAGAAAATGGCAAAATAGAATATGAAATTAATAAGGACATTTTCATTTTGATAATTCAGATTCTCAGTAAAACAAGCAAAACACTCTGGGAACCTTTATTTTAAAAACTGCCTTCTAAGTGTAATTTTACTAATGTTACCTCCCTTCAATGACTTACTAAAAGTCATTGGCAATTCAGAACAGAGTATCATATTAATGATGATTAGAAAGATAAATTGATGAAATTTGTATGTGAGGATTATGACTTGTACACAGTTAAAATATTTTTCCTGTGGTCTCAGCAAGAAAAGTAGATTTAATTCTTACTAGGCTGTGGAAGGCTGGGGAGAGTGGTGAGGGTGATTATTTTGTCCTTTATGATATTGTTCATTTTCTCAGTATCAAAATTGGCTGTTTCAGATTGAAAATTTTTCAGCCCTGCCTTCAGTTAATAACAGCATATTAATGAGTGTGAGCAGCTTCCAGAAGTTCACTAGTCACTGAGTTTGTGTTGTTTTGTTTTGTTTTTGAGAGGGAGCGTGCACGCATGCAAGCTGGGGAGAGGGGCAGAGGGAAAGAGAGAATCTCAAATAGACGCCCGTCAGTTGTCTGTTTTACTTTTAGTTAAAACTGCTAAATCTGTGACGTACGATGCATGCTAAGCAAATCACTGTTTTCTTAAAATCACAGTGTCAGAGAAGGTGATTATTTCATGTTAAATGATTCATTGTAAGTAGTCTTTATACCTCGGTGGGAAGATATTCTTTACATTCTGATCTTCAGTTACTTTAAAGAATTGAATGTTCATGCAAAATTTGTCCCTTTTTAAATTCTGTTGAAGGTATCAAACAAGACAATTGCAGTTTGTTCTAGCTCTAAAATGCTTGATTCTGTCACACTGTTCATTACCAGACACAACTTTTAGTACAAAGTTTTATTAATATAGTTATGGTAAATATGAATATATAGTAGAAAATAAATATATGTTTTTCATCTTTTTTTAAACTCTTTTAAACAGAAAGATGTGTTTCAATTAAAAGACATGGAGAAGATTGCTCCCAAAGAAAAAGGCATTAGTGAGTATCAAAGATGTGCGGAGACATTTTGTGATATATTGGCCATCTTTTCTGTAACAGTCTTTCACTTTATGAAAACATAAATTTCTACAGGTGAAGAATGTTTATAAAAGTCCTTACATGATGTCTTTAGGCTGTGGCCATGATTCTTGTGTTTGGAGTATCTGCTTTAGGAAAATTAAAAGGGAATATGCACGCATACCTATACCTATACACACATGCATGCACACATTTATTTATTTATAGGTATACTTACTTCAAGAGAAGTAAACATTTCATTTATGTTCTTGTATTTGTTGAATGTGACTTCATATCTTTACATGGTGTAGTGGTTTTCTAAGCTTTTGTAACAAATTACCACAAACTTGGTAGCTTAACACAGTAGAATTTATTCTTTCAAAGTTTGGAAGCCAGAAGTCTAAAATCAGGGTATTAGTAGGGTTGGTTCCTTCTGGAGGTTCTGAAGGAGAATCTGTCTCCTGCTTCTCTCTTGGCTTCTGGTGGCTGTCAGCAGTACTTGGCTTATAGACACGTTGTTCTAATCTCTGCCTCTGTTTTTACGTAGACTTCCCCTTTATTTTCTCCATTTCTATCTCTTATAAGGACATATGTCATTGGATTTGGGCCATACCACCCTAAAACATGGATGATTTCATCTATGATCCTTAACTGCATCTATACAGACCCTTTTTCCAAATCAGGTCACATTCACAGGATTTGGGGGTTATCTTTTGAAGGGTCACTGTTAAACCCCCTATATATGGGGTGTGTGTGTGTGTGTGTGTGTCTGTGTCTATATATATATATATATATATATATACACACACACGCATATATATGTATATATATATATGTATTTAAATCTTATTTTCATTGTATAAGCTATACATGTTTATAAGTAAAAATTGTTCATAAGCCCTCTATTCTGGGATCACCACTGTTAACATTTTGGTGTATTTTGGTGTCTTATTCTTTGGTTCTATTTGTGTATGTATGTATGTATCTCTTTTTTTTTTTTTTTTGAGGGAACTGTCCTGTATATGCAGTTTTGTGTTCATGCATTTTTCTTTATTTTTTATTTTTTATTTTTTTTTAATTTTTTTTTTCAACGTTTTTTATTTATTTTTGGGACAGAGAGAGACAGAGCATGAACGGGGGAGGGGCAGAGAGAGAGGGAGACACAGAATCGGAAACAGGCTCCAGGCTCCGAGCCATCAGCCCAGAGCCTGACGCGGGGCTCGAACTCACGGACCGCGAGAACGTGACCTGGCTGAAGTCGGACGCTTAACCGACTGCGCCACCCAGGCGCCCCTCATGCATTTTTCATATAACATTATGTCATCTATATTTCATTATGTCATTTGCTTAAAGAATGATGTGGGGTGCCTGGGTGGCTCACTCTTGATTTCTGTTCAGGTCATGATCTCACTGCATGGGATTGAGCCCCTCGTGGGGCTCTGTGCTGACAGCACAGAGCCTGCTTGGGATTCCCTTTTCTCCTCTGTCTCTCAAAATAAATAAATAAACTTAAAAAAAAAAAAAAGATGCACAACATCTGCATCTCCTAATGTTTTATTCTGTGACCACCCACTATACCCTAATTTGCTTAGCTTGTTACCTTTTGTTGAACACCTAGGTTGTTCACAAACTTTGCTGCTAAAATTAATGTGTAACATACTATCTATGAATTTTTTTCTAAAAACGTGATTTTTTAGGGCAGTTTTAGGGTCATAGCAGAATTGAGTGGAAGGTACAGATATATCCCATATGCTTCCTGCTCCCCCACATGTAAAGCTTCTCCTGCTGTCAGCATCACTCACCAGTGGTCCGTTTGTTACAGCTGACACATCCTAATCCCCCAAAGTCTATGGTTTGCATTGCATTCTGTGAGTTTGGACAAGTGTATAATGACACGGATCCATCATTATCGTGTCATGCAGAGGATTTTATTACTGCCCTAAAATCTCAATGTGCTCCACCTATTCATCCCTTTCTCTCCTTACCCATACTTTCTTTTTCCCCCCACATCTCCTATCACTTCATTAGGAAATGCTCCTAGAAATAGAGTGGAAAATAGAGACTTGTGTAGTTTTAGACATTTAATACATATTCTAAAGTGCCTTCAGGAAAGGCTATTCCAAATTATATTCACATTCATTTCTCAGAATTGTGTTTTCATTTTTAGAATCGTTGACATTTCATTTCACTTCGTATTTCTTTACGAGTGAGGTTGAATGTTTTGCACATTCGGTGTCGATTTTTTTTTTAATTTATTAAATCTTTAGTTTTCTAATAGATTTTATTATATTTAGGAATCTGTAGAAAAAATTAAAGTGGACATAAAAATATGGATAATTTCTCAGTACAGTTTTACTTAATAGAAAGTAAGAATTGTTCATGAATTTCAAATAAAGTCATATTTGACTTTACATTTTTATATGCTACTTTTGAAAACTTCTTTCTGATTTTTTATCTTACCCTTAACCGTAATATTCAGTTTATTGTTTTATTGTTTAATTTTTCACAAGTTTTTTTTTCTTTTGTTAGTTTTCTTAGCAAAGAAGGCAAAACATGTTCATTGTTGGAAAAAATAAGAAAAATGAACAAAAAGAGGAAATAAAAATTGCCTCTTAAAGATAACTTCTGTCACATTAGTGCATATTTTAACTTTATTTTTTTATATTTTATACACATTTTGAATGTATATATATATCCATGCCATTAAATATTTTATAACATAAATTTAATGATTGTATAGTATCCTGTCACAATAAATGCTTTTTTTTTTAAGTTGTTTTATTTATTTTGAGAGAGAGAGAGATAGAGAGCAAGTGGAGGAGGGGCCGAGAGACGGAGATAAAATCCCAAGGAGGCTCTGCAGTTTAGCACAGAGCCCAATGCAGGGCTCAAACTCACAAACCGTGAGATCATGACTTGAGCCGAAATCAAGAGTCAGACGCTTAATCGACTATGCCACTCAGGTGCCCCACGATATTACAAGTCCAGTTATTGGACTGGTTTCCAGTTTTTTGCTATTGAAAACAGTGCTTTGACAAGCATCGTTATGCTTGTCTGTCATTTTCTTTGGTTGAATTTAAAATAGTGGAATTTCTACATAAAAGGTATGCATAAATCTAAGGTTTTCAATATATATTGTCATATTCTCTACCCATGATGAGGCTACTCATTACCCTAAATCTTTTATGATATTGTAGTCAAGAAATCCTATGTCATTGCTTTATTTTGCTTTCTTCAGTTATTAGTGGGGTTCAACATTTTTGTTTGTTGACTGTGTATATTTTGTTTTTGTTCATTGATGTACTTTTGTTTTTCCATTGTAGTATTTTTTATTTTTAAAAGCTCCTTTGTTAAGTACCCCTTCTGTAATATTTATTGCAGGTATTTTCCTAGTTTTTAGCCTTTTAATTATATAGGATGTGTCTTAATGTAGTCTTTAAAAATTCTCTCTTTTAGCTGCTATGTCAGTTAAAGAAGTCCTTCAAAGCTTAGTTGATGACGGTATGGTTGACTGTGAGAGGATTGGAACGTCTAATTATTATTGGGCTTTTCCAAGTAAAGCTCTTCATGCAAGGAAACGCAAGCTGGAGGTTCTGGAATCTCAGGTAAGCCACCACACTTAAAAAAAATATAGATTTGCTTTGTAAGAAAAAAATTTGTTTTTATTTAAACTTATGTGGTTTCCGTTAAATTTTTAACATGCATTATTTGATTCAAAGTCTAGAGATAATCATCATCTCTTTCTTCCAAAGAGTACAAGGATCTTAGAATGTTTTAACCTTCATCTTCCCACATCATGATATTATTTTATAATATTTTAGTTCCTTTTAGGGTTACAGAAAAAGGGGTGGGGAGGTACAGAGAGTTCCCAAATGTGGTTGACCCTTTAACAACACGGGTTTAAACCTCATGAGTTCACGTATACGTGCATTTTTTTTTATACATATGGTACTGTAAGTGTATTTTCTTTCTCTTATAATTATCTACATTTACTTTCCCCTAACTTACTTTATTGTAAGAATACAGTGTATGATAGCATAAAAAATATGTGTTAATCAACTATTTATGTTATTGGTAAGGCTTCTGGTCAACAGTGGGCTATTAGCACTTACTTTTTTTTTTTTTTTTTTTTTGAGACAGAGAGAGCACTAGTGGGGGGGGGGTGGACGGAGAGAGAGAGAGAGAGAGAGAGAGAGAGAATTTCAAGCAGATTCCATGTTCAGCACAGAGCCCGATGTGGGGCTGGATCCCATGACCCTTGGATCATGACCTGAGCTGAAACCAAGAGTCGGAGGCTAAATCAACTGAGCCACCCAGGAGTCAAAAGTTATATATGGATTTTTGACTGCATGAGGGTTGCCCCTAACTTCTGCATTGTTCAGTGGTCAGCTGTATAGTTTTCTCCCACCATCTGAAAGTGGAGTATTCCTATGAAACTTTTTGTGAGCTAAAATGGTGTGAAGCAAAAAAGCAATTACCATTAACCTATGTGGAAAAAATCTTTGAGTGATTCTAGACCCCAAAAGTAACCTTTCTTAGGCTTTTCTGATACCTTAGGGCACATCTTGCTAATGGATGCACAAAATACATCAAAGTAAAGCACAAATGCTCATAGGCACAGTTCGATGCTATGGAGCTTGATGCTGACATGCTGAGTATAGTTCCCAGGGAAGGAGCTTGGGGCCACTCTCACTGCTCTGGGTGCACGCTGCCTCTATAAAGGCTTGCTGCAAAATGAATGCTGAACACTCTTTTTGCTTTTTATCTTTTTTTTGTAAAAGCAAAATACCCTTCAGATTTCTCTCAGCAAAAATAGGTACTAATGTAGGTCTTTCATAAAAACAAAGTGGTATAACATGAACTTTTGAAAAATGGGGACACTTGTACCACCCCCTACACCCCACCAAACACAAAATTTCCCCTATTATTTACATTTTGTGTTAGTGTTGTACATGTTATAATTGATGAGTCAGTATTGATCTCTTGTTATTAAATAAAGCCCATACTATATATTAGGGTTCACATTTTATATTGTATATTCTGTGAATTTTGACAAATGCATAAATGTTATATATGCACAATTACAGGATACAGAATGCAGGATTCCAGAATAGTTTCACTGCCCTAAAAATCTCCTGTGCTGGAGTTATCCCTCCATCCTTCCCTCTCCCCTAACTCCTAGCAACCACTGGTATTTTTACTGTTCTGTAGTTTGCCTTTCCCAGAATATGATATTGTTGGAATCGTACAGTCTATAGCCTTTTCAGATTGGCTTCTTTCACTTAGTAATGTATATTTAGGTTTCCTCCGTGTCTTTTGGTGGCTTGATAGCTCATTTTTTTTTGATAGTTCATTTCTTTTTATTGCTAAATAATATTCCATTTCATAGTTGTGCTGTAGTTTGTTTATTCATTCAGCTATTAAAGGAAATCTTGATTGTTTCCAAGAACATGCATTTAGTCTGTACTACAAGATTCCAATACATTTTAATGAAGTATTTTTTTATTCTTTTATGCAACTGAGGGGGTGAATTACCATGTGGAATTTATAGTGTAGGTAAGAAATGGAACTTCAGGGAAATAGGCAATGGACTTGTTTTGGAGTGAGGCGAGGAAGAATTCTGATTCTCGAGAAGATAACAGGACCGGGAAAAGTTAATCAAGAATAGTAAAGGAGGGGGGCACCTGGGTGGCTCAGTGGGTTAAGCGTCTGACTTCAGCTCAGGTCATGATCTCACAGTTCGTGGGTTTGAGCCCGCGTTGGGCTCTGTGCTGACAGCTCAGAGCCTGGAGCCTGCTTCGGATTCTGTGTCTCCCTCTCTCTCTGCCCCTCCCCGACTAGCGCTCTGTCTCTGTCTCTCAGAAAATAAAAACGTTAAAAAAAAATTTTTTTTTTAAAAAAGGAATAGTAAAGGAGGGGCGCCTGGGTGGCTCAGTCAATTAAGTGTCTGACTCTTGGTTTCAGCTCAGATCATGATCTCATGGTTTCATGAGTTCCGAGCTCTGTGTTGGGCTCTGTGCTGGCAGCATGGAGTCTGCTTGGGATTCTCTGTCTCCCTCTCTCTCTGTCCCTTCCCCACACACGCTCTCTCTCTCTCAAAATAAATAAATAAAGTTAAAAAAAAAAAAGAATAGTAAAGGAAATGAATTTATTTCTGTTTGGAGGTAACGTGAGATTACATTTCTTCATAGGAAAATCCTCCTGAAATACCACTATTTAAAATGTTGCTCATGGGTTTAAGAAGGTTAAAGAGTTAGTTTGTAAGGAGCCCTCTGTCAGTCATTGTTTTTAACTATAAGCAATGCATATTAACTCTGGCTGACATTAGCAGAAAAGGAATTTTTGAAAGATACAAGATGGATTTGCAGAATCACTGGGAAGGCTGGAAACCCAGTTCTAAAAGTAGGCAGGAACTGAGGGAAGGTACACAGCCAGACCACAGCCAAAGTCACACCATGAAACCTGTCTGGTGAGGATTCTGCTGCTCCAGAGCCATGAACACTGCACCTAGCTCTACTGACATTGCTGACCTCAGAAGATGATTCCACTGGTGCTTCTGACTCAGGCTGAAGAACCAGATGTTGCTGCTGCCAAAGAAAAGAAAACAAACTTAAAAATCCCTCAAAAAACTTCTGTCCCAGCTACCAGTCACATTTTGTGAAGGGACATGTGATCTGGCCAAGCCTGGGTTACATTCTCACACTCTAGTTGCCAGGGGAACTGGCGAAATAAGTAATTAGGGTGTCTAGTTTCTTTCTTTCTTCTTCTCTTTTTTTTTTTTTTTAAAGTTTATTTATTTGTTTTGAGAGAGAGAGAGAGAGAGAGAGCGCGCAGAGGGAGGGGCAGAGAGAGAGAGAGAGAGAGAGAGAGAGAATCCCAAGCAGGCTCTGTGTTATCAGCACAGAGCCCAGTGCAGGGCTCAATCTCCTAAACCTATGGGATCATGACCTGAGTCTAAGTCAGAGGAGTCGGATGCCTAACTGACTGAGCCACCCAGGCGTCCCATGGAGTTTCCAGTTTTTGTGATGAGAGGTAGCTGCCTCCTATTGGTACCAGCAGTTCCCCAAAATAGGAAGGGAGTTTGAATGCTGAGTAGCACTGTCTCTCCTACCATGATATTTGCAAAATAAATCAGGAGAAACAAACTGGAAAAGAGCATAGGACTTGGGAGTCAGAATAATAACAACTAAATTATTGAATACCTACTGTCTTCTGTGATAACTATCCTAGGCACTCAGAATCCATTAGTGGACAAAGAATGGAAGCAGGGAAACCAAGTAGGTTAAGTTATTGAAATAATCCAGCTATGAAATAATGGTGGTTTGGACCAAGGTGGACGAAGCCCACTTATCCTTGCCTTAGCCATAGGCAACTAGTAAGCTACTTTCTGTCTCTTGTAAATTTTCTTGTTCTGGACATTTCATATGAGTGGAATCACAGCATGTGTATCATTCTCAACTGGCTCCTTTAATTTAACGTAATGTTTTCAAAGTTTGTCCATGTTATAGTAGAAGTACTTCATTCCTTTTTATGGCCAAATAATATTCCGTTATATGAATATACCACACTTTGTTTATCCATTCCTCAGTTAATGGCCATTTGGATTGTTTTCACCTTTTGACTGTTAATATGCAATGTTGCTATAAACTTTCAAGTTTTTGTGTGGACATTTTTTCATTTCTCTTGGGATTTGCTGGGTCATATGACAACATGATTAGTTGTTTGAAGAACTTCCATACTTCTTTCTAATTTGGCTTCACCAGTTTCCATTTTTACAGTGCATGAAGCTTCCAGTTTTACTACATCGTCACTGAAATTTATCATTACCTGACTTTTTTGACTTTAGCCATCCTAGTGGTTGTGAAGTGGCATCTAGTTACGGTTTTGCTTTCTATTTGCCTGGTGACTAGTGATGTTGAGCATCATTTCATGTGTTTATGGGCCATTTGTATATCTTCCTTAGAGAAATACCTATTCAGATCCTTTACCCATGTTTTATCTTTTAAACGTGATGCCACATTTTTTCCATGCTAGGAAACAACATGCATATTTGTCACTCAGCAATTTTTTGAAAAGTTAATCATGACAATTAAAACTTTATACAGGGTAATATACTTTCAGGTCTTACTGCATTTTCCTGTCTTCATGGTTTTTTGTTCCTTTATCCTCTTTGAGAATTCCCTTGCTCTTCCTTTCTACTTAGCCAAATTCTAAACATCTCTCTTTTCAGAAACCTTCTCAAGGCCCCATAGCTTATAGTGCGTTTGGCCTTCTCTAAACAAACTGTAATATTTTTGGTTTTACCATGATATAATGTATTGCTTTGGCTCATACTGCTGGTTGCCTATGTAATGAGCACTGCCCCTTTCTTCTTTACTAACAAAACACTTTGTTGAGGCAGCAGTGTGCCTTACTTAAAAAAAAAAAAATGCTCATCTTCCCACACTCCTTTGCAACTAAGGGTGGCAATGGAAAACAGTTCTGATGAGTGAGATATAAGTGGAAGAGTATCTCTGAGGTTTGTAGGAAAGTGTTTACTTTCCTGATAAAGGCAAAACCCCTTCCCCTTCTTTTCCATAGTGGACATGAGATCATATTGTAACCCTACAATAACATGCATTAGGATGGAGACCTGTCCCTTAATGTCAGAGCCTGAATAGAAAGGGCTTGGGTCTCTGGTGGCATTTTGAAATGCTGCACTAACCTGGGACTGTCTCATGTCTGGACTGTTTAATCCAGTTTTAGTCAAATGTTCTGTTACTGTAGCTGAATGTGTTCTAAATGGATATAATTGCTTTGAAGACTTTCTTTTATATAAATGTGACTTAGATTTTTTATTAGTTGTCTGTTACTTTGTAACAAACTGTGTACTCCAAAATTTTGTGGCTTAAAGAAACAAACATAGATACTTCACAGTTTCTGTGGATCAGGAATCCAGACATGGTTTAGTTAGGTACGTCTGGCTCAGAGTCTCACATGATGTTGTAGTCTGACAGTTGGCTGGGGCTGCGTACTCATCAGAAGGTTCATCTGGGAGAGGATTAACTTCCAAACTCAATCATATAGTTATTGGATTTAGACCTTTGAAGGCTGTTGGACTGAGGGCCTTTATTCCTTGATAGTTTTTAGGCAGAGGCCTCCCTCATTCCTTATATCCTGGGCTTCTCCATAGGACAGTTCACAGAGCAAGCGTGTGGAGAGTCCAAGGCAGAAGGACACTACTGTGTTTTTTTGTAACTTAATCTTGGAAGTGACATCTCTTTACATCTGCTGTAGTGTGTTTTAATGAAACAAGTCATTAAATACAGCCCAGTTGCAAGCAGAGATTACAAATGGGCATAAATAGCAAGGGGCAGGGATCATTTTGGCCATCTTAGAGGATACATACACAGATTTAAATTTTTTTTTTAACTTTTCATATGTATAAGTCTTCTTGATTAGTTTTTAATTGCTTTATTGAAGAATATTTGACATTCAAAAATTTCTCATATTTAAAGTTTATAAATTGCCGAGTTTTGGCATATGTATACATCCATGAAACCATCACTACAATTAAGGTAATGAGCATATCCTTCATCCGTAAAAGTTTCTTTATTCCCCTTTTTAGTCTTTCTCTCCTGCCCTTCGCTTCTCTGCACTGTTTCCCCTGCCCCCATCCCTAGGCAACCACTGATTTGCTTTCTGTCACTATATTTCCAAGAGTTAAAAAAAATTTTTTTAATGTTTATTTTTGAGAGAGAGCGAGCGAACATGAACAGCAGGGGCGGGGAGGGGAGCGGAAAGAGAGAGAGAGAGAGAGACACAGAATCTGAAGCAGGCTCCAGGCTTTGAGCTGTCAGCACAGAGGCCGATGAGCAGGGCTCGAACTCAAGAGCTGTGAGATCATGTCCTGATCCGAAGTAGGACATTTAACCGACTGAGCCACCCAGTTCCCCCCCCTTCTTTTTAATTTTTTAAAAATGATATTTCTAAGAGTTTTATATAAATGGAATCATACAGTAATGTATTCTTTTTCCTGGCTTCTTTTACTGAGCATAATTATTTAAAGATGTATCCATGTTGCTGTCTTATTCATTTATTTTTATTGCTTAGTGGTGTTCCATTGTATGGGTAGATGACAGTCTGTTTAGCTGTTGATAGACGTTTGGGTCTTTTGTGTGTTCTAGTTTTGGGCTATTAGAAATAAAGCTGCTATAAATATTTGTGTATAAGCCTTTGTAGGGACATATGTTTTTATTTATATTGGGTAAATACCTAGGAATGGAATGGCTGGATTGTATGTGGCAAGTTTATGTTTAACTTTTTAAGAGATTGCCAAACTGTTTTCTGAAATAGTTGTGCCATTTTACATTCCGGTCAGGAGTGTATGAGAGTTCCTGGTCTCTCCACATCCTTGTCAATACTTGGTATGATACCCATTCTAATAAGTATATAGTGATATTGTGGCTTTTTTCCATTTCCCCAGTGACTAATAATGTTGAGCATCTTTGCATGTGTTTGTTTGTCATCCATAAGTCTTCACTGACAAAGTGTCAGTACAGATCTTTTACTTAAAAAAAAAAAAAATTTCTTTTTGCCTTTTTTAAAACTTGGGTTTTTATTATTGAGTTTAGACAATTCTCTGTATATTCTGGGTACAGATCCCCTTCTAGACAAATGTTCTCTGAACTTTTTTTCTACCAGTCTTCAATTTGTCTTTTCATTCTCTTAACTAGTTTTTGAGGAACAGAAGTTTTTAATTTTGTTGAAGGCCAGTTTATCAATTTGTTTCTTTATGGTTGGTGTTTTGGGGGTATATCTTACCTTCTTCTGGGCAATTATTTGTGCCTGAAACTGGGCATAACAGGTGCTGATTAAACATTTGCTGGTTGACTTCTTGAGCCAGAGGAACTCTTTACCTTTGAGGAAAAAACAGCTAAATGTACGTTTTTTATTTCTTTGCCTCTGGATTTAGCATAATATCTACTTAGCAAGTGGGGGAGCTTGGCAAACCTTAAGAGAAGTAAAGAAGAGATCTCATAAGAATCTCTAGTACAGTGAATCTGTTTTCAAAAACTGAACTTAATATCACTGTTTGTTCTGAGTGTTTGAGGAATAGGATGTTCTCATTAGTTACTGTCTATAGATCCCTCTTCCTACAGGTCTGAGAGTTGGCAACAAATGTATTTTGTGACACATCCCTCCCTCCCCACCTCCATTGACAAGTTGGAGGTCAAAGATTAATCTTACACACCTCAGAAATCAGGTCAAGTCAGAGATGTACACCTAGGCAGTAGTCCTATACCCTCTGTTCTAAACACTCCAGAGGTAAACGAAAAACATGATTTTGATGTCATTTGTAAAACGTTGATAGCCCTTGACATTTGCTGTATATAGTTATTAAAAAACAAAACCAAAAAGCCTTAGTGCCTTTTCACTGACCTAAACCTACTTTATTCTCTAACTAAAACTTGAGATGGCACATCAGTATCATTCTGTGCCCCTCAACCATGGTTCTGGAGATCGCTTATCATTTTAGAGAAGCAATGTGGCTCAATGGAAAGAGAAGTAGTTAGAAATCAGACATGGATTGAAATCACAGCTTTACTTCTTACTGGCTGTAGGATCTTGGAAAACTTTCTTTAGCTCTTTAAAGCCTCAGTTTCCCAGTTTGTAAAATAGAGAGTATACTTCAAAGGGTTGTGATACAGATTAAGTGATATATGTAAAGCCTGGCGTACTAGGTACTCAGTCTATGGTAGCCAACAAATTCAGCTAAATTACTACTCATCCAGGATATACTGTAAGTTTATTTGGTCAGTCAGAACAAATATTTGAGGGTCTACTACGTGCAAAACGTTTTACAAGATCCTGGAGGTAGTTTGTAGAAGTTAAGATTTGTTCCTTATAAGAAAGAACTTGTGGGATGCCTGGGTGGCTCAGTTGGTTAAGGTGTCTGACTTTGGCTTAGGTCATGATCTCACGGTCTGTGGGTTCAAGCCCCGCGTTGGGCTCTGTGCTGATAGCTCAGAGCCTGGAGCCTGCTTCGGATTCTGTGTCTGTCTCTGCCCCAACCCTGCTCTTGCTCTGTCTCTATCTCTCAAGAATAAATAGACATTTAAAAAAAAAAGAAAAGAAAAAAAAAGAAAGGAGATGTAACCTGTGCTAAAGAGTGAAAGTGTAATATGGGTAGTTTCATGAATGAGTGGTAAGATTAAAAATGCTGCAAGAGATGGTAGGGTTTATATAAAGATAGAAGGTACTTATTTAGTGTGACAGTGAACCAGATTCCAAATTCAAGGTTGTACTGAAGGATTAGTTTATTTGGCATATTGCCAAAGTGAGAGGTTAATTTCCTTTGAGTTTCTTGTTAAATGACTTCCAGATTAGACAGTGAGGAAACTCTAAATTTTCCTCTTTCCTCCCTCCCACTCACTCTCTCTCTCTTTCTTTCTTTCTTCCTTCCTTCCTTCCTTCCTTCCTTCCTTCCTTCCTTCCTTCCTTTCTTTCTCTCATTCAATCATTCATTCATTCATTCTGTTCTGCTTTGGTTCTACCAGTGATTCCAATTATGTGCAGGAATGTATTCATCCCTTGAGAATGGACATTCTTGTGGTAGATCTGAAAATTAAATCAGGAAACACATTTTTTTCTCTCTTGCCTTTAGGTTATATATATTTATCATTATTAAAGACAGTCTAAAAGCCTCATGGTTATAATTTATGTTTTTCTTTAACATCTTCTAAGATGGCACATAAGCCATCAACTGTTTCGTGTTGCATTAACTGCTTTGACAGATATGACTATATGCCTGCTCTGTGCACACACTGTTCTAAGTTGTTTGGGCAGTATGAAAATAATAGAATGTGTGTTTCATGTTGAATAATTTACACTGTACTTGGTAAGGCAAGATAAATACCTTAAATAGTTAATTAACTTTTTGTGAAAAGACATAATCAACTTTTAGTTTATGTAAGAGTAGTGCCAAATACTATCTTTTCTATGGGTCCTAGTTGTTATATGAGTTTAGAGGATGTAAGATTTTTATAAATCCAACATACTTAAAGGAGACTTCTTAGAAATGATTATTTTGAGCTGCAGGTTAAGTAGATTTTGATGGATGGAGGGGATTCCCAAGGGGGACCAAGGGGACCACTGATCCTGATGTTGAAATGGCAGCCAAAATTCATTGAGCACTTAGCCAGGTACCATTTGAAGAGTTTGTCTTAGCCCATTCAGGCTGCTATAACAAAATAGTACAGACTAGGGAGCTTATAAACAACAGAAATTTGTTCTCACAGTTCTGGAAACTGCTCAGATAGGAGCACTCTTCCGGGTCACCGGCTTCTTATTGTATCCTCACATGGTTTAATTGCTTGGGCACTTTCTGGAGCCTCTTTGTACGGCACTAATCCTATTCTTGAGGGCTCCACCCACATGATGTGAGCACCTCCGAAAGGCCTTACCTACCTAAGGTTATCAGCATTACCTTTGGGGTTAGGATTTCAACATAGGAACTTTGGAGGGAGGACATAAAATTCTTACCATAGCTGAGCTTTTGCATACTTTGTATCATTTGACTCTAAAACTACTGATTCAAAATGCACACTTTTAAATCTTTTCCCAAAAGGGATACCGTTTCCAAGATGCTTTTGTTTTTGTGTCCATGGCCCTATCTATCCTTCTAGGACTCCCCACTCTGACTTGAGTATTTCTTTTCTTTGCTGCCATAGCATCCTAAGTGCGTCTCCGGTCCACCACCCTGTGCTGCAGGTGTTAGTTTACTTGACCCTGTCACTTAGTCAGCCTGCGTCCTCAGGACTCAGCACAGTTCTTGGCATATGACAGGTGTTTGATGAGCGAGTGAGAATTAAAGGAAATGAAGGATATGAAGTTAGTTCTAATGAGACCATTCACTGATACAGAGGATTCCATTAGTGCTGCAACTAGTCTATGGAGCAGTTTTTAACTGATTTTTAAAATTAAGGGGTCAGAATTATGGAAATTATCCTTTTTATTTTTTTTAATTATTTTGCTCTGCTAAGATCTTCCATAGTTCTTCATCCAAGTTCTGATTTGCAACCCATTTATTTCTAGTGGAAGAGGTCTGGCAGACATGTTTTCTGGGAGTAGTTAAGCATTACATTGGGAAATCCACACTAAGCTGGATTTCGGACACAGCTGGATTTGGGAGGCACTACTAGATTCTCTTATGATAATTTAAAGATTTATTTTTTAAACTAGTTTTTAGAAATGAGTGTATAGAATTCTTTGTTGCCAAAACTGGGTGAATAAAGAGTCAGTTCGCTATTGGGCTGTGTGGACAACTTTGAAATGTTTGCAAATAAAAATAGGCATTATTTCTACTGACATTCATTCAGTTAAGTAAATGTTTAGTGAATGCTTGCTATGTCAGACATTGTGACTGATGAGAGGGACATAATGATAAATTAGGCAGTTCCTGTCCCCAAGACCTCACAGTGTAGTGAGGACATGCATCACATACATCCACAAATCGTTGCAGGACGGTGTGATATGTGTTCTACCGAAGAAGATGGTAGTACAAAAAGGGGTGAAAGTTAGTTCTGCTGAGGATAGCCTTTGCAGTTAAGGAAGGAGACATTTAGGTTGGTTCTGGAAAGATGTATGGGAGCTCATAAGGCAGTTGAGGGTGAAAGGCATAGTGGGTACAGAGACCAGGGTGGTAAAGAGTAGACTCCAGACCCAGATTCTTTAGATTCAAATCCAACTTCTTCCATTTACTAGAAATTTCTTTCGCCTCTCTTTTCTCATGTGCGCAATGTTTCTAGTAGTTTCTACTTCATAGGATAGTTGTAACAATTAAATATGTCATATATAACTGCTTACGACAATGGCTCATACATAGAATTGCTTTAGCCTTTGTTATTTTTTGCAAAGACCAGGTGTGTATAGAACTACATAATGTGCATTCTGGCTTACATAGGAATGGTTTTGGCTGAAGAGTCTGGTCCTTAGCATTTATCCAGGGTGGCCTCACCCTAAAATATCAGTGTTGCTGCTTAGTCCTCTGCCTTGCAGCTGCATCTTCTACTCAGGTTGGTGCACCCTCTCTTTTTCTCAAGCATGGTACCCTCACTCCCAGCTAAGTCTCCCAGACCACTGTGGTCTGTAAGAATGAGGGGGAGCTGTTCCAGGCCCACTGTGCTCCAGATGACATAGGCTAGGGTGTTTCTTTGCACCTCTCGTGCTCTGATAGCTGTAGGTGGGTCAGGGTTATCAGAAATCCTCACTGTGTCTAACTTTCTTGCTTGCTTCCCAGACTCTCTTCCTCCTCTCCTATCTTTAATTTGCCATTTGGGAGGACAGAGCAGGACTGATTTGGGCCAGTCCTATAGTTTTCTGACTTAAAAACCTAGACTTTGAATTCTGAAAAAACAAAACAAAACAAAATCTCATGGTTCCTCTTTGCCACTATTGAAGTTTGTTCATGCTCTATTAGAGCATTAATCACACTCGTATTTGTACATCTCGCTTTCATATTAAGTATGTGTCTCAAACTAAGAGACTTTTTTTAATCTTCAACTTTCTTTCCCCATAACCTAACCCGATAAAAGTAGGTATTTAACCATTTGAACAAATGAGTGAATGAACACATACAACTGACCAGCTTCTAAACTGTGTTCTTACCAGCTTTAAAGGTTTCTAAGATGTTTGATAAAGATTACTTTTGTCTGCAAGTAATTGAATATCTGGCTAATAGTGGCTTAAATGGAAGTTTATTTTTCTCACATACAGTCCAGAGCTACGTGTCTCTTAATCTTGATCAGTGACTCAGTGGTATCATTGTTGGCATCTTTGTGATCGTCTGGGCTTTTCCATCATGGTCATGAGATGGTTGCCACAGCCCTTCTGTCCTATCTGAAGAATGAAGAGAGGAAAGAGAAGCTGATGGAATGACTGTCTCTCTTAGCAGGAAAACAGGAAAACAAAAGCTTTCCCAGAAGCTCTCCAACAGACTTAGGCTTTATTTTTTATAAGTTAAAGCAGTGTTTCACTGCCGCCTCTAGCTGTAGAGGAAACTGGGAGTGGTACTGGGTAAGGGAGGAAGGAGGTTGGAAGTGGACTAGATGAGTCAGTAAACCAACAGGGTTGGCCGCAGGCATAGGAATATAAACAGGACATTATTTTATGGGAGTATAAAGTTCTTTAACTGTAGCATAACTGATCAGATAGTAAAGTGTTCAGTGATAATGTAGTCCATTCTCTACGAATACCTGGGTTATACAGAAAACATTCTGCTTTATCTTTGATTCCCCCTCCCCCCTTAGGCTGCAGGAGTGATGCAGGGCTATAGTATTACAATCAACAAATAATATTTATGTTTTGATTTTTCCTTGAAATATGGGAATACGTGACCACTTTCTTTTTTGTTGCATAATCATTTTTTTTTTGCTAGTTTTGCTGTACAAATACATTTTCATTGGTACATGTTTATACTTCCATAAATATTGTCTACCTGAGGTTTTTCCACTTTTTTTAATGCCAGAGGTTCTTATTTATTTCAGTAATTTTGGGGTTTCTGCTGCATTGAAAGGTTCTTCTTGACCAAAGATACCATTGTATTTTTAATATGTGGTTTCAAAAGATTAACCTTAGCTAAGTATATGCTGTGTAGCTCAAAATATAGTTGGTTGTTTTTGGTTTTTTTTAAGATACTTCATTTGAAATTGTTCTGGACATTGCTTATTAGTATGTAATATGTTGACAAATTTAGCATATGATACCCAGAGAGGCAGGATTCTCATTGGAAAGCCAGGTTTTGATATCCATGTGACCTGGATTCAACTAGCAATATTGCCATTTACTACCTAGTCAAAATTACCTAATGTCTCTGAATCTAGTTTCTTAATCCATAACATAGCAATATTAAAGCCTCCGATGAGATCATGTGTGTACTTTGAGGCCTGGCTTGCTGGAGGCACTCAGTGATAGTACAGCAGTAGGTGACTATTTTTTCTATTTTTTTAAGTTGATTTTGAGGGGGAGAGAGAGCTAGTGAGCAGCGCGGGAGGAGCACAGAGAGAGAGCATAGAGAGAGAGAGAGCAAAGAGAGAGGGAGAGAGAATCTCAAACAGGCTCTGCACTGTGAGTACAGGGCTCGAACTCATGAAATGTGAGATCATGACCCAAGCTGAAATTGAGTTGGACACCTAATGCACTGAGCCACCCAAGTGCCCCGTGGGTGACTATTTTGACAGCAGAGAATACAGGGAGACTTTTTAGCTCATTGCATTTGTAGTTTGTTGCTCTTGTCATTGTTTTTAAATACATGAAGGAAGAAAAAGGAAAATGACAAAAGAAAATGTAATCACAAACATGGTTTGGAGTGGCATTACTTGCTGCTCTAGTTAGTTTTGCCAACTTATATTCAGTTTGTTAAAATGTTAGTTTTTTAGACGTCAGGACAACTTTCTCTTTTGGTAAAATTTATATCTACCTCTTTATTGCCAAGGCCTTCTGCCCCTTTGTTAATGAGGAAAGAATAATTCCATTGTTTTCCTGTAGTAAGCCAGAAGATCACCACCTAATGGCATAATCACCTTGTAAACCTTAATAATTATGCTTAAGTAATGTCCCAAAATGGACTCCTTTTAGGAAGTAAAATCCTGAATAGTCATATATTAAAATCAAGCTAATTTTTCGTAGTGGAAGTTCTTTCTGTCTTGTTTGTATTAAACATATATTCTTCATCTGATGTTCAGTAAGGGATAAAAGCCATTACTGGAAGTGTTAATAATTCCATTTTTGATTTATCATTTTTAGTGTCTCTTCCAGATAAGAAGAGACTTTGATTTTTGTGGCATTTGATTTTTTTTAAGCTCATGTTAAATCAAAAACGTAAATAGTTGTCAACTTTTTATTTCTTTCTCCTATTTAACAGGTTAAATTACAAAGCTACTTAATACGTGTAGTTCTTAAATAAAACTCCCAGTCTCTCAGAAGTTTTGATATTGCGTTCTGCTCGATGGGAAATTGAGAGCATCGGGTCTTAGCT
Organism: Panthera tigris; assembly: GCF_018350195.1. Lineage (NCBI taxonomy): Eukaryota > Metazoa > Chordata > Mammalia > Carnivora > Felidae > Panthera > Panthera tigris. The sequence continues at coordinate 73,828,798 of NC_056663.1, read as the reverse complement.
TTCCTCACTGTCACACATGGAGATGTCCATTTTGTTGTTCCACGGCTCACATCCCTGCTTTCTTCACCAAGGCCACCTGTGCTTGATCATACCCATGGCAAGTCTCTGTGCTCTCCTTTGGATTCCTCCTTACCAGCTTTCTCTTCCTTTCTGGGATTTTCCAATATCGGAATGTGAAATGTCCTCAGATACAGTGCTGAAAAAGCTTCATCACCCCAGAAGACTCATTTTCTGTCACTGTGATTCATCTGTTCATTTATCCAAGAAGTATTTATTGAGCTTCTGTTCTGGGCCAGCCACCGTTTTGGGTGCTGGGGACATGTGCCCATGAGCAAAACAAAGATTCCTGCCTCTGTAGAGCTCACTTTCTGGTAAAGGGAGACAGACCTCAAACAATAAACACGATTACTAAGCAGACTATGTATAGTATGAATAGGTGGTAGGTATATGAAAAATATTAAAAGTAGTTCTAGAATTGGGGGGTGGGGTGCAGATTTAAAATTGAGTGGTCATAGGAGACCTTACTGAGAAAGCACAATTGGAAGGAGAGGAGGGAGTTAACCTGTGAATATCTTGGGGAGGAACATCCAGAGAGAGAGAGAGAGAGAGAGACTATCCAGAGAAGACAGCCAGTGCAAAGACCTTAAGATCACAGCATAGCCAGTAAGTTTACAAAACATCAAAGAGGCCAGTGTGACTAGAGTAGAATGAATGAAAAGGGACTAGTAGGAACTTAGGTCACAGAGTTCATGAAGGAGGATGGCCATCTGCACTGTTGCGAAGCTTTTACACTAAGTGAAATGGGGAGCCGTTCAGTCCTTCAGCAAATTCTTGTGCTCTTGCTATGTACAGTGATACCATGCTAACTAACTATGCCCTTGTGAATTCATACTTTATTTCAGAAACTAGACCATAAATACATTGTATGTTAATTAACATGTTCAACAACAGAGAAATGAGCAAGCACTATCCTAGCACAGAAAGAGAGAAACTTAATTTGTTTCTTATGCCTGTTGCCTCAGTTTTTTCTCCTGGATTTTGCTGCTTCTGGTGCCAGTACTTAATGCTTTCAGAGCCATTTTTCTGGCTTTTTCTCTTTTCATAACCTCTTTCTTCTACCAGTTCTGTTGAGGTTGACTGTCTTACAGAACTCTTTACTTTTGACAATTAAAATCTCTCTCGCTGTTCTACAGTAGTTCCCCCTTATCAGCAGTTTTGTTCTCTACAGTGTCTGGAGGCTGAGGATTCTCCTGATGTGTGGTCAGAAGGTCCTCAGTAGCCTAATGCTATGCCACAGTGTCTATGTCATTTACCTCACTTCATCTCATCACATAGGCATTTTTTCATCTCACATCACAAGAAGAAAGGTGAGTACAGTATAGTAAGGTATTTTGAGAATGAGAGAGACCTCATTCACATAACATTTATTATAATACATTTTATAATTGTTTTTAAAAAATTTTTTTAATGTTCATTTGTTTTTGAGACAGAGACAGACAGAGCATGAGTGGGGGGTGGTGCAGAAAGAGAGAGGGAGACACAGAATCCGAAGCAGGCTCCAGGCTCTGAGCTGTCAGCACAGAGCCCGACGCAGGGCTCGAACTCACGGACCGTGAGATCATGACCTGAGCTAAAGTCAGATGCTTAACTGACTGAGCCACCCAGGCACCTCTGTTATAATTGTTTTAGTTTATTATGGTTGTTAATCTCTTACTTTCATTTACTACTGTTTTCTTCTCTCCACTCTCATGTCCTTCAAGATTGATTCTAAAGAATGTTTTCTTCTCCATACTTACTCCCTTAGACAGCAGTTATAATCTGTGTAACTAATATCTGAGCTCTAGAAGAAACTTCATGTTCTTTACAGACTTGTATTTTTAACTGAATATGTCTAACAATATAACAAATGAAGATCATCCTGGGGTCTGTCACTTGCACAATTTTGGTATCTTCACATTGGAAGATTAACTCTGGTTCTGCTGTCTATGTAATCTATCACCAATTATTGTCCATTTTCTTTAGTTAAATATTTTTTGTATTTGCCCTATTTTCATTCCTGTACTAACCCTAGTCTGGTGTTTCCAAACTGTTATCAAGGCCCTGTTTTAGATTCATGACTCTATTATTTCACTCCTGTTCCATTTTTTTTTTCATTTTTTCAACCAGAAAGCTAAGTGAAAGCAATAGCTTGTCAAAATTGATGTGAAATAAGTAGTGCTAACACAGTTGATATAAATCTAGGCTTTAAAATAGTACTCAGTCTCCTAAATTGTAAAGAAAGATTTGTTTATTCCTTTCACCCGAGTCTCACTTTTGAAGAACTACCATTTAAGACTACCATTCGTGAGACTTCAGCCTGTGTAGCCCCATCTTAAGTGTATATATGTTTTCTGTCAAGGTTTTGAAATAGGAAAAAATAACTCCAATTCAGGCAACCACTTTGACAAAGTAGGATCCCCAGGCTGGTCCCCAGCATTCTCTCCTCAGTCCCTCTCCCTTCTTGCTGTGCACGCTCCTCTTGGGAAATCTCATCTCCTATGGCTTCCATTGCCATCTACAGACCTTTGATTCCCCAGTTCGTATTTCCTGCCTGTACCTCTGCACTGAGCTCCACACTTGTGTTTTCAGCTACCTACTAAACATCTCTCTTTGATGGCAAGTCACATTCAGTAATTTACAGCTCAGTTCATTACCCAAACCTGCTTCTCTGTGTCTTTATAGACTCTGGAGCTACTATCCACTTAGGCACCCAAACCAGGTAGTTATCTTAGGGTTTTTTTCTTCCTTTCCTCCATATCCGGCTCATTCTAAACCTCAATTGATACCCCTCAGATCTCTCCTTTCTTCTCCAGACTCACTGCCACTGTTTAGGCTTAGACTTTCATTATCTCTGGCCCAGAATTTTGAATTATTGTCTTCACCAGTCTCCCTGTCTCCAGTCGTCACTTTCTCCTGTGTGCTATAGTAGTTATCTTTAATGTCTTTTGGATGCTTTCCCAATCCTGAATAATAAAGTCCAGATTCCTCAGCCTGACTTTTAGGCTGTCTGTAATCTAGCTCCTGCCACTGGCCAGCCTAATAACCTGCTCTTAGCCTTTCGCTAACCATACAGACCAGTTATACCTAATTGTTTACAGCTTTCTAGTGCCACTCATTTTATATCTTTGTGTTTTTACATGCTGTGCCTTGTTGGCTCTTTTTACTAGTTGAACTAACAAACTACAGCCTGTCCATTAACCAGAGATATATATCCATTAAGACCCACTTTAAGACTCTTTTATTCTAAGTTTTTATCTTTCCTCCTCAGCAGTTTAGTACTTTTTTGTACTTTGACCATCTTATATATATATTCATTTTATGGAGTGAAGTCTTATGTGCCTTATTTCCATGGCAGATGTTCGAGGGCAGAGATATCTTAATGATGTTTTATCCCCAGTGTGGAATGGAGTTACTGAGGCATGTAGAGACATAATGAATGTTGTTGAATGAATGCATAAACCAATACACCTCTGCCTACTTTCAGCCCCAAGTATTGTGTTCTTGGTCTAGGAGCCTTCCTCCTTGGCCTGTAATTTTTATCTTCCATTCTACAACATATAGCAATAGAGATGATTTCCACTAGTCATGATTATAGTAATCTCAGGGAGGGGGGGAAGCGAAATTCAGTCTCAAATATCATATATATGAATGATGAAGCATGAATTTTAAACTCCATTGTTTGTTTTTATCACCACTTTACCTGAATTATAGTTTGCTGGACACTAGCTCAACATTACCCAAAGTAATTCTGTGGAACGAATATATAACAGGTGTAGGTTAAAAGGAGAGTTCTGTAATCAATGCCATTGGAAGATCCTGGGTTAATAAAGATAAGCTCATTTATTTGAGTTCTCAGAGCCTATAATATGCTATCATATACATTTTGAATCTTGCTTGCCCCATTTTCATGAGGGATTAATGTTCCATGGAACATACTTTGGGAAATGCCCAACTCTATGGGTTTGTTTGTTTGTTTGTTTGTTTGTTTTTGTTTTTTTGAACATGAGCCAGGGTATTTTCAACCACAAATAACAGAAAAGTAGATCCAAATTGGGTTAAATAATAGGGGTTTTTAAATAAGAAGTTTGGAGGTGGACTGCGTCAGAATTGGTTAATCTCCCTACAGGTTGATATCAGAGGTCTGGACTAACTTCTCTGCCATTTTTTGGCTTTCCCTTTTCGGATGCAAGTAGCTACTACAGCTACTATATGTTCCATGACACTGTTCAAAGCTGGAAGAAAGATGGATTTGTTTCTTGTACATCTCTTTTTATCCAGGAGGAAAATCCTGGAATGCTCCCTTTCCCAAGTGGGCTTTCCTTCATGTCTCATTGTCCAACTTTGAGTTACATGCTCATGCTGGAAGGGTAAGCCATCATAATTCATCCTCTGGGACTAAGAGGGAACTCATTTTCTCTGAGTGCATTACCACCCCAATGTTGGAGTTCTGTTTACAAAGAAAAGCTTTAGAGAGACAACTAACAGGGTCTGCAAAATTATATCTGTACTTCAAAGTCATGTCTTTTAAATTGAATGTTCTTATTCTCTTCATTGTCTCTGATAATCAAAAGTTTAAATATATGTTGAGATTGAGCAACTAAAATATTGGGAGTGGATGGGGAAGTATATAAATTAAGTATTTTTATTGTTAAATAATTTAAACTAATAAAAATTATAATAGGTAATATTACAGCTGTGAAACTTGCATGAGCTTATATCCATGATTCAGAGATTTTTCTTTTATGAGAGAGAGAGCGTGAGCTGGGGATGGGCAGAGGGAGAGATGGAGAGAATCTTAAGCAGGCTCCATGGTCATGTATGTGAGATCATGGCCTGAGCTGAAATCAGGAGTCAGACATTTAACTGACTGAGCCACCCAGGTGCCCCCAGAGATTTATTTTTGATAAGACTTTGAGATTTCTTTTTTATATTTATTTGTTTATATTTTCTTTCATAGTAGGTAGCTTTGGGCTAGGCTTCTAAACCTTTCTTCAGGAATTATTTTCCTGTGCTATTGGAGCTAGTTGGATATTTGAGAAGCCTCACTCTAGAGCTGTAGCATTCCCTGTACTCTGCTATACTTCATGTGAGTTACAGGTTTGTGACATCCATTCTTCATTCATAACTATTTTCTCCCCAAATCAACCAATATGGAAAACATTTATTCCACAAAAAACTGAGCCTACAATTTTGATGTCATGCCACCAGGTGGTAGCAATGTCAGGATAGGAGAATTTATATATTGGTTTCCTGGCATAGCCCTAATTTCAATTTGTTTGGCCTGTTTTGCCTCAAAAACCATATCAATATTTTATACATTTTAATATTTATATATTTAAAATGTGTGTGGCTGCTTTACGTATTTAGAAGTTTTACAAAAAGAGCCCTGTTAGTTGTGTGCTTTTTTTTGTTTAAAGTATAGTTCTTACTTGACCAAAGGTATGGCTCGAACTTCCAGGTCTGTATTTCATCAGATTCAAATATAGGGCTTTGTTCAGGCTCCCTCGTATTTATATTTGTTTATAACTGTAAATTTCCTACACTACAACTCTTTGGAAAAATAAGTTTAGAATAGATACAAAACAACCTCAGTTTTAAGTTTCGTTAATTATTATGTTTTTAAAAGCTGTATGTATTTTACCTTTTCAATTATTTCTAACACGTAAACTTGCTACAAATCTTAGTTTGGTTGCCTGTTCTCAACTCTTGAGCTAGTTTACCATCTGAATGTGTTAGGTTGCCCTCTTTACTCTGCGAAAGCTATTTTGGCTATGGAAGAGAAGGCTTTAGGTTGCCTTTTTAATCCTTTGAAATCCAAGTTCTCATGAATCTTTCCATTGTAAGAAGCAGAAATAGAAAAAAAAAATAATGGGCTTTATTTTCTTAAGATGGTAAAAGCCTCTATGCGCAGGTACTCTACAATTTCTCAATACTGTTGTCTCTTTATGACTTGTTCTTTGGCTTTATAAATTTATTTTTTTAAGTTTATTTATTTATTTAGAGAGAGCATGTGCATGAGTGGTGGGGGGTGGGAGGGCAAAAAGAAAGAGGGAGAAAGAGAATCCCAAGCAGGCTCTGCAGTGTGAGTGTAGATCCTGTTGTGGGGCTCCATCTCATGAACCTTGAAATCATGACCTGAGCTGAAATTAAGAGTCGGATGCTCAACAGACTGAGCCACCTAGGAGCCCCGGCTTTATAAATTTAATGTGGAGTTTATTATAACATGACCTCAATAGAAATTTAAAGCTTTAAATTTAACATCTGTTTAAATTAAATAGAAACTTGAGCTTAAATTCTTTAACTGATGCTACTTAGCAAGTAATTTATTGTATTTTAGATTGGTGGCTTCTAATGAAATTTAAATACTTAAACTGAATAACATATTGGATCAAAACATTTTAAATAGCATTTTAGCAACATTTTCATTAAAAATTTTAATAGTGGATGATCTTCATTATTGTAAGTGTTCAGAAATGGTAAGAGTAAAATGTGGGCATATTATTTCCCAGTGCTCTTAAAAGACAGTAGGAAAATCACCAATTCCTTATGTAAAAGTAATTTTGCTGATCTTAGCATCTATGTAGATCTATTGGCTGATTCTGTCAATTATCGTATAAAAGTAAGAAATTGGCCAGCCATCCTGGAGTTTGTTGGATATGAGTGTCCCCATGGGCTACTGTGAGCCATACTTAAAAATGAGAGAGCAAGAGCCCACTTGGAGCCATGTTAAATTCTGCCCCAGAGAGCACTGAGACCTAGCATAAAGTCTGTGAGGAATGAACCTCTGAAAAACCAGACTAGAAGGGAGTGGGGAGCCAAGCTGGGGAAGAGAGGTGGTGAGAGATGGAATATTGTGTAGCCTTCAGAGAATGTATCTTCTGCATCTTGGGGATTATAGTTGGGGGGACACAACAGGGAAGTCTGCAAAGAACCCAGGAGTGTAGCCATGTGAGGATTTAGTGTAAACATCTGTCAAGCCCAGAAAGCACTGAGACATCTTCACAACAGTACCTATGTATGCTGTTTTTCTGTCCCCTTTACCTATTTTCTCTCCCCTCCTCCAGGCCTTGGTAGAGGTGGGGGACAGGAAGCAGAAACTGCAGTTAGTGGACTGGAGGGAGAACAGAAACTCTCCAAGAAAGAGGACAATGTGCCTTTTTTAGCAAAGGACCCATTGGCAGCCATCTGTTGCTGAAAAGGGAAGTCTTATCTTTAAATCAAGTATTGATTATTTTGTTAAACATTTTAATTTCTGATCAGGGCTTTTGCTTTGCAACTTAAAATAATTGCAGATATTAACAGTCATCAAAGAAATCATGGGACTCCTATCTCTTCCAGTGGCAGAGAAGTACTTCCCACACCTAGCTGTTTTTAAAATGGCAGTTGGGGCAGGAATTAAACTTGCATTTATGGGTTAAACCCATAGGTACAGTGCAAAATATGTATACATTATTTGTTAATACAAAAATATTAATAATAAAAATCTCATTTTTATACTTAATTCTAAGTTTCCTTTTGATTTAAAAAAAAATCACTTATTGAAGAAAACAGGTCATTCCAGATAATTTTAGACTTAACCTGCTAAGTGGATTTTGGGTTTCCTTGTCAAGTAGAATTTCTTAACAGATTCCCTAACTAGGACATATTCTTGCCCACAGCACTGACAGACATAATAATTCCTACTTATTTTCACTATTCACTGGGGTCCTTTTACAAGGAAGAATGGTTGTTGGTAGACAGTAACCTCTGCTGCTTAGCCCTCATTTCAGAATTTATCATATTACAACCCAGTTCTCATGTCTGAAGAGCCTAATCTTCCATAACTTTGTTTGGAACCTGCTTCACTTCATCAGCTGGATTTTGCATGTTTTTGGCTTTCAACATATCTAAAGGACTCTTAATTGGATTCTGACTGTAGCCACAACTTCTGTTTTCACTACACCATAAGGCTTCTGTTGGACTTTCTTTATCTTCTATATCTCTCAACTACTTTTTAATGTTTTTTTATCACTTCATAGAAATTAAAAATAATTCTGCTTCAAATAGTTCATTTCCAAATTTTCTTGCTTTTTCCTTCTTGTAATTTCTTTACTCTTCTTTTTTTCCTTTTATTACTTAATCTTAGCGAACATACATACTCCTTATATTTCTAGTTGAAAGAACGCTTATCTCCTGTTTGTTGTGCATTGCTCTCTGACAGTTCATTTCTTCACATTGTAATTTTTGATTATTGTGATCTCGTCTTCAGCAGGTATATCATGTGTGAGAGTTTGAGTTCTTTGGGTTTGTAGGCATGCACTTACTGAGTGGCTTCACTTTCCCTTTGTGTTGCTTTCTTAATGGGATTCTCACATTTTTCCAGTGTCCATTATTTAAGATTTCTGGTGCACTTGTCTCATTTCCAGGTTTTTCAGTGTGCTCCACAGGTTGGATTGCTGGAATATGACTTCCTTGTTAAATGGAGTATGAGTTTGCTATATTTTTACTAGCTTCACAGAGCATTGTCTTTTAATAAGCACTATCTATTGCATAAGGAAAAACAATTTAATACAAAAACACCCAGCATTCAGTGCTCACTACATGTGTTGAGTTATTTGTTACTATATTAATTTACCGAAAAGATTCAAGCCAATACTACTTTAACTGTGTATATAGTGGGCACTTCATGAAAGCTTATTAAATGAAGAGCCTTCCTGGCATATATTAATTTATTCTTCTCACTCCTGTTCTTGGAGACTTAGTTCTACAGCCCAATATAGAAGAATAAGAATGTTTTAAATCTGATACCTTCTAAAATTATCCAAATTCACAACATTCATTGCTAGCCAGCGGTATATGAAGTAGACTATTATTAAAGCTTTATCTGTTGTAAGAATTAAGATGGTAATGGCAGAAAACCCAAATTTACTTGGCATAAATGATAAAGGTGAAATTGGTTTAATGCCTCATTAAATTAAAAATTGTCAAAAGTAGGGCCTACTTCAGGTATCATTTAATTAAGATTGTGATTCTATTTCTCTGCATTTATCTTGGCTTTGCCTTTTGTGTGGTACCCATATCACTGAAGTCGGCTTTCTTCACTGTTGTAAGATGGCTGCCAGCAGTGGTTTGGGCTGTCTGCTTCCTTGTAGCCTTGTAGTTTAGGATCCAGAGGGCAGTAGAGTGTTGTTTCTCAGAACCACTGAGATCACCTGTGGCAAAGAGCATTCCAGACAGTGATAGACTTAGGCTAGGGGTCACTGGCTATCCCTCAGTAACACCCAAATCTTTATTAAATCCTAACAAGAAATGGGCAAGACGTACATGAAGAAAACTACAAAAGTCTACTGAAAGACATGAAAGAACACTTTTTTTTAATGTTTATTTTTGGAGAGACACAGAGTGAGCGGGGGAGGGACAGAGAGAGAGGGAGAGAGAGAGAAAGACAGAGAGAGAGAGAATGAATCCCAAGCAGGCTCTGTGCTGTCAGTGCAGAGCCTCATGTGGGGCTCGAACCCATGAACTGTGAGATCATGACCTGAGCTGAAACCAAGAGGATGCTTAACCTACTAAGCCACCCAGGTGCCCCTGTTTTAGTCTTTTAACAAAAATGTACTCATTTTAATTTCTTGAGAATATATATGGCTTATAATGGGGAAATAATTTTTTTAAATAATAGTGACATATGCTTATTATATACAAAGTTTAAAAATATGATCCACAGTACAGAGATAGCCATTTTTAAATTTTTGTGCATTTTCTTGCAGGGTTTTTTTTTTTTTTTTTTGTCACGAATAGGCTCTCAAATGTATTGACAGTTGTTTCCAGCTTTTTAAAAACTCTGTTCTGTATTTTATAGTGTCATTAAAGATTCTTCCAAAACATTTCCTTTGGCTACATAATTGTGACACATTCATACCATGAAATACTGATTTAAAATTTCTCTATTGTTAAGGCAATTACATGGCTCCTGTCTTTATATATGTCTTTTCAGTGTTCTTAGTTTCCTTGTCACTGATGCCTAAATGAAATGTTGCCTTAAAAAGTAAATTTTAGGGGCGCCTGGGTGACTCAGTCGGTTAAGCGTCCGACTTCAGCTCAGGTCACGATCTCGAGGTTCATGAGTTTGAGCCCCGCATCGGGCTCTGGGCTGCTGGCTCAGAGCCTGGAGCCTACTTCTGATTCTGTGTCTCCCTCTCTCTCTGCCCCTCCTCCGTTCATGCTGTGTCTCTCTGTCTCAAAAATAAATGTTAAAAAAAAGAAAAAAAGTAAATTTTAAAGTTGTAGATACTCTGACAAGACTTTTTAGATATGTTAGATATTAAAGTAAATGATACTGCTCTTTTTTTTTTTTTAAAGAGAAACAAAAGACATAGAATCTATTTTTCCCATAATATACTGTATGTGAGTCTTGATAAAGCAGTAGACTGATCTGGTTTCTCTTGCTGTTACCTCTTTTCTGCATTCTCTGTTCCTTGACATTCTTTCCCACCTATGGAAATCTCTATGTTCCTTCCCTAATGCTTTAACATTGTTTTATTTCTTAAAAGGAGCAAATCAGAATTCCGATGCAGACAGCTTGAATCAATCTTTCTGTTCCTCTTATGAATAGGCAGTTCCTCCAAGCAGTGAACTACCCCTTTAGAAAACATTGGCATTATGTTTCTCGACCCTCAGTATCTGTATAGGTGGTCTGGAATGCATTAAAGAGAGGCATTGTGTCAGATCCTCAAATCTAAAGATGAATTCCTCTTCTTACTAATTATAAGTAGTATCTGTTGTTGTTGCTGTTGTTTGTTCTGAGTTGCTGGGTTTTAAAACATTTAATGAAAGTAGGAAATGGACTTGGTATAGTGTCTAGTTGGTTCTTGTTTTATTTATGGAAATGTATATAGAGTGCTCTTCAAAGGGATTTTATGGTGAATACCTTTCTGGAATGTAGAGTATCACTCATTTTTCTATTTTTGTAAATGTGGTCTTTTGTATTTCTTTTAGTGACAGAATTATTAAGATATTTTTGTTTCTAGTTCAGGTTACAATACTTAGCAGTAATTCATTTTTGCTGATGAACTAGATAATTCTCCCATATATAAATATCTCATGTATTTTAGTTGGGTTTGTTATTGTAACAAAACAGGTTTTTGTTCAGACCAGTAGTTCTCAAAAGTGTGGTGCCCCCAGACCGGAAGCGTCAGCATCACCCATCACCTGTGAGCACGTTAGAACTACGGATTATTAAGTTCTACTCCAGACCTACTATTCAGAAACTGCGTGGTGTAGCCCGGCAACCTGTGTTTTAACAAGCCCTTCAGGTGATTCTGATATATGCTCAAGTTTGTACCATTGGCTTAGATAGTATCTATACAGTGGCCAAAAATCCCTGCTCTTATTATTTGAAAGCCTGGGTTTGGTTTAATTCCAGGGTATGTGTCAAAAATTTTAGCAATATTGCTTCTGAGAGATGTGTAGGTGAAAAGCTGTTAGCAGGGGCGCCTCACAGGAGTTGCTTTCATTGTTTCTGGTAGTTGAGATTTTGAGAACAAGGGCCAGGAGTCCTTCCCTATTGAGCTGAACCAAGTTGCTTCAGTACTTCGGATAATTAGCAGATGCTTCTCATTTGAGCATGTCATTTAGGTTGTGCCTTCCCCCCTTACCAACGTACTTAAAATGACAAATCATGAAATCACATTTAAGACAGATATTATTTTCAGAGTTAAGGAATTCCTGAATTAGCTCTTTCAAATGCTTTTAAGTTATACATACTTACAAGCAGCCATACAATACCTGGAAGACACTTCATCAATGTAATTAAAATATATATCTACTAATTATTGGCTTATTTTTATGTAATTATTAACTATTTGGATAACATCTTCTTACCTGGTTTTTTAAAAAACATTTTTAATGGAAATATGTTAGGCTAATAGGCATATGTATTTTTTCACTGGAAGATTCTCTACTCCTGAATTTAAATGTCACATGCCTTTATTATTTCAGGGGAGTCCTGCAGGGTGGAATATTAATTTTAAACATGGCACTATTTTATAAATGGGAACCCTTGTTTTAAAGAACTAGATCTTGGGGCGCCTGGGTGGCTCAGTCGGTTAAGCCTCCAACTTCGGCTCAGGTCATGATCTCACGGTTTGTGAGTTTGAGCCCCTCGTCGGGCTCTGTGCTGACAGCTCAGAGCCTGCAGCCTGTTTCAGATTCTGTGTCTCCCTCTCTCTCTCTCTCTGACCCTCCCCCGTTTATGCTCTGTCTCTCTCTGTCTCAAAAATAAATAAACGTTAAAAAAAAATTTAAAAAAATAAATAACTAGATCTTGTTAAATCTAGGACTTTAAAGCATATTTTGGCTCCTAAATCTACAGATTTTTTTTTTTTTTAAACCTTGGAAGATAATTACTATCAGAAGAGGTATAGCTGGTTTGGTGGTGGTGTCTTCTTGGCAACACAGATGGATCTTGTTCGTGCTATGGATTAGAATCAGTGACAAGAGAGCCATTAAAGGAAAGCTGACAATGTTTCCTTTATGCATATTGAGAAATGGAAGATTTCCTAAAGCCAGGATAAAGCTACTAACTTTTGGAAGATACTGTTTGTGATTTTTAATCTATGACACATAAGTATTATTTACCCTGTACATATAACTAGGTCATAATACTACAAGTCTGTAAGAAATAGTCTAGAGTGTTTTATTTCACTTTAGGCAGAAATGAAATGAAATTTGAAGAAAGAAGTATATAAAACATTTTTTTGAATTTTCAAATTCTTGTCTTTTAATTTAAATTTGTGTTAGCTAACATAGTATAGTTTTGGTTTCAGGAGTAGAATTTAGTGATTCATCACTTAAAATTCAGTTCTTAACTAAATAATATACCTCAAGTTACTTGGCATGGAGTTGGAGGACCTGATAAATAAAGATTGCAGAAAAGACTGAAAGCGTATTATTCATTTTTCTGATTGGATGAGAGGATATATTTTTCAGCGTTTTTGTTTTTTTGTTTTTTTTTTCATTCTGCCCTAATGATTCATGGTAGTTTGCTTCAAATTAGAGAAGTTAGTTCCCATTGTAGTTTTTGACTTACTTGTTACACTGACTTGGGCTGAAAACAAATCTCATCTTGACTTCTTGACTTATAAATTTCATGTTAAGCAAGTTCATCATTGGAAGCCATTTTGTTTCTTTTAATTCTCCAGTTATCTGAGGGAAACCAAAAGCATGCAAATCTACAGAAAAGCATTGAGAAAGCTAAAGTTGGCCGACATGAAACGGTAAGTTTGTGTCTGTAGATTCCTTAATAATGTCAATTCTAAATAGAAAAGTAAGAACATAGAGTTATCTATGAGGAGTATGCCATTCCTATCAGAAGAGAGGTGAGTACAGCAAAGGACATGGACATTGGACCTGGTAGGATTTACTAATTTTAAGTATAGATTTATTTTTTATTATATTATATTATATATGGCAGCATAACATAGAAGCATAAATTCTGGGGCCAGGTGGCCTGGTATGAAAGTCTCCTAAATTTTCTGTTGTCAGTTTTCCCAGCTATAAAATAGGGATCAAAATCTACCTCTTTGGGTTATCCTGTGGCTTAAACTAGCTTATATTTGCAAAGCATTTAGAAGAGGGCCTGGCACAAGGTAAGCCCTTTATAAATGCTTATGTAAAATTTTCAGAGTCACGTTTTTAAGTCTTGGCATAGAACATATTGAAAACTATCAATATATTATCCTTGAGGCTTTGTAATATTTCTAAATTATTTAAATGAATACTGACACACTGTTTTATTTTAAAAAGTGTAATGTTCTCTAAAGTATTAGGGGTTTTTAAAAATCACTTTCTAGTTTCATCTTTATCTCAAGTATGGATTTATGACTTAAAAAACTATTAAAGATCAGCAGGCACCACTAAGCATTCCATCTAGGCCTCTGTTTGTATCACTTGATTGTGAAAGAGACTCAAAAACCTGTCACATTATGGGGCGCCTGGGTGCTCAGTCGGTTAGGTATCTGACTTCAGCTCAGGTCATGATCTCACAGTCTATGGGTTCAAGCCCCACGTCAGGCTTTGTGCTCACAGCTCAGAGCCTGGAGCCTGCTTTGGATTTTGTGTCTCCCTCTCTCTCTGCCCATCCTCGACTCGCACTCTCTCTGTCTCTCAAAAATAAACATTAAAAATTAAAAAAACCAAAACCCCGTCATGTTGTAGAAAAGAATATATCACAGGTTTACAGGGTCTTTTCACAATTATTTCACATACCTTCTTTTATGTGAATAGTCAGCAGTCACAGATAGGAATTGGAATTTGGTAATTTTTGAAAAATGTTCAAGGGAAGGTAAGTTCTGGCATAACCTGAAGCTGTTATATTTCTTTAATTGACAAAGCAATTACTATTTCTTTATTTGATCCTTTTTTTTCTTTAACATTGGCAATAAATTATAGAAGCACCTTCGATTAATGGTGACATACCCATGCCCAAAAGTTGTCTGCTGCATGTTACCCAGCCCACTGGATCTATTGCAGCTAGGAAAAAACCTAGTTGGTGCTTGCATCTATCAGAAGACTGTAGTAGTTTAGAAAGGCTCCTGAGAATGATGGACTCTTGTGTTAATCGTGAGAACACCAATCATGATTTTTTAGAAACACCTAGCCGCTGTTTACTAGGTATTATCCATGGTGATGCTGCTGCTGCTGCTGCTGACGATGATGATGATGAAGAGATAGCTAACATTTATAATCTGCTTACTGTGAGCCAGGCAAGTACTGTCCCAATGCATTTTATATTTATTGAATCCTGCCAACAGTGCAAGGATGTGGCCACTATTACTGTCTCCGTTTTTAATTTGAGTAACAAAAATCTCAGTGCTAGTAACAGTCTGAGATGGCTACCAGTTCAGGGTGTCTGGAGAACTATCATTGCCTTCACAGATTCTTCCCCATTTTGCTGCTTGTCTCATTTCTCATGGAGCGTGTATAATTTGGGTGTGGGTGGCAAAGAATAATTATCTTATGTCATAGTTGTTTTTTTTTTTTAATGTTTGTTTATTTTGAGAGACAGAGCAAGGGAAGGGCAGAGAGAGAGGGAGAGAGAGAGAATCCCAAGCAGGCTCCGTGCTGCCAGCCAGAGCCCAGTGTGGGGCTTGTACTCATGAGATCACGAGTTGAACTTGTGAGATCATGATCTGAGCTAAAACCAAGAGTCAGAAGCTTAACTGACTTTGACACCCAGGTGCCCGTATTGTAGTTATTTTTAAATCTCTTCTGAGTTGTACTAATACAGTATACACTGTAATCATTTTTGGCTATTTATATTTAAATTTAAAACATATGCAGTTAAATTCAGTTTTTCAGTAACAGTAGCCATATATCATGTACTCACTAGGTACACGTGGCTAAGGTTTCCTGCATTGGAGAGCACAGATCTAGAACATTTCTGTCATTGTAGAGTTCTGTTGGGTTGTGCTGCGTCAGACCATGATGCCCTGTATATGCATTCCCTGTACAAATGCTAGCAAAGGAGCTTTCTTCACTTTGGAACGAAAGAGAACAGTTAAAGGCAAAAGTCAAAAAATACAGGTACCAAAATATAAACTAGCAAGGGACCTTAAATAAGTCCCATCAGACAGCTTGAACTCTACTTGGTTTTGCTTCAGGCTTATCCTATCAGTCTGTACCATAACCTTTCACACATATGAATTGAAAACTGTGACACTGTGACTTCTACCTGTTAGTGAGAACTCTGGCGGGAAATTTCAAGTGGTGTTTATCAGATCCTGTTGTATTAAAAGTTTATTCCGGTTTACCTTTAAAGGAAAGTGATAGGAGACCACAAGCAGTAATTCTGTTATTTCTGACCTCTTTAAATATTTTTCAAGGTTGATCATCCTTAAAGGTTGAAAAATTGTCTACCACACTTGTAATGATTATGTTGCTCTAAAATATTATTTCTATATATAGATCGAAGAGACACTTTTTCCTAACATATGATGACCTAGTCATCTTTAAATTCATACATAATCAGTGACCTCTCATCTGTTTATGAGTGGTCCATTCTATATATTAATTCCCATCCACTTAATCAAAATATATGATAGATGTTTGAGATTTCAGAGAAAAATGAGAATTGAGTTTGTCCTTATACTGTGAATACAGGTATGTGTATATATAATGTCCAAAGCCTAGTGCACATTAGTTATGAGAAATAAAATGTTTATAATATGTATAGCCTTATAACCTATGGCATTTTACTTGTCTTAATTGTACATAAAACTATTTTGAATGCAGGAAGAGCGAACTATGCTAGCAAAAGAGCTTTCTTCACTTCGAGACCAAAGGGAACAGCTAAAGGCAGAAGTAGAAAAATACAGAGAATGTGACCCACAAGTTGTGGAAGAAATACGTAAGTTTATATCATATCTTGAAGTTTTTTAACTTCACTCATGAAAGAGATTTTATACTTCCAGTTGCCTGGTAGCCATTCTCCATGTATAATGAGAAAATCAAGCCATTAGAAGTATTAATATTGCATTAATATTTCCATTAAAGAGTCTTAACATTAAAGCATTGAACAGTGACAACTTTGAAATTGTAAGCATTTTAAGGGTAATGAAGGTAGATAGGGTAGAAGGATAAAGATATAAACTATAAGCTTAGGACACTGAGGAGTCAGAGAAGGAGTTAAGTTGGCCCCAAGCACAATGACTTGAGAATGAAATCCACCATTATCTTCTAGGAAAGATATTACCAAAAATAGGAGTTTGCAAGTTACAGAAAATCAGTCTGTGCATTGACTTGCCTTTTGAATACACCAATGATGTTTTCCTTTACTTTAAAACCAATCTCCAAAGCTTTATTTTGAATAGTTTTTATATATTTATGTAAAGATAGAAATTTCAGTATTTGAGGAAATGAAATGAAAGAGTATATTATAAGGGCACTGCATGTAATTGCCTAGGAAAATATGTATAAATTTCTTCACATTTTTCTGTCTTAGCCTGTC
Organism: Panthera tigris; assembly: GCF_018350195.1. Classification (NCBI taxonomy): domain Eukaryota; kingdom Metazoa; phylum Chordata; class Mammalia; order Carnivora; family Felidae; genus Panthera; species Panthera tigris. Next base: position 73,811,775 of record NC_056663.1, on the reverse strand, counting down.
TTTTCATTTAGGGAACTTTACCAAGTGAAACTTCTAGACAAAACTAATAGTATGTGATTGAAGGCTTTGAGAGAAATTGAAAATATTTGGTACTTTAAAACTAGCTTGAGGGACACCTGGGTGGCTCAGTCTGTTGAGCATCTGACTCTTGATTTCGACTCAGGTCATTATTCCAGGGTCATGGGATTGAGCCCTGTGTTGGGCTCTATGCTGAGCATGGAGCTTGCTTAAGATTCTTTGTCTCACTTTCTCCCTCTCCCCATCTTCCCCTCCCTCCCCTTCTTCTGTTCCTCTCCCCTACTCATACTCCCACTTTCTAAATAAATAATAAATAAATAAATAAAATTAGCTTGAGAGTAATTTGATTACAATTAAGCTCTCCTTGATGGTATTCCTTACAACTAAAAAATATTTAAGCAGTTCAGTTAGTGTAATCTAAAGTTAAATTTAATTTTAGAGACAGATCCCTACTTTGCACAACTCCAGGAGGCATTAATCACATGTAGTCCACAGCCTAGATGGTGATATGTATTGGCCCTGGTTCAGCCGATTCTCCAGGATGTTTTTCCCAGAGAAGTGGAGGTAGAAGAACCCACCTGCCCCCTCCAGCCAGTCATTTTCTGTAAATCAGGCATTTAGAGAGACTTATTAGCTCTTTAATGTTGCCCACAGATGAATTTCATTTATCATCATCCTGCAAAATAAAGTGTAACCAAATCTACAAAATTAATGACTTTTATCAGTTTCAAAGTTTTAACTAATATCAAATGACCCTGCTTGAACACGAGCACCTCAAAGCGGTGCTGTAGGTTACTATGAGGAAGTTAGGCCTGGTCATGATTCGTCTTTATTTTTTTTTTTTTTAATTTTTTTTTTTTTAACGTTTATTTATTTTTGAGACAGAGAGAGACAGAGCATGAACGGGGGAGGGGCAGAGAGAGAGGGAGACACAGAATCGGAAGCAGGCTCCAGGCTCTGAGCCATCAGCCCAGAGCCCGACGCGGGGCTCGAACTCATGGAACACGAGATTGTGACCTGAGCTGAAGTCGGACGCTTAACCAACTGAGCCACCCAGGCGCCCCTCATGATTCGTCTTTAAAAGGAATTATATACTGCTTGTTAGGATGTCCAGTGTGTGTCTTGAGCAGCTTCTCATGAAAGAGAGCTTTGAGAACGGTTTTCTCACCCAGATTGAATGCCTCCAGGTGGTTTAGTTTTAGGATCAACATGTCTGTACCCTGTAGTAGGTCATCATGGGAATTCTGTTTTCACAGTTATCAAATCTGATCCTTCATTTATTACTCTTTCTTGGCTCTGCCTTCCTTCCTGATTTCAGTTTTGTGTAAATCTGGGACTTTTCCCTGAAAGTGCCAATTATTTGCTTACCCATTTCATTCTCTCTTCTGTCAGTGACCTACAACTCATAGCCATGCCCAGTCAAGGCTTCTGCTTTTCTACCTCATGGTTCCCGTTATATTGCCGTTGCTCTTTCCCTGGGCACGTGACCTGCCTGATAACACTTCTACTTATGACCTGTTTTTACAGTCCTTTTCCTAATTTTAATTACTTCTGTCTACTCCAGAATGACTGAAACTTATTTAGTCTTACAAAACTATACTGATGGTGATCCTGTGCCAGTGGATCATCATGCAGTTCAGGAAATCCACAAGGATAGAGAATTGTGCCAGATCGATTCATGAATGGGGAAAACTTTTAATTCAGGCATGTAATTTCAGCTGTTGCCATTCCTTGTACCTCTGGATCAAGCAGCAATTTTGGCAATTGCCTCCCCTCTTAGAAGGGTGATGAAATTTGATGGAAGAAGTTTCAAGGTATATAAAGGATGATGAATTTTCTGGAAAGTAGAATAGCATGGTTGAGGAGGAAGTTGTAACTAGTTTACGCTGGTTGCCTGAATTCTGTTCTCCATCTTAACCCTTCTGTTTGGTGATTTATTTCTCAACCTAAGGGAAAACATGCCAGTGTGAATGAGTATTAGGCAGGCTATGAGGTCTAAGTGAATGAGAAGAAAATGTTTTCTGGTTTACAGTGAGTTAAGAGACGTTTCCGTTCTTCATCAACATCAGACCTAGATTATCCTTTCATATTTAATTATGTAGTCACCTAAGATGGATCCATATTTGGATGCTGTAGAATTTTGTAATGGTGAATTCATTACATGTGTATTAATTTTTGACATTTTTACATTGTACATTTCTGATCTTCATAGGGTTATGAGAGGATAAGGGTCCTTCCTGGCTTTGTATTATTTTTATTTTACTCCATTAAAAATATCTATCTTTATAAAATGCATTAATTATAGAAAATTACAACATATTTAATAGATAGCAGTTATGTAGGATAATCACATTATTCCATAAATCTATTTTAGATGTAAAGGTAAGATATCTTTTTAATATTTTTTAAGGTAAGATATTTTTTTCTATGGAAAGCTACCACACTATAATCAGAAGGGGGAAAAAAACTATCAAAGCAAGAATTTTAGATTAACTTAAGTTCATACTTTTATAGAGAAATGCCCAATTCCTCTGCTTTTAAAATTCAGAACAGCTAACAAATAAAATTTTACTCAGATGTGGCACTTCCACTAGTAGGCAAGATAGAGTAGTAACAGACTGAATTTATCCTCCCACTTAAAAAACAACACAAACAAAATACATCAAATAAGTTTTTAAGATACTTGATATCAGACAATAAAAGACAATGCTTCTTAGAGAAAGGAAACAAATTAGGTCTTAAAATTGTGTCAGCTTATTTTATTGAGTTTCTGGGCTGTGGCACAAGGAAGGAGAACCTAGGCAGAGCCTTGTAGATGGAACTGAGAATCAAGGAGACCATTGTGGCTAGAGTTCACAGGACAGCCTACTAGAGAGGAGAAATTACACAGAAAGAGAACCCTGGGAATCTACAGAGGGTTCCCCTCAAGTATTTGGTGCATGCATATGAGGAAACTACCCAAAGCTGGGGAAAGAACAGTTTCAAAGAATTAGAAGGAACAGTGTCTAGCACTCACACAGGACCAAGAGTAGTGCCTATTCTCACCAAGCAGATTAGAAAAATTCATAAGTCATAGGGCACTGGGTAGAGCACTCAAGACCATCTTGCCTCACTAGCAAGGACTAATTAGCCCTAGACTGAGCTTTGTCCTCCACGCATCTGACAAATCATAACAACAAATCTTGAAAACATTAGACTATATTGCAAAGTCACTTAAATGCATCCCAGAACAAAGCTGAAGAATATTCATAGGAATACAAACCTGCTCAGCACCCAACAAAATAAAATTAGTGTCTAGCGTGTAATGAAAGATTACCAGGCATGCAAAGAAGTGGGAAAACGTGACCCTTAATGAAAAGAATAATCCTTCAATCAAAACTGACTCAGAGCTGATGCAGATAGCAGAATTAGAAGACCATAACATTAAAAGCTATCACAAATGTATTGTATATGTTCCAAAAGTTAGGTAGAAATACGGCAGATATAGGGGCACCTGGGTGGCTCAGTTGGTTGGGCATCTAACTTTGGCTCAGGTCATGACCTCAAGGTTCGTGGGTTCCGGCCCCACATCAGGCTCTGTGCTGACAGCTCAGAGCCTGGAGCCTGCTTTGGATTCTGTGTCTTCCTCTCTCTTTGCGCTTTACACGTTCATGCTCTGTCTCTCTCTCTCTCAAAAATAAACATTAGAAAAAAAAACAAAAAACATGGAAGATATAAAAACTCATGTCAGAGTCCTGGAGTTGAACACCATAATATTTGAAATGAGAAACTGGATTGGATTCATAGCAGATTAAACTTTTCAAAAGAAAGGATTTGTGTATTTGTTTGTTTTTTTTTAACATATAATTTATTGTCAAATAGGATTTGTGTACTTGAAGGCTAGCTGTAGAGAGTATCCAAAATGAAACTCAGGAAAAATAAATGTTTTTAATGCAAATAGCATCCCTAAAATGTAGGACAACTTCAAGTGACCTAATATATGTGTAATCGAAGTCCCAAAAGGAGTGTATGCTGGGGGCATAGGGTGGTGTGTGTATGTGTATGTGTCCAGCCCTGAAAAATACCTGAAGAAATAAATATCAGAAGAAGTAAAGGCTATTTTTTCTCAAATTTGATGTAAATTATAAACCCATAGATTCAAGAAATTTAAACATTTAAGTAGTAAATGGCAGTAATTCCTTATTACTAAATCTAGATAATTTTTTTAGATTTTAATCTCTATTCCCCCAGATGAGATTATTTCCTTTCCCCAGAAAGCTTACTGCTTTTAAAACGTGCTTTTTGCTAATGAGAGGTTTCATAGGATATTGACTATCATGTTATTGCATAAAAGATTATACTGGATTAAAGGATTATGAGTTTCACAAGTTGAGTTTAATAAGATTTGGTTCTTAATAGTGTGGCTACAGAACCCATATTACAACCATCAGGGTAATCTCAGTCATAGTTTATTTTGAAAGTTTTTCTGCTGATAATAACTAATTTTTATGTTCATAGAGACCTGGCAGTGTATTATCTTTTACTTATTTCTCAGTAATTCTTGCAGGAACAATTAAATTTCATCATGTTAGCTGATTATTGGTATCTACATTAATTATTAGCAAGTTTAGTTACAGATATCTAAGAAGTGAGAAGTGAAAGTAATAATGTATGAAACATGAAATTTAATTTTAGCTACTCTGACCATTACTGAAGTGAGAACAGATAAAATAAGTTGTAGTAAACATTGAATTCCTACAAAAATACTTAAAAGTAGATCTTAGAAGTACTTAAGAAATATTTTTGGAAATGCCAGGATGACAGTGAAAATGATGGAGTAAGGACCTCTGAAAATTTATCCTTCCAGGAAAGCTGGCAAAAATTGTCACAACTTTTCCAGAATTCTGGAAAAGAACCAAAGATTTGCCTATTCAAGAAAAATGGCTGAATATCAGCAAGAATAATAAATTTTATGGTATTTTAACTTGCTCTATTCTTATCCCCTTCTCTATAGCTCAGCAATAATCTTGAAAACTAAGAGCCCTGCGTTCCTGGTATCAGAGGGATTAAGTTGGAGCTGGAGCTCTTTAAGACCTTCATTTTCCCAAGTTGTCACTATTTGACATCTTTGATGGTTCTCTGAAAGCACCAATAGGAAGAATTATCTTTATTTGATCTGGCTTGTAGTATGCCCAGTACTAACAGCCACTTCTTGGGGAGCAGTTGTCTAAAACAATTATAGACAAGAGTTTTAACCCCATAGCTGTTTGAGCTGATGAATACCAGTTAAGGCAAACAGTAGACTAATCAAAGAGCTTACAAGGAGAGGTTGAAAGACATGTTATAGGTGCCTTGAAAAGCACCAGATTTTTGGAAATCTGGAAGGCCATATGCATAGGGCTGTGCACATTCCCAGGAAAGTCCCACCTCTAGCAGACCTTGGCACTCAGGGCATATAGGAACTGAAAGCTAAGACAGGGTTGTAAATTGCCTAGCTGAATGTTGAAACCTGCCCCAACACACACAGAGAGCCACTCAGCAAAGACCTGAAGTTTTAGTCCAGGTGTTTAAGGAAATCTCTGTTCAATTATTAACTGCCTAGTAAGCGAACTAGACACTTCAGTGGCCTCACATAATAAAGAATACAGAGTTTACAGAATTTGTTCAGACAAATCGCTATACAAACAATAACAACAAGTACCAAAACAACAACCCTGGGAAGGGAGGAAGTATCTTATTTCTAGAGTGGCCACATTACGTTTTTTAAAATGTCCCAATTTTCAACAACAAAAAAATTCCAAGATCTACAAAGAAAGTATGGTTTATGCACAGAAACATACATGATGTTGGATTGTTAGACACAGACTTTTAGTCAGCTATTTTAAATATGTTAAAAGAGCTAAAGAAAAACATGCCTAGAGAACTAAAGAAAGGTCTGAGAATGATATCTCACCAAATAGAGAATATCAGCAAAGAGGTAGAAATAAAAAGGAACCAAATGAAATGCTGGAGTTGAAAACTATAATAACTGAAACGAAAACTTCACTCGGGATTGATTAATAGCCAAATTGAACAGGCAAAAGAAAGAATCAGTGACTTGGAGATAGTTCAGTTGAGATCATTCAGTCTGAGGAACAGAAAGAAAAAAGAATGAAGAAACATCATTGGAGTCTCAAGAGGCCTGTGTCATGGCGTCACGAGTGCCAACATATATAATGGAAGTCCCAGAAGGAGAGGAGGAAAGAATGGGGCTCAAAGAATATTTTAAAAAGTAAAAGCTGAAAACTTCTCAAATTTGATGAAAAACATTAACCTATACATCAAAAAAACTTAACAAACTCCAATTTAGGGCAGCGTCCAAAAAAATGCACATAAAGACTCATCATACTCAAATTGTCAAATGGTAGAGAATCTTGAAAGCAACAAAGAGGAGGTGACTCATCATATACAAGGAACCTTCAATCAGATTAACAACTTGTTTCTTATTAGAAAGCATAGAGGCCAAAGACATTGTGATGACATATTCAAAATGATAAAGGGGGGAAATAACCATCAACCAAGAATTCTATATCCAGAAATATTTTCCTTCAAAAATGAAGGAAAAGTAAGGTACACAGGTAAACAACTGAGAGAGTTTATTGTTAGCAGACCTGCCCTAAAAAATATGGAAGTCTTTCTCATTGAATTGAAAGGACACTGCATAGTAACATGAAGAAACACTGGTAAAGTTTACTTCATAGGTAAATATAGAAAACAGTATATATCTATTTTTGTTTGTATCTCCTTATGGTTCTATTTTATTTAAAAAACAGCTGCATACACAAAAATGGTAATCCTCTTTTGTTGGGCAAAAAATATATAATGTAATTTGTGACAAAAACAGCATGATTGTCTTAATACACAAAAAAATATTTGACAAAATCCAGCACCCTTTCATGATACACTCAACAGACTAGGAATAGAAGTGAACTTCCTCAATTTAAAAAGGGCATCTACAACAAATCTACAGCTAACATTCTATTGAATAGTGACAGGCTGCATGCTTTCCCCAAGGATGACCTTTTTCACCCCTTCTTTCAACGTTGTACTGAAAATTCAAGACAGCCCAATTAGGCAAAAAAGAGAAACAAAAGCATCCATGTTGAATAGTGAGTGAGGTCAGCAGGCTATAGGATACAAAAAATCAATATACAAAAATCACATGTATCTTATATACTAACGAACTATCTGAAAATAAAATTTTAAAAGTTCATTTACAGTAGCACCCAAATGAATGAAATACTTAGGAATAGAATTAGTCAAGGAAGTACAGTATTTGTTCTGAAAAGTACAAAACATTGAATGAAACTAAAGACCTATATAAATAGACATTCTGTGTTTATAGTAAGACTTAACATTGTTAAGGTGGAAATACTCCTCAAATTGTTCTGTAGATTTAATGTAAAACCTATCAAAATACTAACCGCTTTTTTGTAGAAATTAGTAAGTTGATCATAAAATTCATATGAAAATATAGGAGACCCAGAATAGCCAAAAAAATCTTGAAAGAGAACAACAAAGTTGAAAGACTCAAATTTCCCAACTTCGAAACTTCTTACAAAGCTACAATAATCAAGAGAGTGTGGTGCTATTGTAAGAACAGACACGCAGGAACACTTGGCTGGCTCAGTCAGTAGAGCATGCGACTCTTGATCTTGGAGTTGTGAGATTGAGCCCCACGTTGGGTTTAGATTACTTGGTGGGGGGGGGGGGGAGACATACTGGTTAATGAGAGGTTAATAGAATTGAGAGTCCAGAAGTTAACCCAACTGATGTTTAAATTTTTTTTTTTTTTACTGTTTATTTCTTTTTGAAACAGAGACAGCATGAGCAGGGGAGGGGCAGAGAGAGAGGGAGACAGAATCTGAAGCAAGCTCCAGGCTCTGAGCTGTCAGCACAGAGCCCCATGTGGCGCTCGAACTCACCAACTGCGAAATCATGATCTGAGGCGAAGTCGGACGCTTAACTGACTGAGCCACCCAGGTGCCCCTAAACCCAACTGATTTTTAACAAGGATGCCAAGACCATTCAGTCAGGAAAGAATAGTATTTTCAACTAATGGTGCTAGGCACAACTGGTTATCTACATGTAAATGAATCCATCTGGACTCCCATCTCAGACCATATACAAAAACTAACAGATCAAAGACCTAAATGTAAGAAACTATAAAACTCTTAGTAGCAAACATAAGTGTGTATCTCTGTATTCTTGGATTAGGCAGCAGTTTCTTGGACAGGGCACCAAAGCTCAAACAACCAAATTAAAAATAGATCAATTTGACTTCATCAAAATTAACAACTTTTGTGTATCAAAATACCTTAACAAGAAAGCTAAAAGAGGGACTCCTGGATGGCTCATTTGGTTAAGCATCTGACTCTTTTAAATTTTTTTTTTTTTTAACGTTTATTTATTTTTGAGACAGAGAGAGACAGAGCATGAACAGGGGAGGAGCAGAGAGAGAGGGAGACACAGAATCTGAAACAGGCTCCAGGCTCTGAAGCTGTCAGCACAGAGCCCGACGCGGGGCTCGAACTCACGGACCGTGAGATCATGACCTGAGCCGAAGTCAGACGCTTAACCGACCGAGCCACCCAGGCGCCCCTAAGCATCTGACTCTTGATTTTGGCTCAGGTCATGATTCCAGAGCTGTGGGATCCAGCCCCACCCCCAGCCCCAGGGCTCTGCACTGGGTATGGAGTCTGCTTAAGATTCTTTTTACCCCTCTGTCTTTCCCCCAAATGTGCTTTCTCTCTCTCTCTCTCTCTCTCTCTCTCTCTCTCTCTCTCTCTCTCTCCCTCTCCCTCTCTCCCTCTCTCTCTCTCTAAAAAATGAAAATGAGGGGTGCCTGGGTGGCTCAGTCGGTTAAGCGGCCGACTTCGGCTCAGGTCATGATCTCGCGGTCCATGAGTTCAAGTCCCGCGTCAGGCTCTGTGCCGACAGCTCAGAACCTGGAGCCGGTTTCAGATTCTGTGTCTCCCTCTCTCTGACCCTCCCCCATTCATGCTCTGTCTCTCTCTGTCTCAAAAATAAATAAACATTAAAAAAAAAAATTAAAAAAAATGAAAATGAAAATTTAAAAAAAGGTGAAAAGAAAATCTACAGAAATATTTACAAATCTTGTATCTGACAAGTGTCCAATATCCAAAATGTATATATGCATTTTTTTTTAAAAATTACAACTGAACAATTAAAAAAAAATTAGAAATGGGCAAAGGATTCATTTTTTCAAGGAAAATATACAGATGGTCAATAAACATTTAAAAAGGTTCTCAACATCATTCGTTATTAGGGAAATGCAAATCAAAACCAAAATGAGATACTACTTCACCATGCTTTGGATGGCTATAATAAAAAAAATGGACACTGGGTGTTATATGTAAGTAATGAATCACTAAATTCTACTCCTGAAACTAATATTACACTATTTATGTTAACTAACTAAAAATCTAAATAAAAACTTGAAACATAAAAAAAAACTGGAAAATAATGATGGTTTTACAACCCTGTGAATATTTTAAAACCTACTGAATTGTACGCTTTAATATGGTGAGTTCTGTAGTATAAAAATTATTTTTCAATAAATAAATGTCATCATAATAAATAATATTTATGCTCAGTTGATCATGGAATTGTTACGTGCTGTGTAGATTAACTTGAAAGACATAGATACAGATACATTTAATAGCAAGATGTATAAATATAAATTAAATATTTCCTCCTCTGCGGCTACTGTATGACTTAAATTTTTTTAAGGTCAGGTTTATTGTGATCTAATATATATAATCTAAAATTCTTGTTAAACTCAAATTATTTTATCCTCTTGATGCTGTAAACTGAGAAATACATCTCACTTAAACTTATGTTATCTTTAAAGGAACAAGTAGAGGGGCGCCTGGGTGGTTCAGTCGGTTAAGCGTCCGACTTCAGCTCAGGTCACGATCTCACGGTCCGTGGGTTCGAGCCCCGCGTCGGGCTCTGGGCTGATGGCTCAGAGCCTGGAGCCTGCTTCTGATTCTGTGTCTCCCTCTCTCTCTGCCCCTCCCCTGTTCATGCTCTGTCTCTCTCTGTCTCAAAAATAAATAAACGTTAAAGGAACAAGTAGAATAATAATGGACATTTATGAAAAGGAAATTGTTTACATTCATGACTCAGTGATTCAAACTAATTGTTTACAGTCATGGCTATTCATGACTAATATAATTGCAGCTATCTAAAATTTCTTTGGGGAGTTGAGCAGATTTGTGGGATATGATATGTCACAATTTGAGCTTTCTTTTTTTTTTTCCAACGTGGTTTTTTTTTTTTTGGACAGAGAGAGACAGAGCATGAACGGGGGAGGGGCAGAGAGAGAGGGAGACACAGAATCGGAAACAGGCTCCAGGCTCCGAGCCATCAGCCCAGAGCCTGACGCGGGGCTCGAACTCACGACCGTGAGATCGTGACCTGGCTGAAGTCGGACGCTTAACCGACTGCGCCACCCAGGCGCCCCTGTCACAATTTGAGCTTTTTACATAGAGTTTTATTTGTATAAACTTTTACTCATGTAAAAAATGAATCTGTAAGTAGATGAAGATGATGATTCACATATATATACTTTTTTTCAGGTCAAGCAAATCAAGTAGCCAAAGAAGCCGCTAACAGATGGACTGGTATGTATTATGGCACCGATAAGCTATAGTTAAACTTTCTCCACACTTACTATGATGACATGCAGAAGCAATTGTGCCTAGTTCTGTTCAAGAAGAGACATTTTCAGGGGCGCCTGGGTGGCGCAGTCGGTTAAGCGTCCAACTTCAGCCAGGTCACGATCTCGCGGTCTGTGAGTTCGAGCCCCGCGTCAGGCTCTGGGCTGATGGCTCAGAGCCTGGAGCCTGCTTCCGATTCTGTGTCTCCCTCTCTCTCTGCCCCTCCCCCATTCATGCTCTGTCTCTCTCTATCTCAAAAATAAATAAATAAACGTTAAAAAAAAAAAAAAGACATTTTCAGAACTGTATGTATTGTTTTTATATATTCAATCATTTTGTTTTCTTAAGGTTATTTTTTTTAAATCTTATCATGAATCATTTTCAAACGTACAACATATTTTTGTAAAACCAATGATTGCTTGGAGTTTAACTTTTGTGTAATTTTTCCTAGATAAGCCATTTGGGCTAATCACTTAACCTTCCTTATATTAATGCAAGATACTTTAAGAGTTTCATGGAATCTGAAAGATTTGTCTTCTTGCTAATGATAATAATAGCTAACATTTGTTGAGGGCTGACTATAAGCCAGGCATTGTAAAGAGTATCTGTGGTGCATTCTCATTTTCTCTCTGCAACAATCTTGTGAGGTAAATAGGATTATCATTCCTAATTTTAGAGATGGAACTGAAGCCCACAGTGACACAGATGCTAGGCAATGGAACAGGAATTAGAATACAGCTTTTCTGATCCAGAATCCGAGCTCTTAACCCACTACATGATACTATCTTCTCTGTATACCTGCTTTCATATAAATGCCTCATTAACCCATTTGCCAAAGGATGTATCCTCTGGTCTACACTAGAGACATTCTAAGAAATGGGAATTAATAAGGCATTTTCTCTATGTCTTAAAGTTTAGAAGAAAGTTCATAAATAATGATTGTTGTCATTTATATACAGGTATGATTAGTATTGTTAAAACCTGTCTACAAATTAACACTGAAGTTTTTCCAGTATTATAATGTAATGGTAATTGAATTTTACCATCCTGTTATAAGAGTTTATAATGCCTTCACATGTACTACTCATGCTTATTCTGTTTCTGTGGGAGAGTATGGGTAAGATTGTATTGATGCAGAGATCCAGAAAATTTAAAGTGACTGCTTTGAGTCAAAGGTGATTACTCACTGGGTGTACAAAGATTTGCACGAGGTTTCCTGACTCCATGTCCAGGCCTCTGTATGTCACAAAATGTTTCAGAATCACTCTTCCTGGGGTGCCTGGGTAGCTCAGTCGGTTAAGCATCCGACTTTGGCTTGAGTCATAATCTACCTGTTCGCGAGTTGGAGCCCTGCATCAGGCCCTGTGCTGACAGCTCAGAGCCTGGAGCCTGCTTTGGATTCTGTGTCTCCTTCTCTCTCTCTCGGTCCCTCTCCTGTGTGCGTGAGTGCATGCTCTCTCCCTCTCTCTCTCTCCAAAATAAATAAACATAAAATTTCTTAATAATAATAATAAAAAAAAGAATCACTCTTGCTAGGGGTGTCTGGGTGACTTAGTCGGTTAAGCATCTGCCTTCAGCTCAGGTCATGATCTCACGGTTCGTGGGTTCAGGCCCCACGTTGGGCTCTCTGCTGTCAGCGCAGGGCCCACTTGGGATCCTTTGTCTCTCTCTGCCCATTCCCTGCTTGCACTCTCCCTCTCTCTCAGAAAATAAATAAACATTTAAAAAAAAATTTTTTTTTTTTTAATTTTTTTTTTTAACGTTTATTTATTTTTGAGACAGAGAGAGACAGAGCATGAACGGGGGAGGGTCAGAGAGAGAGGGAGACACAGAATCTGAAACAGGCTCCAGGCTCTGAGCAGTCAGCCCAGAGCCCGACGCGGGGCTCGAACTCACGTACCGTGAGATCGTGACCTGAGCCGAAGTCGGACGCTTAACCGACTGAGCCACCCAGGCGCCCCTAAAAAAAATTTTTTAAAGCACTCTTCCATGTCTATTTTAGAATTAAGTAGATTGATAAAATCAGTGTAATTGGCTCCTATAAAATTGCAATCTTGGGGCGCCTGGGTGGCTCAGTCGGTTGAGCGTCCGACTTCAGCTCAGGTCATGATCTCGCGGTCTGTGAGTTCGAGCCCCGCGTCAGGCTCTGGGCTGATGGCTCGGAGCCTGGAGCCTGCTTCCAATTCTGTGTCTCCCTCCCTCTCTGCCCCTCCCCTGTTCATGCTCTGTCTCTCTGTCTCAAAAATAAAATTGCAATCTTATTTATTACAAAAGTAATACATTTCATAAATAATGTAATGCTTTAGTGATAAGGAAAGAAGAGGGTAAAAACAGCAAGCTCCCATTAAAGAAAAGAGAAGAATGAAATGTATGTCCAGTAAGTATAAATAAATAATAAATACAGTGATATCATATGGATTTGAGAAATACAAAATTTTGAGTGAGAAAAAAAGGCAAGTGGATTAAAAATAAGACAAGAGTCACAAAGTGATTTCTCCCAATAGTTCTCAGCAAAACAGCTCAGTAAGCAGCAGGAACATGCAGCCTGTGTGCATGGTGGGAAGAACTTGACTTTTGCAAGGAATCCAGATTGTGTTCCTTATTTTTGCTGTATGACTTATTGAACTTCTCTGAACCTGCTTCTTCATTGTAGATTATATGTACTTTACATTTTGAGAGGATTAAATAAAAAGTTTGTAAGCCCTTTAGCACAACATTAGACATAGAGATGAACAAATACTCCCCTTTTCCCATTCTCTTAAAAAATGCTTTTATTTTCCACTTGATCACAAACTTCCAGTTATGATGAGAAAAAGGAACAATTTGAACAACTTCTTTTTCCCCTAACGTTATTAGCTTAGAAAGAACCTGAAACTTTTTTTTAATGGTTATTTATTTTTGAGAGAGACAGAGACAGAGTGCGAACAGGGGAGGAGCAGAGAGAGAGGGAGACACAGAATCTGAAGCGGGCTCCAGGCTCTGAGCTGTCAGCACAGAGCTGGACATGGGGCTCGAACTCACAAACCATGAGATCAAGACCTGAGCTGAAGGCGGATGCTTTACGAAGGTGAAGGCAGACGCTTAACCGACTGAAACACCCAGATACCCAAACCTAAAACTTTTAAAATCATATAGGAAGGTATTTTTAGCACAGCAGAAACAGCTGTTAGGAACCATGTTTCCATCTGAAGTTACAATTTTCTCCTTCCAACAGAAAAGTGTTATGATAAGAATATGGAGTTAAAACAACTTGCACCTCAGAAAATCAACCTGTCTTCAAAACAAGCAAAAAGAAAACATCTTTAATACTTATAACCAGAGATTGTCCTGTAATTATTAGTTAAGGTTTGGTTTTCCTTTTTCCTAAAAAGGTCCTTAAAATGTATCTAGAATAGAGGATGTTTACTGTTCAGTAATTTAGTATTTCAGTTTTATAAAATGAGAGATTACTTTAGGATATAAATGTAATAGAAATATCACATCTAAATGATTTATGGCATTACATATACTTTAAATGTGATTTAACAAATTTTATAAAACCTTCATAATTAACATACTGAAGTTATGACTGTGTGTGAGAGGCATCTTAGTGAATGGCGGGGGGGATAGATGTTGTGAGATCATAAACAGAGTCATGCATGCTATTGCCATCCTGTTTCTATATATATACTGGGTATACCACCATAGAAATTAACAGAAATTCTACTAGTCTTGGGGCTCTTTCTTTAAGACACACATACACACACCTATTTTCTTTTATCCATTTATAAAAATTTCTACATAACAGGAAAATTATTTGACAGGAAATCAGTTGTTAAGATTTTAGGTGACGTTGTCTTGAAGGTAGACATCCAGCAGCCCGAGATATGTTCTTCATCAGTCTTTTTGAATTGGTCCATCAAGCATTGTGGCTGGGCTTTTATATGTTCTTTTGTTTGTTTTAATCTTTGGAGGTTTAATTGCTTCTTCGCCTTTTGGCTAAGATCAAGTGTAATCTTTGGAAGTTTATAATAAAATGGTTTCTTGCTCTCATGCGAACCCACACCTCCTTCGTACAAAGCCTGTAGTCTTACTGTGGTGAGTTCTTTCTTTCTGTCCTGATCCAGGTTTGAAGTTGCAGTGTTGTATCTGTTCTCTCATTTCCTGGAAATCTTTCTGTGCTTTTGGAGCCTGTTCTGGGTGCTGTGCACATAATACTTGATCTTTTCTCTTTAACATACGTAACACTTTGGGATTATTTAGTAATAAATTGATTTTTCTCTCTCTAATCTTGTGTCAGCTTGAAGGCATAGGCTCTTTACATTATCAAGTACCTGTAATACACTTAATCCCTGTTTTATGTAGCAGTGGGTCCTATGTAAGTATTTGACTGTGATTGACAAGAATGGATGGTGATGCAGACACTAGTAAAACTAAACAGATCATTCTGGAGTGCCTCATGTTATTAGAAGTCTCTCTTAGGTCCTCATGAAAACTAAAGATTAGTTTTAAATTGTTACATAAAGATTCATTTTTTAATTTCTGTTGTTATTCGATTATACTTTAATTGAAAGAATTGGGGATATTTCATTAATGTTATTCTATTTGATGTAGTAGTATTCACTTAGAAACAAACTTCATTCCAAACATTTAGTTATCATTATTTGATACTTGGAATTAAACTTCCTAAAACACTATTTTTAAAGGTGATCAAACTGCAGGTATTAATTTATTAAGGGTAACATAAAATATAGTCCTACCTGACAGATATTGCAGGTTCGGTTCCAGAACACTGCAATGAAGTGAATAGTATAACAAAGTAAGTCAAATGAATTTTTTTCCCCACTACATACAAAAGTTACGTGTATTAAGTGTGCAATGGCATTATGTCTAAAAAAACAATGTACTTACCTTACTTTAAAAATACTTTATTGCTGAGGCGCCTGGCTGGCTTAGTCAGGTGAGCATATGACTCTTAGTTTTGGCTCAGGTCTTGATCTTGCGGTTGCATGAGTTCAGGCCGCGCATCAGGCTCTGTGCTGGTGACCTGGAGCCTGCCTGGGATTCTCTCTCTCTCCCTCTCTCTACCCCTTCCCCACTCACACAGTCTCTCTCTCAAATAAAATAAAATAAAACTTAAAAAAAATTTTATTGCTAAGAAATGCTAACTATCATCTGAGCTTTCAGCGAGTTGTAATCTTTGCTGGTGGAGGGGCTTGCTTCCATGCTGATGGCCGCTGACTGATCAGGGCGGCGACTGCTGGAGGTCAGGGTGGCTGCAGCACTTTCTTAAAATAAGACAACAATGAAGTTTGCCACATTGATTGACTCTTCCTTTCATGAATTATTTCCCTATAGCGTGTGATGCTGTTTGCTAGCATTTTATCCACAATAGAACTTCTTTCAAAATTGGAGTCCCTTCTCTCAAACCCTGCTGCTGCTTTATCAGTTAAGTTTGTGTAACATTCTAAATCCTTTATTGGTCATTTCAACAATCTTCACAGCACTTTCTCCAGTAATAGATTCCATCTCAAGAAATCGCATTCTTTGCTCATCCATGAGAAGTAATTCCTCATCTGTTGAAGTTTCATCATGAGACCGCAGCAATTTAGTCACATCTTCAGGCTCCACTTCTACTTCTAATTCTCTCCCTATTCCCACCACATCTGTAGCTACTTCCTCCCCTGAAGTCTTGAACCTCTCAAAGTCATCCTTGAGAGTTGGAACCAACTTTTTCCAAACTTTTGTTAATGTTGATATTTTGACTTTTTTCCATGCATCATGGATGTTCTTAATGGCATCTAGAATGGTGAATCCTTTCCAGAGGTTTTTAATTTACTTTGTTCAGATTCATCGGAGGAATGACGGTCTATGGCAGCTATAGCCTTCTGCAGTGTATTTCTTAAAAAAGAAGACTTGAAAGTCAAAACTACTCCTTGATCCATGGGCCACATAATGGATGTCGTGTTAGCAGGTATGAAAACAACATTAATCTCCTACATCTCCATCAGAGTTCTTGGGTGACCAGGTGTGTTACCAATGAGCAGTAATATTTTGAAAGGAATCCTTTATTCTGTGCAGTAGGTCTCAAAAGCGGGCTTAAAATATTCAGCAAACCATGTTGTAAACAGATGTGCTGCTGTCACCCAGACTTTCTTTCATTTATAGAGCACAGACAGGGTAGATTTAACCGAGTTCTTAAGGGCTCTAGGATTAGGGGAATGGTAAATGAGCACAGACTTCAGCTTAAAGTCACCAGCTGCATTTGCCCCCAGCAAGAGAGTCATCCTGTTCTTTGAAGCTTTGAACCCAGGCACTGACTTCTCCTCTCTAGCTACGGAAGTCCCAGATGGCATCTTCTTTCAGTAGAAGGCTGTTTGGTCTGCATTGAAGGTGTAGCCACCTTCATGAATTATCTTAGCTGGATCTCCTGGGTAACTTGCTGCAGCTTCTGTATCAACACTTGCTGCTTCCTCTTGCACTTTCATGTGATGGAGATGGCTTCTTTCCTTAAGCCTCATGAACCAACCTCTGCTACCTTCAAACTCTTGCTGCAACTTCCTCACCTCTCTCAGCCTTCACAGGAATGAGGAGAGTTAGGGCCTTGCTCTGGCTTAGGCTCTGGCTTAAAGGGAATGTTGTGGCTTTTTTTGACCTTCTGTCCAGACCATTCACACTTTCTCCACATCAGCAATGAAGCTGTTTCACTTTCTTAATCATTTGTGTGTTCATCAGAGTAGCAGTTATAATTTCTTTCAAGAACTCTTTGCACTCACGACTTGGCTGTCTGGCACAAGGGGCCGAGTTTTCAGCCTGTTTTTGGCTTTTGACACCCCTTCCTCATGAAACTTAATCATTTCCAGCTTTTGATTTAAAATGAGGGATGTGCAACCCTTCCTTTCACTTGAACACTTAGATGACATTGTAGGGTTTATTCATTGGCCTAATTTCAGTAATGTATGTCAGAAAAATAGGGAGGTCTGAGGAGAGGAGAGAGATGGGGGAACAGCCAGTTGGTGGGACCATCAGAACATACAAAATATTTAATTTCGCTGTCTCATATGGGTACAGTTTGTGGCACCCCAAAGCAATTACAATAGTAACATCAAAGATCAGTGCTCACAGATCACCATAACAAATATAATAATACTAATGAAAAAGTTTCAAGTATGTGAAAATTAGCCAAAATGTGACATAATAAATATCTGAAGTGAGCAAATGCTGTTGGAAGAATGGTGCTCATAGACTTGCTAACATACAGTTGCCACACACCTTCAGTATGTAAAAAACGCACTGTCTGCAAAGTACAATAAAATGAGGTGAGCCTGTGCTTCAGGCTGGGTGGCTTAAACAAATGAAATTTATTTTGTCACACTTGTGGAGGCTGGAAGGCCAAAATCGAGGTGTTAGCTGGTTTGATTTCTTCCGAGGTGTCTTTGGCTTGTAGGTGGCCATCTTCCTGTGTCTTCACATGGTCTTTGCTGTGCATACTCATGATATCAGTGTATCTACATTTCCTTTTCTCATCAGGACACCGAGCAGATTGGATTAGGGCCCACCTTAACAAGCTCGTTTTAACTTAATCATCTCTTTGAAGACCCAGGTTCTATTCTTAGGTACTGGATTCTAGGACTACAATTAATTTGAATATGAATTTGGAGGAGGTGACACAATTCAGCCTGTGACACTCCAGAGGAACCTTCTAACCCTTCATTATCACTATCAATACAGCACTTAACATTTTGTCAAATATTCTGAACCAGAAAACTTCGCACCATCATTTCTTTATAAAACATGTTCATTGTAAAGGTGGTGTGTATACGTTAGAGAAAATGTGTGAAAAAAACACACAGAAACCTCACAATCACCCCGTTCTCCAAGTGCAGGCACTGTGAGCCTGTTGGTATTACCCTGCTTCCCTCACTGCCTGAGCGGAGATGCCCTTCCAAAAGTTTAGATATTTAGATTGCTTTTATGCTTTCTTTTATTACACTGCTGTAAAGATTAACCATAAATCTTTGTACACAATTTATTTTGTTTCCTTGGGATAAATTCTTTTAAGTAAATATAACACTTTTTTTCTAGCGGCAAAATGCATTTAAATCCCACCTAGAGGACAATAAGGCTACATCTATTCCTACCTTCGTCTAAAAATAGGCAAACTACCTTCTGTTCTCTTCACCCATTCTCCCTCACGCTGGACTGATTATCTGGAAACCATTATTATTTGTGGGGAAGGGAAAAAGGTCTGGAGAGAATGTGTACCCTCTGGGAACAGGAGCAACTGTAATTCGCGAGGTAACAGAGTCCCAGCCTGTGCTGTGGAAATGTGGAAGAGACACCATTGTTAGCCTTTCCCTGTTTTTGGATTATTCTTAATGCAGGTAGTCTTTTTGCTGGCAACTAACTTGCTGAATGTTTAAATATGCGATTTGGTTACTTAAAATACTAATTATTTTCTTCTGAAATTAATTGCCATGACTTTTGAAAGTACAGCAAAATTCTTATGTTGATACTTCTGAAAGTAATAGAAGTAACAAAAAAGAATATAATTATATTTGAAATGTTTTATGATTATGTTTTCAATTCTTAAAAGTATTTCTCGATTTTCTTTATAGATAATATATTTGCAATAAAATCTTGGGCGAAAAGAAAATTTGGTTTGGAAGAAAATAAAATTGATAAAAATTTTGGAATTCCAGAAGACTTTGACTACATAGACTAAAATGTTCGATGTTGGGAAAGGATCTGTGTACTTGTGAATATGTGACTTTTAAAAATATTATCCAACTAAATGTACTGAATTGCCATTTACCTATAACTGTGTTGATCATTTTGTTGATTTTAAATAAAGTATAATGTGGAGATGTTTTTCACTCTTTTTGATCTATCAAAAGCACAATTATAACCATATTCCCAAGTGGTCATCAAAGTAGGTTTGTGCAAACAAAATCATCCACTTAAGTTGGGTTTACAGATGATTTTTTTAGAGATCAAATACATCATGACATGACAACATTTTTAAATTTCATTCAAATATTAAATATTGACAACTAAGGGTACCTTTGAAGGTTCTACCACCGACATACATGGACACATTAATGCTTGGAAATAACCTTTAAAACTTTAATGAGTGGTTTACTATTTTTCATTACTTGGTGGAAAATGCATGTGATTGATTTTCAGTGTGAGTCTCAGTATACTGCATCATATTTGCAAATTTCCTATAGAATAAAATGCAGAATGTTGGTATATTCAAGTTTAGAGTTAGGTAGTAATTCCTCAGTCCTGAAAACTACTTTCTTTTGACTTTTTGATGTCCTTTTACTGTAAAGAACAAACACCTGGCCCTTTGTCCTGCTTAATGCACTTTTAAATTGGATGATATAGTAGTATTAGTATGGCACACATCACCAACTGGCATTCAGGGATTTTTGTCTTTCAACTACCTAAAAAAGAGTAAATTAAAAACAATGTCTGTCCTTTGTATATAATTTTTTTCCAATTCCGCTTGGGTATTTAAAGTATTTGTAGCACTCCAAGAAAAACTTACAGAAAAAAACAAAACTAATGTGTGCAATGCTCTTTACACACATGCCTTAATTCTTTTTCATACTAATTTTGATGTTCTTTGAAGTAACTCGAATGAGATACTCCATATATCTGAAATGACCCAAATAGCATCCGAACCATTTGTTGGTGGATCTGGCCTTTGTATTGCATAGAGTTACTCTGGGCCTTCTTAATTACTTCCTGGAGGTGGGCGGGAGCAAATTGGTCTATCTTTGTTCTCAAGGCTACTTTTATGTTGCCTTTGGGCAACAGCTCTTTTCACAGAAGAAAGTATTTGATATAAGAGACAAAGGACAAAAAATAAA
This sequence comes from Panthera tigris, assembly GCF_018350195.1. Classification (NCBI taxonomy): domain Eukaryota; kingdom Metazoa; phylum Chordata; class Mammalia; order Carnivora; family Felidae; genus Panthera; species Panthera tigris. The sequence continues at coordinate 73,791,197 of NC_056663.1, read as the reverse complement.
ATAACCCATCATAAGTCTTTCCCCAAAACACTAATTGTGGAAATTCCAAAATTTCTCACCATTTGCTATTTATTAGAAAATATAATTCTTTGTTTAAAGAGAAGGGATGTATGTTCAAAAAGGACGGCATTTCTAGTGATCCCTAAAAGATTTTATTTTATAAATATTTAGGCACCTTTTTGGAGGCACTTTAAAAATTGAAGTATAATTAACATACATTATATTAGTTTCAGGTGTATAATATAATGATTGGATATTTGTATACTTTGCAAAATGATCACCATAGTATATCTAGTTACCATCTGTCACCATATAAAATTACACAATTTTTTTTGTTGTGATGAGAACTTTTAAGATTTACTCTTAGCAACTTTTACATTTGCAATACATTATTGACTATAGTCACCATGCTGTACATTACATCTCTCTGACTTATTTTCTAAATGTTTGTTTATTTTGAGAGGGAGTGCAAGTGGGGAAGGGGCAGCAAAAGAGGGAGGGTGAGAGAGAATCCCAAGTAGGCTCTATGCTGTCAGTGTGGAACCAGATGTGGGGCTGGAACCCACGAACCATGACCTCAGCAGAAACCGAGAGTCAGCCTCTTGAACGACTGAGCCACCCCAGTGCTCTATTTATTTTTATAACTGGAAGTTTGTACCCCTTGATCCTCCTCCAACATTTCACCACCCACACACACACTCCCCTCTGGCAACCACCAATGTATTCTCTTTATGAGTTTAGTTTTGTTCTGTTTGCTTGTTTTATTTTTTAGATTCCACATATAAGTGAAATCATGTGGTATTTGTCTTTCTGCCTGACTTATTTCACTTTAGCATAATACCCTCTAGGTCCTTCTATATTGTTGCAAATGGCAAGATTTCATTCTTTTCTTTGAGCAGTATTCTGTTGTGTGTGTGCATGTGTTTGCGCATGCATGTACCACATCTTTTTTTTTTTTAATTTTTTTTAATGTTTCTTTATTTTTAGAAAGAGAGGAAGGCACAGAATCTGAAGCAAGCTCCAGGCTCTGAGTGTCAGCATAGAGCCCAATGTAGGGCTTGAACTCACGAACCATGTGATCATGATCTGAGCCTAAGTCAGACTCTTAACTGACTGAGCCATCCAGGTGCCCCTCCCACGTCTTTGTCTATTCATCTGTGGATGGACTTAGGTTATTTCCATGTCTTCGCTATTATACGTAATGCTGCAAAAAACATAGGGATACATATCAAGTTACTGTTTTCCTTTTCTTTGGATAATTGCCCAGAAGTGGAAATGTTGGATCATATGTTAGCTCTATTTTTAACTTTTTTAAGAACCTCCATACTGTCTTCCATAGTGGTTGCACAAATTTACACTTCTACCAACAGTATGTGAAGCTTCGTTTTTTCCACCTTCTGACCAACACTCGTTATTTCTTGTTCTTTTGATAATAGCAAATCTGACAGGTGTGAGGTGATATCTCATTGTGATTAGTGATGTTGAGCATTTGCTCACCTGTCGTTGGTCATCTGCATGTCTTCTTTGGAGAAATGTATATTCAGATCCTCTTCATTTTCTAATTGGATTATTTTTATTTTTTGTTGGTATTGAGCTGTACAAGTTCTTTGTATTTTGGATATTAACTCCTATTAGATATATGATTGACAAATGTCTTCTCCCATTCAGTAGGTTGCCTTTTAACTTTGTTGACAGTTTGTTTCACTGTACAGAAGCTTTTTAGTCTGATATAGTCCCGTTGTTTTATTATTTTTGTTTTTGTTGCCTTTGGAGCAACAATTGCCTTTGGAATTGTATCCAAACACAATATCCCCAAGAGCAGCGTCACAGAGCTTACTGCCTATGTTTTTTTGTAGGAGTTTTATAGTTTCTGGTCTTGTATTCAAGTATTTAATCCATTTTGAGTTAATTTTTGTGTATGGTGTAAGATAGTGGTCCAGTTTCATTTTTTTGCATATGGCTGTCCAGTTTTCCCATCACCATTTATTAAAGAGACTACCCTTACCCCCATTGTATATTCTTGCCTCCTTTGTCATAAACCGAGCATATATGCTTGGGTTTCTTTCTGGGCTCTCTATTCTGTTCCACTGATTTTTGTGTCTATTCTTATGCCAATACCATACTGTTTTGATTAGTATAGTTTGAAACTGGGAAATATCATACCTTCAGCTTTGTTCTTTCTCAAGATTGCTTTGCCTATTTGGGCTTTTTCTGTTAGTTGTTAGATTATAAAGACATAAAAGGTTTTTGTTTATTATGTACCCTGCAACTTTACTGAATTTGTTTACTGTAATAGTTTTTTGGTGGAGTTTTTAGGGCTTTCTGTATATAAAATCATGTCCACAAATAGTGATAGTTTTACTTCTTCCTTTCTAAATTTGAGTGCCTTGGGGCGCCTGGGTGGCTCAGTCGGTTGAGTGTCCGACTTCAGCTCAGGTCACCATCTCACGGTCTGTGAGTTCGAGCCCCACGTCGGGCTCTGGGCTGATGGCCCAGAGCCTGGAGCCTGCTTCCGATTCTGTGTCTCCCTCTGTCTCTGCTCCTCCCCCGTTCATGCTCTGTCTCTCTCTGTCTCAAAAATAAATAAACGTTAAAAAAAATAATAAATAAATAAATAAATAAATAAATAAATAAATAAATAAATAAATTTGAGTGCCTTTTATTTCTTTTTCCTGCCTAATTGCTCTGGTCAGGACTTCCAATACTGTATTGAATCAAAGTAGTGAGAGTGGGCATCCTTGTTTTGCTCTTGATCTTATGGGAAAAACTTTCAGCTTTTTTGCTGTTGAGTGTGATGTTAGCTATGCACTTATCACATATGGCCTTTATTATGATGAGTTATGTTCTGTTTATATCCACTTTGTCAAGAGTTTGTATCATAAATAGACGTTGAATTTTGTCAAATGCTTTTTCTGCATCTGTTGAAATGAGCATATAATTTTTGGTTTTCATTTTGTTAATGTGGTATGTCACACTGATTTGCAAATGTGAAACCATTCTTTTATCCCTGGAATAGATCTCACTTGGTCATGGTGTATGATCTTTTTCTTCTTCTTTTTTTTTTTTTTTTTTTTTAATTATTACTTTTACTTTTAGAGAAAGAGAGACTGAGTGGGGGAGAGGAGCAGAGGGAGAGAGAGAGAGAGAGAGAGAGAGAGAGAGAGAGAGAGAGAAAGAAAATGAATCTTAAGCAGGCTCCACACTTGATCCTGGGATAATGACCTGAGCCAAAATCAAGAGTTGGACACTCAACTGATTGAACCACCCAGGCACCCTAGTGTATGATCTTTTTAATGGGTTGTTGAATTCACTTTCCTATATTTTGTTGGGATTTTGCATCTAGGTCCATCAAGGGTATTGGCCTGTAGTGTGTGTGTGTGTGTGTCCGTCCTTGTCTGGTTTTGTTACGCTGGTTTCATAATATGAGTTTAGGAAACTCATTTTTGTTTGTTTGTTCTTTGAAAGAGTCTGAGAAGGATATGTCTCAAATCTTTGAATGTTTGGTAGAATTCACTGGTGAAGATGTCTGGTCCTAGACTTTTGTTCATTGGGGGTTTTTATTACTGATTCTATGTTCTTACTAGTTATCAGTCTGTTCAGATTTTTTATTTCTTCCTGATTCCATCTTTGAAGATTGTATGTTTTTAGAAATTTATCCATTTCTTCTAAGTTGTCCACTTTGTTGGTGTATAATTGTTTATAATAGTCTCTTATATGATCCATTGTATTTCTGTGGCATCAGTAGTAATTTCTCCTTTTTCATTTCTTATTTATTTGAGCCCTCTCTTATTTGTTTAAAGAGTTTTTTTTTTAAGTACTCTCTACACCCAATGTGGGACTCGAATTTACAATCTCAAGATCAAGAGTCGCATGCTCTACTGACTGAGCCCGCCAGGTGCCCTGACCCTCTCTAATTTTTTGATGAGTCTAGTGAAGGGTTTGTCAATTTTATCTTTTCAAAGAACCAGTTCTTAGTTTCATTGATCTTTTCTATTGTCTTTTCTAGTCTCTGTTTCATTTATTTTTGCTCTGATCTATATTATTTCCTTCAGCTAACTTTGGACTATATTCTTTTTCTAATTCCTGTAGGTGTAAGGGTAGATGTTTTATTTGAGATTGTTCCTGTTTCTACAGGTAGGCCTGTATGCCATAAACTTCCCTGCTAGAGCTACTATTGCTGCATCCCATAGATTTTAGTATGTTGTGTTTCCTTTTTTATTTGTTTCCATGTATTTTTTAATTTCTTCTTTGATTTCTTTGTTGTCCCATTGGCTGTTCAGTAGCATGTTTAATCTCCATATATTTGTGATTTTTCCAGTTTTCCTCTTGTAATTGATTTCTAGGTTTAAATCATCATGGTCAGAAAAGATGCTTGCTATGATTTCATTCTTTTTAAACTCATTGAGACTTGTTTTGTAGCCTAGTATATGATGTATCCTGGACAGTGCTTCATGGCACTTGAGAAAAATGAGTATTCTGCTCAGAAACTTTTATTTTCTTTTTTTCTTTTTCTTTCTTTATTTTTGTTTTTGGGTCTATTTTATGGTGTTAGCACAAGAAGGATTGAGATGGAATCTGTACATGAGCCAACCAGAGACTGCTGCCCTCCAAGCCAGTAGTGTGCTTTTAAATGTTTATAACTAAACTGACTCTTTGGGAAATGGGATTGGGACTGATTTATATTATTTGCCTATTTGTGTGGTATAAATACTCCCAGTACAGTCAATTTCAGATTACCAACATGATGACAACGCATAGTTTGGAGAAAAGTCTCGATAGCACACCATTACATAGTATTTCTACCATGTAAATATAATAAATGTAAATAATGTCAAGAGTACAGATAAGGATATGGGGTGCCTGGGTGGCTCAGTCGGTTAAGTGTCTGACTTGGACTCTGGTTACAATCTCGCAGTTTGTGGGTTCAAGCCCTGCATCGGGCTCTGTGCTGACAGCTCAGAGCCTGGAACCTGCTTTGGATTCTGTCTCCCTCTCTCTTTGCCCCTCCCTCGTTCACACTCTGTCTCTCTCTCTCTCTCAAATATAAATAAACATTAAAAAAGAAAAAGAATACAGATAAGGGTAAAATGGAAAATAATTAGGGAGTGATAAGTTTTTAACTTCAACATCATTGTTTTTAATATGTTATGATTCATCATAGTTTATGTAATTTAACCTTTAGTGATAGCTGTGTTTAACAGGTCCTCACTGTTACTTAACAATCAGCTTGCCTACTCTAGCACACCGCTGTCCTTAATTTTTACAAGCTACTTTTAAGTTTGTTCTTCCCTGAAATTAGAGATACTAATTAAGAAGCATAGGGACATTGGTTCAGCCAAGCTCTAGGAAATCTTTAGTCCTGGGGTTGGTTTGGTTACTGATGTAAAAAGACTGAGTACAACCAGGGTAGAACTAGAGTCAAATTAGTAGTGATCCAGGATCAAATTTGATTTGGTAAATAATGCTATGACTGATACTCCCAATATCTTTTCAATTAATTGTGAAGTTTAAAAGGTATTTGAGAGGGGCACCTGGGTGGCTCAGTAGGTTAAGCATCCGACTTCGGCTCAGGTCATGATCTTGCAGTTTGTGAGTTCCAGCCCCGAGTCGGGCTCTGTCCTGACAGCTCAGAGCCTGCAGCCTGCTTTGGATTCTCTGTCAGATTCTTCTGCCCCTCTCCTGCTCATGCTCTATCTTTCTCTGTCTCAAAAATAAATAAAACATTAAAAAAAATTTTTTTTTTTTACATAAAAGGTATTTGAGAGCTGATATCCATCTTCTCAATCTTCACATGTAGTTATTTTTTAAGTGTCACTATCCTATTTTTAAAGAATTCTAGGAAAGAGATTTTATAGTCTCCTAACAAGTTTCACAGTTGTTCAGGGTCAGATCATATCACTGATGTCCCTTCTGAAGTTGGTTCAGTACCAAAGTGATCTGTAAGGATGAATTGGCTATGACTTTTCCTCTGATGTTTGCCACATCATTAGTCTAATAGGATTATAAGGTTCCTGGCCTATCTGAGAAAGAGACGCTATTATCCAACTTTATCAAACATGCTTCGTTTTAAGGGATTAAAAAGGAAATGAGTACAGCTGCCAGCCAGCCAAGAAGAACCACCCTTATAGTGCTTGAACAGAAAAGTCTAAATTGTAAACCTGATAATACTGTTTTTGAGAACATGATTGGAGTAAAATAGGGAACATTTTTCAAGCAATATGGCTTCATTTGTAAGAGCAGTTAAAATGTAACAGATGGTAGGAATGTATCTTAAAATCATGCATACACTCCTTTTCAGGATGTGTGCTTCCTGAATATTTTCCATATACCAGGAGGAAAATGTATTGCATTATAAAATGTCCCACTGCAGTGAATTTTAAATATATTATACTTATGCCAGCTTAATTTAAAAAATTATTTGTGAGAGATAGAAGTCAGATAACATGGCTGTCTTTGGAAGTATTTGTTGAATCTCAAAGCTAATGATCTCTAGTAACCAAGATGGGCAAGCTACCACCCCAAGAGCCAAATCCAAGGCCTGGTTTTTACAGCCCTTGAGCTAAGGATGTCCTTTTACATTTTTTAATGATGTAAAAATGGACATGAATATGCAATAGAGGGTGTTTATGGTGTGGAAAGCCTAAAATTATTTACTGTCCGAAACTTTACAGAACAGTTAGATCCAAAAGTTCAAAAACGGACAGCCTGTGGGCTACATATGGTCTGCAAGGTGGATTTTATTTTAAATATGTATTTTTTTAATGTTTATTTATTTTTGAGAGAGAGATGGAGAGACAGAGCGTGAGGAGGGGGGAGGGGCAGAAAGAGAGGGAGACAGAATCTAAAGCAGGCTCCAGGCTCTGAGCTTTCAGCACAGAGCCTGATGCGGGACTCGAACTCATGAGCCATGAGATCATGACCTGAACCGAAGCCAGCTGCTTAACCGACTGAGCCACCCAGGTGCCCCAAGGTGGATTTTATTTTGCCTAAACTGCATTTTTTTTTAATTAGTTGCTAACACGTTCACATGTAAAATGTCACATGCAAATTGAGATTTTCAGTTTATTTTGGAGACTAGATGATTTAGCAATCCTAAATCCTCATTCCACATGGTAGAGAATCAGCTAGAGGTGAGTAGGACTGGCTCAATTGTAATAAGTTCTCTTCTTAGAGGAATGCCAGCAGATAGCTTTCTTCTCTAAGTTAGTTTTATTTCACGTTGATAAACTGACCTAAGATCAAACTTTAGTTTCAACTTTTCACATTCCAGAACAAAAAATCCTGGTGCTATTTTTTTAAATTAGCTTGTATTAAATTTATAAATTAACATAGGGAGATTTAATATCTTGATAATGATGAAGCATCCTATTCAAGAACCAAGAACAAGAGATACGTTTCCATTTGTTCAAGGGTACCTTTGTGTGTTTCCAACGATGGCATCATTTCCTTCACATAGATTTGTCACGTCTCTTAAGTGTATTCTTTTTTTTTTTTTTCCAGGTACAGTTTTTTTTTGGTTTTCTTAATTGGAATAGAGTTAACATACAATGTTATATTAGTTTCAGGTGTACAAAATAGCAATTTGACAATTATGTACATTACTCAGTGCTCACTATGATAAATGCAGTCATCATCTGTCACCATGCAACATTATTACAATATTATTAAATTTATCCCCTATGCTATACTTTTCATCTCCATGACTTATTTTATAATTGGAAGTTTGTACCTCTTAATCCTTTTCACCTGTTTTGTCCATGCCCCCTACCCACCTCCCATCTGGCAACAACCAGTTTATTGTCTCTATTTAAGAGTCTATTTTTTTGTTCATATGTTTTGTTTCTTAAATTCCACATGTAAGTGAAATCATAATGGTGTTTGTTTTTTTCTAACTTATTTCACTTAGAATAATACCCTCTAGGTCTATCCATGCTGTTGCAAATGGCAAGATTTCATTTGTTTTTATGGCTGAGTAATATTTTATTGTGTATATATACCACATCTTTATCCATTTATCCATCAGTGGACACTTGGGTTGCTTCCATATTTGGGCCATTACAAATAATGCTGCAATAAACATAGAGCTGCATATATCTTTTCAAATTAGTGTTTTGCTCTTTTGGGGTAGATACCCAGTAATGGAATTCCTGGACCATGTGTGTTTTTTGTTTGTTTGTTTGTTTGTTTGTTTGTTTGTTTTAGTTTTATTTATTTAAGTAATCTCTACACCCAACATGGGGCTTGAACTCACGACCCTGAGATCAAGAGTTGTATGCTTTTCTGACTGAGACAGCCAAGTGCTCCTGATATTTCTATTTTTTATTTTTTGAGGAGGCTTCATACTGTTTTCCACAGCAGTTGCACCAATCTACATTCCCACCAAAAGTGCAAACTGGGGTCCCTTTTCTCCACATCTTTGCCAACACTTGTTATCTCTTGTCTTTGATATTAGCCATTTGGACTGGTGTGGGGTGATATTTCATTGTGGTTTTGGTTTGCATTTCCCCTGATGATTAGTGATGTTGGGCATCTTTTCATGTGTCTGTTGGCCATCTGTATATCCTTTTTAGAAAAATGTTCAGATCCTCTGCCCATTTTTTTAATTGGAGTGTTTGGGGTTTTTTTTTTTTTTGGTGTTGAGTTCTGTAAGTTCTTTATATATTTTGGATATATCATTTGCAAATATAATCTCCCATTCAGTAGGTTGCTTTTTTGTTTTGTTGATGGTTTCCTTTGACACACAAGAGCTTTGTATTTTGGTTAATTCCCAATAGTTTATTTTTGCTTTTATTTCCCTTGCTTAAGGAGACATATCCATAAATATGTGGCTAAGGTCAATGTTCAAGAGATTACTGCCTATGTTTTATTTTAGGAGTTTTATGGTTTCAGGTCTGACATTTAGGCCTTTAATCCATTTGGGGTTTGGGGGGAGTATGGTGTAAAAAAAGTGGTTCAGTTTCATTCCTTTGATTGTAGCTGTTCATTTTTCTTTATACCAGTTATTAATGAGATTGTCTTTTTCTCATTGTATAATCTTGCCTCCTTTGTCATAGATTAATGGACTATAGGGGCGCCTGGGTGGCTCAGTCGGTTAAGCGTCCGACTTCAGCTCAGGTCACGATCTCACAGTCCATGAGTTCGAGCCCCACGTCGGGCTCTGGGCTGATGATGGCCCAGAGCCTGGAGCCTGCTTCCGATTCTGTGTCTCCCTCTCTCTCTGACCCTCCCCCGTTCATGCTCTGCCTCTCTCTATCTCAAAAATAAATAAACGTTAAAAAAATATTTAAAAAATTAAAAAAAATGGACTATACAAGCATGGGTTTATTTGTGAGTTCCCTGTCCTGTTCCATTTATTTAGATGTTTATATTTTTGTGTCAGTACCATACTGTTTTGATTATCATAGCTTTGTGGTATTATCTTGAAATCTGAGATTGTGATCCCTCCAGCTTTGTTTTTTCTCAAGATTGCTTTGGCTATTCAAGTTCTTTTGTGGTTCCATACAAATTTTAGGATTATTTGTTCTAGTTTTATGAAAAATACTCTTGGTATTCTGATAGGGATTGCATACCATCTTTAGATTGCTTTGGGTAGTATGGACATTTTAACAATATTAGTTCTCCCAATCAATGAACATGGTATATTTTTCCATTTGTCTGTATCACCTTCAGTTTCTTTCATCAGTGTTTTCATAGTATAGGCCTTTCATCTCCTTGATGAAATTTATTCTTAGGTATTTTATTCTTATTGGTATAGTTATAAATGGGATTATTTTCTTAATTTCTTTATTTTGATACTTCATTATTAGAGAATAGAAACACAACGGATTTCTGTGTATTAATTTAGTATCCTACAATTTTATTGAATTCATTTACCCTAATAGGTTTGGTTTTTTTTTTTTTTTATTTGGTGTAATCTTTAGTGTTTTCTATATGTAGTATCATGTCATCTGCAAATAGTGACAATTTTACTTTGTCTTTTCCAATTTGGATAACTTTTATTTATTTATTTGTTTTTTTCTTGTCTGATTGCTGATTTGTTTTTTTCTTGTCTGATTGCTGCATCAAATACATGTTGAATAAAATTGGTAACAGTGGACATCCTTGTCTAGTTCCTGATTTTAAAAGAAAAGCTTTTATTTTTCACCATTGAGTGTGATGTTAGTTGTGTTTTTCCTATATGGGCTTTATTATGTTGAGATATGTTCCTTCTAAAACCACTTTGTTCAGAGTTTTTATCTTGAATGGATGTTTTATTTTGTCAAATGCTTTCTCTGCATCTCTTGAGATGGTCATATGGTTTTTATCCCTTCTCTTGTTAATGTAATGTATCACATTGATTGATTTGAGAATGTTGAACCCCCTTGCATCCCTGAAACAAATCCCATCTGATCTTGGTGAATGATCCTTTTAATGTATTATTGAATTTGGTTTGCTAATTAGCTAATTACTAATAGTTTGTTGAAGATTTTTGTATCTGTGTTCATCAGGGATATTGGCCTGCAGTTTTGGTTTGGTTTGATTTGGTTTTGGTTTTGTATTGCCTTTGTCTGGCTTTGGTATCAGGGTAATTCTGGCCTTGTAGAATAAATTTGGAAGTGTTCCTTCCTCTTCTTTTTTTTTTTTTTTTTTTTAGTAGTTTGAGAAGAGTAGGTATTCTTTAAATGTTTGGTAGAATTTGCCTGTGAAGACATGTGGCCCTGGACTTTTGTTTGTTGGGAGTTTTTTATTATCAATTCAATTTGTTGCTAGTAATTTGTTCAAATTTTTTATTGTGATTCATTTTTGGAAGATTGTGTATTTGTAGGAATTTATCCATTTCTTCTAAGTTGTCCAATTTGTTGGCATGTAATTTTTTATAATATTCTCTTATAATTCTTTGTATTTGTTTGGTGTCAGTTGTTATTTCTCCTCCTTCTTTTCTGATTATGTTTATTTGAGTCCTCTCTCTTTTTTTCTTGATGAGTCTGGCTAAAGGCTTATCAATTTTGTTTAAGCTTTTAAAGAAGTAGTTTCATTGATTCTTTTTTTTTTAGTTTTACGTTTCATGTATTTCTGCTCCAATCTTTATTTCCTTTATTCTACTAACTTTGGACTTTGTTCTTTTTCTAAGTTCCTTTAGATGTAAGGTTGGCTTTCTCAAGATTTTTCTTGTTTCTTGCAGTAGGTCTGTGTTGCTATAACACAGACATTTTATTTTATTTTCACATTTTATTTTATTTTCTTTCTTTATCTTAGAACAAGCAAATGGGAGAGAGGGGGAAACAGAGAGAGAATGAGAATCTTAAGCAGGCTCTATGCTCAGCACAGAACCCAGCATGGGTCTCTATCCTGCGGCCCTGGGATCATGACCTGAGCCAAAATCAAGAGTTGGACACTCAACCAACTGAGCCACCCAGACATCCCTTTAGACTTCCCCTTTAGAACTGTTCTTGTTGTATTCCAAAGATTTTGTACTGTCGTGTTTTTGTTTTTATTTGTCTCTGTGTATTTTTTTTATTGTCTCTTTGATTTATTTGTTGACCCATTGGTTGTCTTGTCTGTAGCATGTTGTTTAGCTTCCATGTATTTGTGTTTTTTTCTAGTTTTTTTCTTGCAATTGTTTTTTAGTTTTATATCATTGTGGTCAGAAAAGATGCTTGATACGATTTCAGTCTTATTAAATTTATTGAGACTTGTTTTGTGGCCTAACATGTGATCTGTCCTGGAGATTGTTTCATGTGCATTTGAAAAGAATGTGTATTTTGCTGTTTTGGGGTGGAATGTTCTGTATATATTTGTTGAGTTCATGTGATCTAATGTGGCATTCAAAGCCATTGTCTGTTGATTTTCTATCTAGATAATCTATCTGTTGATATAAGTTGGATGTTAAAGTTACCCACTGTTATTATAATACTGTCAATTTCTCCCTTTATGTCTGTTAATAATTTACTTTGTGTATTTAGGTGCTGCTGTGTTGGGTGCATAGATATTTACAATTGTTATATCCTCTTGTTGGATTGACCCCTTTATCATTATGTCATATGATGCCCTTCTTTGTCACTTTCTACAGTGTTTCTTTTATTTATTTATTTTTTTAATGTATATATTTTTAAATGTTTATTTATTTTTAAAAGAGAGAGAGAGCTCAAGCAGGGGAGGGTCAGAGAGAGAGGGAGACACAGAATCTGAAGCAGGCTCCAGGCTCCGAGCTGTCAGCACAGAGCCTGACATAGGGCTCCAACTCACGAGCTGTGAGATCATGACCTGAGCCGAAGTCGGACACTCAACCAACTGAGCCACCCAGGTGCCCCTACAGTGTTTCTTTTAAAATCTATTTTGTCTGGGGCGCCAGGGTGGCTCAGTCGGTTGAGCATTCGACTTCGGCTCAGGTCATGATCTCTCAGTCTGTGAGTTCAAGCCCCGCGTCGGGCTCTGTGCTGACAGCTCAGAGCCTGGAGCCTGCTTCGGATTCTGTGTCTCCTTCTCTCTCTGCCCCTACCCCACTCATGCTCTGTCTGTCTCATGCTCTGTCTGTCTCTCTCTCTCTCTCTCTCTCTCTCTCCCTCCCTCCCTCTCTCTCCCTCTCAAAAATAAATAAACATTAAAAAAAATTTTTTTTAATTTTTTTTTTTTAACATTTATTAGTTTTGAGACAGAGAGAGAGCATAAACAGGGGAGGGTCAGAGAAAGAGGGAGACACAGAATCGGAAGCAGGCTCCAGGCTCTGAGCTGTCAGCACAGAGCCCGACGCAGGGCTCGAACCCACGGACCGTGAGATATGACCTGAGCCGAAGTCAGACGCTTAACCGACTGAGCCACCCAGGCGCCCCCCAATTTTTTTTTTTTTTAAATAAAGTCTATTTTGTCTGATAAAAGTACTGCTACCCTGGATTTTTTTTTTTTAAACTTTCATTTGCATGGAATGTCTTTTTCCATCCTTTTCATTTTCAGGCTATACCTACATTTAGATCTGAAGTGAGTCTCTTGTAGGCAGGATATGGAAGGGTGTTGTTTTTTTGATCCATTTAGTTACCCTGTGTCTTTTGATTGGAACATTTAGTTCATTTACATTTAAGTAATAGGCATGTACTCGATGACATTTTTTTCATTGTTTTCTGGCTGTAATTTTTCTCTGTTCCTTCTCTTGCTCTTTCTCTGTGGTGTGATGGCTTTCTTCAGTGTTATGCTTAGATTCTTTTTTCTTCATTTTGTGTATATGTATTATAGGTTTTTGATTTGTAGTTACTGTTAGGTTCATAGATAACATCTGCTATATATAGCAGTTTATATTAAGTTGATGGTCACTTAAGTGCAAATACATTCTAAAAGCCCTAAATTTTTACTCTCCTACACATTTTATATATATGATATCACAGTTCACATATTTTTATTTTGTGTATACCTTGACAAATTTTTGTAGATACGATTTATTTTTGTACTTTTTTTTTTAACTTCCATACTGGCTTTGTAAGTAATTAATCTACCTTTACTAGATTTTTTTGCTTTTTTACTGAAATTTTTACCTTTCATAATTTTCTTCTAGTTACAGACTTTTCTTTTCACTTAAAGAATTCCCCTTAACATTTCTTATAAGGCTGGTTTAGTGGTGATGAACTCCTTTAACTTTGCCTGTCTGTAAAACTATCTCTCCTTCAATTCTGTATGATAAACTTTCTAGGTAGAGTATACATGGTTGTAGATTTTTTCTTGTCAGCACTTTGAATATATCATGCCACTCCTTTCTGGCCTAAAATTTTTGCTGAAAAATCAGTTGATAGCCTTATGGGGTTTCCCTTGTATGTAACTTTTTTCTTTTCTTTTCTTTTCTTTTCTTTTCTTTTCTTTTCTTTTCTTGTGTTGTCTTGTCTTGTCTTTTTTTTTTTTTTTTTTTTTTTGCTGCTTTTAAGATACTGTCTTTATCATTACTTTTTGCCACTTTAATTATTATATGTCTTGTTGTGGTCCTCCTTGAATTCAACTTGTTAGGGGCTCTCTGTGCTTCCTGAATCTAAGTGTCTGTTTCCTTCCCCACATTATGGGAGTTTTCAGCTAGTATTTCTTCAGATAAGTTTTCTTCCCCCTTCTCTTCTTCGTCTGGGATCCGTATCATGCAAATGTTATTATGCTTGATGATGTTTCAGAGTTCTCTTAACCTGTTCTCATTTTTTATTACTCTTTCTTCTTTTTGCTCTTCAGCTTGGTTGCTTTCCATTACCCTGTCTTCCAGGTCACTGATCTGTTCTGTATCCTCTAATCTGCTGTTGACTCCCTCTAGTGTATTTTTCATTTCAGTTATTGTATTATTCAGCTCTTACTAGTTTTTTTTAAATGTTTTCTATCTCTTTGTTGAAGTTCTTAAGTGTATTCTCAAATATTTTATCCTTTCTGTTACCATTGTAAATAGAGTCTTCTCTTCCATCTTATTTTCTAACTGGTTATTATTTATGTATCTGAAGGCCTTGATTTTGCATATTACAGTTGATCCTTGAATAACATGGAGGTTAGGGATGCCTATCGCCCACAGAGTCAAAAATCCACATGTAACTTTGACTCCCCAAAACTTAACCACTAATAGCCTCCTGTTGCCTGGAAAATTTACCAATAAATAATGTAAACAGTTGATTAATGCGTTTTATATGCCATATGTATTTACTGCATTCTTTCAATAAAGTAAGCTACAGAAAAAGAAAATGTTACCAAGAATATCATAAGGAATAAAAATTGCATTTATAGTACTGTAATGTTTATCAAAAAACATCCATGTATAAGTGGACCCATGCAGATCAAACCCATGTTGTCAAGGGTCAACTGTAATTTTACATCCTGCTGTCTTGCTTTCTTTTTTGAATTTGTTTATTATTAATTCTCTGAAGTTTTCCAGGTATCCTATCATACCATCTTCAAACTATGTAGTTTTGATTCTTCTTTCCTAATTCTTATGCATCTACTTGTTTTATCTAATTGCATTGGCTAATTATAAAACTGTGGTGGACATCGAGAGCATCTTTTTTTGTTTCTGATGTTACTAGGGATGCTGTTTGTATTTCTGCATTAATTAAAATGCTGGATTCTTAGAATATATAATGTTAAGTATTCATCTAGTCCTATTTTCTCAAATATTTGTGTAAGGAAAGGTTGTTGAATTTGTCAAAGGCCTTTCCCCCGTCTATGGATATAAGCATGTAATGTTTCTCTTTTAGGTTATTTATAAGGTGAATGATATTAATATATTTTTTAATGCTCAAGCATTCATACATTCCTGGCATAAAACATACTTGGTTATGGTGAATTATTTTCTTAATGTGATGTTAGTCTATTTTCTAACATTTTATTTAGAATTTTTGCATAAATATTTATGTGATACTGATCTATAATTTTTGCTTTATGTGCTATCTTTACAGATTCGGATATAAATGTTTACTTGCTTCTTAAAACATATGTGGAAGTTTTCCTTCATTCTGTTTGCTCTGAAACAATTTAGGTAACATTGGGACTCTCTGGTCTCTAAAGATAGTCAAGTATAATTGTAAACAAGAATAAAGACAAAAATTAGATCATTCTGTACATGTAGACCAACAGTATTTTGTTTTTCATTTAAAAGTTTGTGAAGTTTGTTTTGTTCAAAATTTTCTTTCACTTGCTACGTAGTATTTTTTATAAAGCTATACTAAAATGGATGGATATTTGGTCTATTTTCAGTTTCAAGCTCTTTCAGACAATATTTTCAAAGAACATTTCCAAACATATCTATTTGCCCATTTGTGGGAGTTTTGAGGATGAATTCCTTGACCAAAAAAAAGAAAAAGAAAAAGAAAGAAAGAAAGAGAGAGAGAGAGAAAAAAAGAAAGAAAAGAGTCCCTATTCATGAAGAACTGATCCTTTAAAAAGAAAGAAATATAAGGCAAAGCTGAATTTTCTAGAAAGAGGAATGGTAATGGTTTTGAGGACTTTTTGAACTGCTTTTTCCATGGGATTTTAGAAGTGAACTCCACGTAATTTTTTTTTAAAACAGATCTGTATAAAATGAGCTGGGAATCTATTATCAAAAACAGATTTGTTAAAAACACTGCCTTTTAGCTGGAACCTATTAATAAAAAAGATAATTTGTAATTACTGTTCACATGTCTTTAGGTTAGAGATTGGCTTTTAAAAGTTAAAGCCTAAATGCTTTGTAAACAACCTTCTAAAATGTAACTTACCAATTTGGAGACTGGATTTGATACAGACAGGGTGAGTTATTTTGCAAGCCTCAACTTGGAAG
Source organism: Panthera tigris (assembly GCF_018350195.1). Lineage (NCBI taxonomy): Eukaryota > Metazoa > Chordata > Mammalia > Carnivora > Felidae > Panthera > Panthera tigris. The sequence continues at coordinate 73,774,957 of NC_056663.1, read as the reverse complement.
GCATCATGTTTCTCATAACATTTTGAAAAGTAACTATGGGAACTTTTTACACATTTAAATTGAACAGATGTGTAGTTTTTTTCTGTCCAGTTGTGGTTGTTACTGTGTTTAAGTAAATGTACTTCTTGCTTATATGTGTTTCCTGTGTTATGTGCGCTCTGGGGACCTACACCTGACTGAGTTTAACTTGCTTAGCAAGTTTCCGTCCGAGCAGAGTTGGTTTGATTCTTAGGTCACCTGGAACAAGTATTTTTGCATTTAAGTACCCTAATAAAATCGGTTTGTATCGACAGGGATTGAAATGGCCTGTTTGCTTGTTTGTTTGAACAGATAAAAACATTCTTTAGTAATAACGATTCCCTTAATGGATCCAGAAAGATAACTTCTTTTTTTGGAACAGTGTCAGCATTTGGCGTAGCACAGCCTCGGGGAATAAAGTACCTGGGTATCAAAATTATTTTGCATAACCGTAACTGAAAGTGTCTAAGAGATTGCTTATTAACTTTTCTTATATGCGAACAGAATAGAAGCAGTGACAGCCATGTTATATTGCAATGTTATAATAAGATCGTTTGAAAAGTAAGGTGGTAATGTTAGAAACAAATATGTTTTGAAGGGTCGGATGGCCTTCTCTGCACTGAACAAAAGCTCCTTGACAGCATGTTGATTTTTCATTTCTATAGGCCCAAAGAACCTCACATAGAATTTGACACAAAAGAATTGCAACGTCACAATCTCCTGCCCCCAGTGGACTCTGAGCATTGCTTATCAATGCTTTTACTTGCAGTTATAATTGGCCTTATTCCAGGAGGCAGCTGTTACTTTTAGTCAGGCTTTCCAATCAGTCCCTACAAGTATTTCTCACATTTGCCACCCAGGCCCTCTGCTCAGCCTTACGTTCGTTCCTCAATTTTCTCTATTAAAAAAAAAATTTTTTTTTTTAATTTGAGCCCTTCAGGCATAATTTCAACTCTCTAACCATCCTACCTCCAGTTATTTTCACACCATACTTCCTGTTTAGGCCAACCTCTCTGCTGTTCCCCATGATCCAACTTCTTTCTGGTTGTTCAGAGACCTTCCTTTATGTTTCCTCTTCCCCTCCTCCTTAATCTCTTCCCTCTTTTTCTCCACTGCCTGATCTTTCCTAACACATCTCCCAGTGTTTCATCAAATGGTATTACCAGAGGGAATAAAGTACCATTCTGTCTCCTTACATTCTGATACCCTAGGGGTTAGCTAAGGTGTTTAAGCCATTCCTTGAACATGTTTTTCGCATTCATTCAACATATCTATTCTCCACTCGTTAACTCATTTGAGCACTTATTTTTAAAATCTCTTATTTGCCCGGTATTATACTACATATTGATGCTATAAGGATAAATGAGTTCTATAGTCTTTGCCTCAGAGAATTCTAATCAAGTGAGAGAAGTAAACACATAAACAGGTAATTAGAAAACTGTGAAGAAAGCCAAGGAGAGGAGCGTACGGGGTGTTATGGTAACCCTAAAGAGGAGCACCCACCTCACCAGCCTAAAGCCACACTTTTGGGGTTTAGATCCATACATATAAAGTTGACTCTGGGTTAGTCCACCTCTGGATATCACTGTCCCTTTTCTGGATCCCAATTCTTGGTATTTGTTTAATAAATCCACCCCAGGAAATACCATTATACTTTAATAAGTAAACATAATTATTTTAAATAGTAAGAATACATCTGTGTATGTAAATCTATGTAATTGCTATTCAAAGTTTACAGGTCATATGCTACTTTTTAACATAGGGGAAACAATATATATTTATAATTGCTTGTATATGCACGAAAATATTTGAAAGGATTCATAGGAAATTTATGGTTACTTCTGTGAGAAGTAGAGATTTTTCCTCTGTTCCTTTTTATGAAATTTACTTATGAACTATATACTACTTGTTCAAAAAGTTAAATTGTAATAAGTGTTATGCTAAGTGAAATAAGCCATACAGAGAAAGACAGATACCATATGTTTTCACTCTTATGTGGATCCTGAGGAACTTAACAGAAGTCCATGGGGGAGGGGAAGAAAAAAAAAAAAGAGGTTAGAGAGGGAGGGAGCCAAAGCATAAGAGACGCTTAAAAACTGAGAACAAACTGAGGGTTGATGGGGGGTGGGAAGGAGGAGAGAGTGGGTGATGGGTATTGAGGAGGACACCTGTTGGGATGAACACTGGGTATTGTATGGAAACCAATTTGACAATAAATTTCATATATTGAAAAAAAAAGAAAATGATAATGAAAGGAGAAATATTAAATACATTGCAAAGGAAAAAAAAACTGAGAACAAACTGAGGGTTGATGGGGGTGGGAGGGAGGGGAGGGGAGGTGATGGGTATTGAAGAGGGCACCTGTTGGGATGAGCACTGGGTGTTGTACAGAAACCAATTTGACAATAAATTTCATATTTAAAAAAAAAAAGAAATCCTAGAAGCCTCTGCACCGACTGACACCAGCTTTTCTAATCTTATTTTCCACTTCTCTGTAACAGAAAGCAAATTGAGTTCGTTTTGTCTCGATCATCAGTATGCAAACTTGGCTCATCTGAGCCCTTCATCAGGCATGCCCTCTGTCTAAACCCATTGCTTCAAGGTCCAGCATCCTTCAGGAGCCTTCTGAGACTTCCTGCCCACAGTGACCTCTCAAAAGTCTCTTTATAATGAGTTAAAGTATGTCAGTTCCTGTGGCACTGGCCTTCTTTTGCTCTGGAAAGCTACCTAAATGTTCATATTTGGATGTCTGCTTGTAGCCCCTAGATTTCCAGCACACGCCTCCTTACATTATCCACACAGGAAACGCTTCATATTTTTTTAGTCCATTAGTTGGGTCCATTCATTGAGGGGGATAGTTACTGCCTTCATTAAACTAAACTGTTCAATGAAAAACTAATAAGCTGTTAGAAGTATTCCTTAGGTCCTTGGACCACAGTATGGAATAGGGGATTTAGAGTCAGAGAAGCTTGGGTTCAAGTACTGGCTCTAACTGGATGAATTTAGGAAGTTGCTTAATATCCCCAAGACTCTGAGCCCTCTTTCTTAAATGCAGATAAAATAATTGACCTCACAGATACTGAGTTTGTAGAATTACGCAAAATAATGTAGACACAGAAATCAACACTGTGCTGTAGCACAGAGTATGTGCTTAATAGAAGGTAGCTGTATCATCTTGAACATTTGGGACGTTCTTGCTAGGATAAAATAACATAACTCCTCCATTCAAATATAATGACAGAGGTCACTGTCACAGGTGCACTGCCTTCCCAGGCCCAGACTGCATCAGACCTCACTCCATCCTTGAAGTCCTGGCTGTTGCTGCTGGAGAAGCCTGCTTTGCCCTGCATTCCCTCTCAGCCCTCCCCCTCCATGCCACCACCACCTCCCAACCAGCCTGTACATTTAGGGCATCCTCCACTCTTTCCAGGACAAGGGAACATGAGTTACAGGAATCCCAAGTAGGAAGTCAGGAAACAATTTCTTATAAAAAAGCATTGTTATACATGGCAGTGAGGGTCTTTAGTGGAACTACTTATCGGCAGATGGGCTTCTTTGGCCATATCTGGAAATCTAAACCACACCATCTAAAATTGTTTCTATGGGAAACTATGTTCCAAGGGTCTAACAGCTGACTTAGAAACGGGCTATTGGAATGCAACTTGTTTGGGGACTGTCTGTAGGTCAACATTCCTAACTCCTTGTCAATGAAAAAGGAAATGACATTTATTCTGCTATTACTGAAACACACTGCATATGTTTTTATGATCGTTTCTTGAGGACACCAAGTGTCTTAAGTTATTTGAAATAGCAGCTACGTAAACCCATCAAATTGAATTGATATTCTGGGTCTCCATTGCATTTAAGTCACTAACTCCAGCAACTCAAATATGCGTGTTGGGTGTCTTTTACACATTTTTAGGATTTAATATTTTTAAGGAAGGTAGAAAGAGCCTTTCCCTTTGCAGCACTCCCCTTGTGGTTATATAACTGCTGTGCTGAAGCAAGTGCCCCTCCCCCTTTCCCTCTGGTGGCTTCTCTGCCCAAGTATGGTAACTGTTCCACAGCAGTCCTTCGTACCGAAGTGAGCAAGTCGAACCCTTATTAGGATCCAAGCTTAAAAGTTAAACAGCCCAGGGACTAAGATTAAGAATCTCCTGTGTGTAGAATCTGGTAGATAGTATATGGATCAACTAAACTGAATTTGGGATAAAGTCGTTCAGGGAGGAAGAGATAGGAGCATAAATGATCTGTGTGAGGTTGCTGTTCTAACAAAAAACCAGTTACTTGCCCCGTTTTAAATTCATCTTGTCCTAAGTCCCAATGAAAGCATTTTCTCTCTCTTACGTTTCCATTTTTGTGTAATTACCACTAAGAGCATTAGGTGTGTCTTTTCTTGCCTTTTTCTTCTCTTTCTTCAATCCTTGTGTATGTAACTTTCAGGTACTCTTTGCTGTTATCCCAGGCTTACACTCAGTCCCTGAGTTACTCACCATCTCTTTTATTTTTGTGTCTCTAAGAGGGAGAAGAAAAAAAGCAGAACTAGGCAGAGTGTTAACTCTCTTTCCACCCCTGTAAGCAAGTCAGTTCTCCAGAAGGGTAAGCTATTGGCACTTAATATATCTCAAAAATTGTTATGAAGATACCCAGAGTGTTTGCCTTGTTCTAAGGGGTAGTTGTAACTTTTTGAGAATTGTGAAATTAAGCAAGCTGATTCTTTTTTTCTACAAAATACATCCGTTGAACACCAGAGATCTCCAGTCACTTACGAAATGCCTCCTTTATACCATTCACTAAAATGAACGACAAGGTCCAAGTCCTGAAGATAATTAGTCTTGGTACAGAAATGGAAATAGGTGGAAATAGGTACATACCGGGTGCTATACTAAAGCTTTTCAGAGGGTGCTGGGGAGTCCAGGTGAAACAATAATTGTCCATGCGCATCTCAAAAGTCCTCAAAGAAAAACAGATGGTTGACTGGGACCTGGTCTTAAAGATAAGGTGTTGTGGAGCAAGGCAGATGAACACAGGAAAGGCCAGAGATTCTGTGAGGTGATGCTTATTATCACAAAATGTTATATATATTATAAAATACAGAAAAACAGTCACTTTAAAGGATGAGATAAATAGAAGTCCTAAGATTTTCTTCCCACAGTCCATCAGCCTGTCCAGTGCACTCTGTAGGTGCAGGACCCATTTGGGAAATATCGTCATGACGTGTAGAGGGACCCACAAGACTGGGAGAGGGGAGATGGGTGTGTTTCTTGTAATAATCTGGGTAAGAAGCGGTAGGGGCTTGGATTAGGGCAAGGAAGGTGAGAAGTGGACAGATTTTGAACATATTTTACAGGTTGAATAGAGAAGACTTGATGACTGGTTGGATGGCATGGAGGGGGCGGTGGGGGTGAGGAACAAGACAATTTTGACAGTGACTCACAGTTTCTGCTTTGAGTAACTTCTCAAATGATAGCGTCAATTTACCCTTCAAATGCAGCCAAATGAAAAACGCTACCATTTAAATTTTGGAGGGAAAAAAGACAGGAAGAACTTTTACAGTCATTTTGGCAGTGTGTGTGCGTGTGCGTGTGTGTTGTTTATTTTTGTGACAGGAACTGCCTCTAGCCTTCATGTTTTGTGTCCTCATCTTTCCTCTAAGGCAGGAAATTCCCATAGAAAGCCAAGGTTTCTAAGGCCTCACTTTTCTCTTGCTTGTTCTCTCAGATACTGAATACCTTCTAAGTTGTCAACATTACAGGAATACCTTTATTACTCGCAATTTGGATTATGATATATATTAAAATTATATATAAAATGCATATAAACTATATGTGTGTATATATATGTGTATATATATAATATATATATATATATATTATATATGTATATATAAAATATATATATATATATAAATTATGACTCTTTTTCACACTGATCCATTTTATGACCCTTTTCTTAGTACATTTTCGGAACCACTTGAATCTATTTCTCGGCATATAGTACACTGAAAATAAAGCAATTCACAGATTTCCACAAAATAAAAAAGTTTGAGGAGTTATGGTTATTCCAATATGTAGGTGGCGGGCATCATTTGCACATCTCCAGAGAACTAGCTGGGAATCCCCTCATCAAGTAAGCCCTTGGGTTCCATACTTATCTGTAGGCAAATGTCAGCTGCAGCTACCATTAAGTGGCACAGCCACTTACAGTGATTATGAGGATCCAAAAAGATAATGGATATAGAGTGTTAAGTAAACTGCAAGTTCATAGATGAATATGCATTACTATCTTTAAAGCAAAATTATTTTTAAATGCTCCCGGAGTAGCAACCTATAGAGAAGTTGAATACACCAATAAATGAAATGTGAGAGGCTGTCATACCCATAGCCCTGCTCCATCATTAAAAGTCTGCTTGATTTTGAGTTTGGAACGAAATTGAGTGATTTTGAGTTAGAATAGGATAGAAGCAGCATGTTTCTCCTTGATGCATACTGAGTAAAAATGGTCTTTTAATACGCTGTTAGATGTTTGTAATTACTTTTGTTTCACTTTCTTAGTTAGAAAAATTAGTAAGCAAGACACAGGTTTGAGCCTGTTCAGTGACCCTAAAGTCTAGGGGGAAATATTATTTACAAACTTAGAAATAAATGTCTTGCTAATTTTCTCCAGAAGAGAGAATTTGCATAACTCTTCAACTAATTTTAGAGACATGCAGCTTTTTACTCTACATATACAAGGTTATATAAAGATTGGACAACTACTTTGGGGAGACAAGGGTTTCATTTAATCAGTCAGATATCTAATAAAAGTCATTTGTAACGATCCCATTCATTGTTTGTGTTCAAAAACTGCTGCCTAGAATGTGACCAAAGGTTATAGTTGGGGTCCTCTTTATCTTTTCAGGTGGGACTTGTGCTCGCTGTTTTGGTGGCAGCCCTGGAAAGCAGAAATCTTGGCTTTTGTTCAAAGGCCTGAGCCCTGGAGAGGCTACTGGGTTCCTGGTAGTAGGTAGACTGTTGGTTTAAAGGCAAGCGGGGGTGGGGATTAGTAGGCATGGTCAAAATATCTCGGTCAAAGACACAAAGGGAGGATTTCCCTGCTATTAGAAAGAAATTCCTCCAGGCTGGGTGGGAGAAGAAAGAGAGGGAACATTGAGGGTCCTAAGAATGAAAGGGATGTACACACTGCTTGTTGGTTGCACCGTTGAGGAGAAGACAAGTCCTGGAGAGGTACGGCTCTGACGTGTGTAGATAGACAAGGATTCCCATGTCCCAAATATGGCACTGAAGCTGCCAGGAGCCCTTGGACCTGGGTGGACATCTTTGCAGCAGGTGACATCTATGAACAGAAGGTCTAGACGCACAAGCCCTTGTTACTGCGTACGACGCCAGGGCTGTGGCATAATCTTGGGAAACAGGAAGGAGAGAGCCTCAAAAAGAGCTGAGGTTAAATCTCTCATCCCGCAGAATGGGGCCTTAAAATGAGAAACAAGTTGATATAGTAAACAAAATACACTGAAGTATATTTCTTACAAAAATGAGTTTGTGGGCTGAGATTTATAACCACTACAAAGGGCAAATTTCTTTTTCTTGGACAAAGTGCAGAAATACACTTCGGTTTAGCATGTCCAGGCAATTGTACTCATTCTGGAATAGTAGGATATGAATGAAAGAGGGTGAGCCACGCCAGCACTCTAAAATGGAAAGATACGGAAAGGACTCTCACTGCCAAGTCAGAGTCCTTTAAACAGGGTCAGCTGACATGGGGCTTAGACATTTACATAGGGTTGGAACTTCTGACAGGTAGCAAAAGGCCTGATGACATTTTAGTTTGCAGAGGAGGCTTACCCAATAAAAACTCATTTCTATTTTTCAAGAAGACACCATCGAGGTGAAATGGGGACTCGTGGCTCTAAGAAACAGTGGGAGGTAAAGCCTTCCCTGTGAAACTCCTCTTTGACTAGCCCGAGAGCGGCAGACAATTTCACATGTGCAGGGCGGATTATGTCCCTTTCCAGCCCAGACGTCTGGCACAAGCTAGCAAATGGGAGATGCAGAAGGCAGACATGACTCCCTGACCCACTGTCTGCGCTGGAAGAAGCACCAGGAACAGCTGGCCAGGGTTGCAAGTATGAAGGGTGCTCTTGAAAGCAGGGAGGTGTGTTTGTATAGGTGTGGACTGCCAGTGGTCCACTTTGGGGGAAGTGGACCCCAAGACATGAAGACAGACAAGGTATCAGTGACAGGGAGATGGGGACAAGCCCAGGAGAGGTGTCAGGGGATAAATGAAAGGGAAATGACAAGGAAGGGAGAGGAGAAAGCACCACCATGTGGGGATTTCTGATAGGAGGGGAAGTGAAAATTATAGAAACAGAAAGAGGAACTTGGGGACCAGAAGCCTTTATTTCCCAGCACGCTCCCTGACTCCTCTCCCCCTAAAGAAGCAACCATATTAGGGGGAAGATGTACAGGAAATGTCCCTTTACACCTTAGCCCCTGATTCTGTGGCTGGATAAGATACCAGCTCCTTAATAGGGTGCTGCCCAGCTTGGAACGAGGGATGTTCCCAGAGTGGAACGTGTCCTGTTTGCATTCAGAGAATGAAGTTCCCATCCAATTTGAATGCTAACACTTAAAAAAAGAAGAAGAAAAGATTACGAACTGTCACTTTTTATGTGGTGCTCATGAGGGATGGAAGAGGGTAGGAAAGTAGGAGGAAAGCAACATCTTCCAAGAAGTTATGTTGTCCAAGCATTTAATCAACTCTTGCTCAAGGCCAATTGTAAAAATAAACCGTGCACCTCTGCCTGCAGGAGGTGGCTTGCAAACTGCAGGTGCGATTGAGAAAGTCACCGTCATGTTCCCAGTAGTGATTCAAAAGGCATTTGCTATGAGCGAAACCATCTTTATGAATCTCACACTGTTGTGGGAACCAGACATAGATCACACCATGAGAGAACATCTAGAAAAGAGCCAGCATGCAGGACTGTCACCATATGAGGACCTATCCTTTTTTTTAATGTTTTATATTATATTGTGGTAAAATAATATATAACATCAAAGTTGTCATTTGAGGGGCTCCTGGGTGGCTCACACCATTAAGCGTCCAACTCTTGGTTTTAGCTCAGGTCATCGCTGACAGCATGCAGAGCCTGCTTGGGATTCTCTCTGTCTCTCTCTTCTCTCTGCTCCTCCCCTGCTCTCGCTTGCTCACTGGCTCTCTCTCAAAATAAATAGACTTTTAAAAAATTTATCATTTGGACCATTTTTAAGTGTACATCCTGTGGCACCCACATTGTTGTGCCATCCTGCCCACCACCCATTCCCAGAACTTTTTTTTCATCTTCCCAAACTGAGACTCTGTACATTAGTTATTAAACAATAACTCCCATCCCCTCTCCCGTAGCCTCTGGCAATCTCACCGTTTTACTCTCTGTGTCTATGAATTGGTTATTCTAGGTACTACATGTAAGTACAATCACACAGTGTCCTTTTGTGACTGATTTATTCAATATAGTATAATGTTCATCCATGTCATAGCCTGTGTCAGAATTTCCTTCCTTTATAAACCTCAATGGGACTATACTTTTTAAGTGGGAGGCATGATCACAAAGGATCTCCTTTTTCTAAAGGAAAAAAAAAAGCATATGTATCCATATTTCTTTTTTATTTATTTAAAAAAATTTTTTTAACGTTTATTTATTTTTGAAACAGAGAGAGACAGAGCATGAATGGGTGGAGGGTCAGAGAGAGAGAGGGAGACACAGAATCTCAAACAGGCTCCAGGCTCTGCTCGGTCAGCCCAGAGGGGCCCAACGTGGGGCTCGAACTCACAGACCGCGAGATCACGACCTGAGCTGAAGTCGGACGCCCAACCGACTGAGCCACCCAGTCGCCCCCATATTTTAAACCTGCCATCACTGTAAGATATTTTTAGTATTTATTCATTTGCAAAAGGAGGCTGGAGCTAGATTTCAAGGTATCATTGGTCAAGGCCCTCTTAGTTTCTGGGATGTGTTCTTTTTAGTCTCACAGACAAGAGACCAAAGGCAGACATTTTTTTCCATTAGTGGAGGAAACTGAGCACTTAGCTAGTCCTTAGTCTCTTTGAGTTTTATTTTCCCTCAACCTCTGCTTGGCTGTCTATCCTCATAATGAGTTTCTGGGTGGAACATAAATGGGGGCAAAAATAGGAAGAGGCATGCTTCTGCCCTTTCAAGTAGAATGCCTTATATAGGAATGCCATACCTGGATGCAAAATTTGGACACTTTTATCTAGAGTTGAGCTGGGTTCTGGTCTTTAGGTAAGGTGGGTTAAAGAAATTAATGACTTTCCCCTTTCAGCTCCAACCTTAATTTAAAAAGTCTATGCTTTTTACTGAAATAAGATTCTCATTATCAGCTCTAAAGTTACCATAGGGGTAACTTTTGATCTTATTCCCCCAAGGCATAAAGGTCTTTTTCTCTAATTCACTGCAGGGTGTCTGCTCTAATGGCGGATGACAGGGCATGACCAGCCTCACCATGCGTTTTGAAATGACCAGCTGGCCCTGAAAATAATCTCCAAAACAGATCAGGCTCTGAAATTTCTGCTGTGAAATACAGCACCCAGGCAGCACTGGGAATGGTCAACAACTCATTGCCCAGCTAGCCATGCCGAGCGGGAGCCTAAGAAAATACGAACATTTACTTAGAGCCAATACACAGATATGATTCCTGTGATAATCATGCAAGGGAACTACTAAAAGGAAATGGTAGCCACTACAGTTTTTAGACCTTTAAAAATGTTTAAAGATTTTTAGATGTATTTCCTTTTGAGAGAACTCTTTCATGTTTCTTAGACATCATCATGAGTTGCTTTAATCTAATTTTTTTTCCCAGAAGATTGAAACTAGTAAAGATGTTTATTTTCAAGCAGGGCAATCAAGTCAGTGTTTCTTCTACCCTTTCAGGATCGTCAAGGAAAGGAACTGTTTAGCTCCCTGCCATTTCGGTTCATTAGTTAGTTACCCACTGATGCTTCCATGAATAGAGCTGGAAGGAAGATCTTACTTTGGGAGTAGAGGAAAGAGGACCTCGAAGGGGAAGAACTGGCGATGAAGAAGCCCCAATAATTCATATTTCTGGACTCAGTTCTTTGGGACGTTTTTGCCTCATGTAAAGAAACATTGTCCCAGCCAACCAGCTTTACTGGTGTGCTGCTCCCCAGCCTTAACTTGAATTCTACACAGAAGTAGCTGAGAAGGCAGTGACTGTCCATTACGTCCTATCTCTCTGCATCTGGATTCAAGTCCCAGGCCTATCTTCTAACAGCGTCCATTTCTCCTTTTAAGAGTCCTTTCCTTTTGCAGGAAAACTAAGGATTTACCTCAGTCTTAGAAAAGCAGGAAAGTTAGTGTATTTGGGGGCTGTGATATATGAATTTTCCTAAAAAGTTACATTATTTAGCAATTGGAAATATGTTGACTCTAGCTTTCTCCCATGGACTTTGTGTGTGTTGTTCAAATACAATAATATAAATATATTACCATTTTGACCATTTTTAGGTGTACAGTTCAGTGGCATTAAGTACACTTTATGTTATTTTAAAAATCCTCCACTGCTCTTCATGCAGAGGCTCCTGCCTACTTTTTATGTCTAAGCCACATCCTACAGACAGTATTTAGGAATCCTTCATTTCTCAACTTCACTTTAACAACATTAAAAGAAATTTATCATGCCTTTAAAAGTAGAGATTCTAGGGTGCCTGGGTGGCTCAGTCAATTAAGCATCTGACTCTTGATTTAGGCTCAGGTCATGATCTCATTGTTCATGAGTTTGAACCCCGCATCAGGATCTGTGCTCACAGCGCTGGGCCTGCTTGGGACACACTCTCTCTCTCTCTCTCTGTCTCTCTCTCTGCTCTTCCCCCGCTCACATTCTCTCTCAGTCTCAAAATAAATAAACAAACTTAAAAAAATTAAAAATAGAGATTCTAAAATGGAGCAACTCAAAGAGTATGTTTCTTTTCTTACTGGTCTATTCCTCTTCTGAACTTTTATCCACTAAAGATAGCATTTAGGTTGATCTTAAGCTTGCTCTCCCTCAGTAAGTGATTTCAATGTCTTTGTCTATTAATAGGTATTTTTGCCCACACGTTAGTCATGGTGGTTCTCACAGTGTTTCTTCTCTGAGCCCCCTCCAAGGTTATTTATATCTCTTTAGTTTTGAAAGTAATGTCTATAAACTCAACTTAAAATAAAACCAAACTCACCGAGGGTTTACCAGAATAGGTTTCTGGATCGGGGTCACTAGTGTGAGAAGGAGTTTCTGTCAAGTTTCACCCTTTCTCTTCCTGTGATTTCTCATTCTCAGTGCCTCTGTCCCTCTGCCACCTCATATTCAGTCTTAAAACTCCATCCAGTCTAAGAAAAACACTTCATTCCTTCATTCCTTACAGTTGAAACATTATGGCAGTAGGGTATAAGAAATGGGAATGTTAAACTACATTTTCCAGAGTGATTGGGTTTAAAATATCCTGAGCTGTTGGTTGATTTCCTTTTTTGTTCAGAAAGTGTTGACCAGACTATTAATGACATCTTAATGGAGGAAATGGCACCCAAACAAGAGCAAGGTCGATGTCAAGCCCATCTTGGTGTTCACTGGTGCTTGTGCCCCCTTCCAGCATGGTTCCATGAATGTGGGTCCAGAGTGGATATTTGTTGGCTGAATAAGTGAATGGAGGATAGATAGGTTTTAGAGAAGTGAAACTTTACCCCCTAGTAAGCTAAGTAACCCAGAAGTGGAAGCAGAGGCAGGTATGGTAAATTAGAGTGAGGGTAACGTTTGATCTAAGGTGAGGATGTGGGCCAAGTGAAGAAGATGACAGCCTGAATGAATTTGAGTTTGATCATATCATCCAGGCTGTGACAACCCCAAATGATTTACAAATGACTTGTAAAGAAGGTATATCATCATAATCCTAAACAGAAATCAATGAAGTAATTAATTGAAAGGAAAGTGAGGAAGGAAGGGAGCTCTTTTGCCTGCTCCTACCTGCATTTTTTGCAGGCCTGTCACCCCTCCTGGGCACGATCCTAATTGTTCAGTGTCTTCCAAATACACTATTACATGGGTATAGCCATACCCAGAACAAGGCTGTTTCCTTAAAACTACACTTTGTCCTAAAATTATTCCTTTTAAAAATGCACTTCATGTGAAGTTTCCAATTTCTCAGAATTGGAAAACCTTCAGCTTACCTTGTCATATGCATATTTAAGCCACAGTCACCAAGGACTTAGTAGTCTATACGTGCTTCAAATTACTTGGATAAAATACTATACCCCAAGTCTAAGGGGCTTATAGGCTTCATTCCCCAAGGGAACATTTGTATTTCAAAAGAGGGTCTCATTAACTAAGGGAATCAACTGATGGAATGAATTCGGACCCTTCTGTGCCAATTCCGAGCAACCTTCTCTCCCCACCATCAAGCTGGAAACAGAGGAGTCAACAACTTGGTATCTTATCTGTTGTCATCCACGGGAAGCCAAGATAGCTTCTTTATGGAGAAGAGTCATGATAAAACTGTTGTAGAAAGTTTACTAGAGAAGTGATGTTTATTCTAGATTTATATGAGGGCTCTGAGTGGTGATTTCTACTGCTGCTGGTCCCGGACCTTATCGCCATTTAGATTGAGTTCAATGGAGAAACACAGGTAGGCTCTGAGCTCAGTATCCCTGAGGAGTACCACCTGGTTCTGAAACATGTGCCAGGCATACAGGATACAACAGGTGCAAGGGATATAAGGACCAGTAATGTCAAAAAAAAAGGGTGATCAAGTCTACTTGAGAGAAACACCGATGAGAGGGTGACCAACTTTCCATGGGGGAATATAGACAAGAAGGTCACCAACTCAGGGTGCCTGGATGGCTCAGTCGGTTAAGCATCAAACTTTGGTTCAGATCATGATCTCTGGGTCTGTGGGTTCAAGCCCCACGTTGGGCTCTGTGCTGACAGCTCGGAGCCTGGAGCCTGCTTCGGATTCTGTGTCTCCCTCTCTGCCACCCCCCCCCCCCACTCACAGTCTGTCTGTCTGTCTGTCTCTCTCAAAATTAAACAAACATTAAGAAAAAAAAAAGGTCACCAACTCTATCTGAGAGAGCTGGAGAAGGTTCATGCAGTAAGAGAGACTGGGCCTCATAGCATTTATCATCTTGTGTGATTATAAAATCTACTATTTATCAATCTGGCTTTACCACTCTGCCACTCCTTGAGGGCAGGGGTTTCCTGTTACATATTTAAGAGTAGCTTTGTGCCCTGCTTGGCATAGAGTGACCATTGATATAATTACTTTTGAAAGAACAAACTGAAATATGTAGAAGAAATGTAGAAATGCAAAAGAAAAGGGTTAGGTGTTACATGTGGAGAGAGAACAGCATCGCAAAAATGTGGGATTGGGAAATTCAGTGGGATTTTCAGGAAACACAATTAGTTCATTCCTGGAGCTTGGGGTGACTTGGGGAGAGGAATTGGAGAAGGAATGCCAGGAGTGTGGCCAAGAATCAGAGTGTGGGGAGACCTGTAGTCCCCGCTAAGAATTCAGGATGTATTCTGAAGGCAGCCGGAGCCCATTCAGTGTTTTTAAACAGGGAAATAACTAGGTCAAATCTGTGTTTTAGAGGAATCACCGGCAGCAACATCGAGATGAACTGGAGTAAAGGGAGGCTAGACATACGAACCATTGGCCCTTCTGTGACTGGGGAGCGGAGGGATGGACCTTGAAGAAGGCATTCAGAGTAGCAATATTACCATGGAGAGAATGAAAGAGTTGAAGCCAACATCAAGTTCCTGTTTTGGTTTGAGCATTGTGCAAGAAAACAGACAGGTGACCTAAGACAAGAAGCAGGTAGGAGGAAGGAGGGATTATTAACTTCATCTTGAATATCTGGGGTCTGAGGAACCAACACATTTCCAAGGAGAGTCACTCTGTGCAGCCAGTAATATGAAGCAAGGAAGAGAATTGGGGCCAGAGATAGAGTTTGGGGTGTGGTAGGTGGAGCCATTTGATTGGATGAGAAACCCAGAGTGATCACATGGAGAGAGAAGAGAAACGATGAGGCCCATGGGGAAATTGAGCTTTTCTTCCCTCCTTCCCCGCCCCCCCCCCGCCCCCACTTTTAAAGTTCAGTGCCTTTCTCCCTGTTATAAAAGTATCTGAAAACCAACAACAGGCCCAAGTAAGTGGAAATGACACTAAGTTTTGTTTTGTTTTGTTTTGTTTTGTTTTGTTTTGTTTTGTTTTGTCTTTTCCAGAAATTCTCTAACTTCTGGCACTGGGAGAGGTGGGTCGGCACTCCCAGCCGCAGGACTGCTTCTCTGAGAGTTGACTGCTATGTAGTTTGAGGTAATGCAAGCACTTTTGTGGAGTCAGCTCATTCAGGAGTTTACTGACAGCCCTTGAGATGTCTGCACACGAAACCCGGGTGTAGGAGCCAGCCCAGCACAAGGGGAAAGCTTGAGTCAGAGCATCAAAACAATGGAGCTTTCAAAATGCCTTTCGTTGTTAACTGTCTTGAAATGTCTGAAGGTTCTGTGACACTGAGCAGTCTAAGCACTTTCTGGTAGTGACCAAAGGAGGGATCCACAGGCACAACACAGGCCTGGGACATGGCGGTGATGAAATCTATGGGAATTCAGGCCGGGTAGCTATTTTTGAGTGAGTTCTTGGTGAAGGAGAGGAGTAAAAGAACTAGAAGTTGAAGAATGTCTGGAGAACAGATGAGTAGTTGCCAGAGGCAGGGGTGAGAGGTGGGTGAAGGTGGTCAAAAGGTACAAACTTCCAGTTATAAGATGAGTAAGTCCTGGAGGTATAACATATAGCATGGTGACTCTAGTTAACATTGTACCATATATTTGAAAGTTGCCGAGAGAGTAGATCTTAAAAGTTCTTATCACAAGAAAAAAAAATCTGTGACTAAGTGTGGTGATAGATATTAACTAAATGTACTGTTGTGATCATTTCACAGTATCCACATAAGTCATTATGCTGTACACGTGAAACTAAAATGTCATGTCAATTATGTCTCAATAAAACTGGGGGGAAATAAAGGGGGGAAGCACCTGGCTGGCTTAGTCTATAGAGCATGTGGCTCTTGATTTTGGGGTCATGGGTTCGAGCCCCACATTAGGTATAGAGATTACTTAAGGAAATTTTTTAAAAACCTGGAAAAAAAGAAATTGAAGAATGTAAGAACTTAAGGGAAAATAGTTACTGAGGGATTCAACTCAACAGTGATCCCATGAATAATATCATTTGACTAAAATAAGTCATTACAGATAGCACGGTAAAGACAATAGCAGAAGTACTTGGCTTGGGAATATGGTCGGGCTGGGCTTTCTGGAGGATGTGGAGCTAGAAGTGGCCCTTTAGTGACAGGCAAGATTCAAATGGGAAGAAGGAGGCTGGATTATTACAGGGAGGAAGAATGACGTGAGTACAAAAGAACAAGCTTGTGTGTAAACTGAAATGGTAATTAGGCATGGTGGCTATTTTATTTTAATTTTTTTTTTCTGTGTATAGTAAATGGTAGCAGCCAGTACAGGGATCAAGAAGACCCAAGGATGAAGATTTTCACTGATTGAAAGTGAGCTGGAATGGACATCTGCAGGAAGTACTGCACTAGAAGTCTTGGCGGGGTGCTCTGCCTATTTATGGGGGCAGATAAAAGGTTTTCAGAAGATGATCATAGCAAGCGCCTTCCAGTTTTTTCCTGGTAATCACCAAAGAAGTTTTACTGACTGCCATGATTGTATTATACTACCAAGCAATAATAATAATATTAACAATATGTGTAAATATTTCAGTGTCTCTGATACTCGGGTCACTGTTCTAAACTGATAAATGAATGATCTCATTTGATCTTTCTACAACACAATGATATAGACACTCTTATTTTCCCCATTTATGGATGGAGATACTGAGGCACAACGAGGTTGAAAAACTTGCCCAGAGCCATGCAGAGCAGAAGAACCAGGATGGAACCCAGATGGGCTGCAGAGCCCGAGTCCTACTGTGTCTGAGAGTATGAAGGGTGCTCCATAATGTCTTCAGACTCTGAATAAATCTTCTTAGTGTGAAGCTGGTATTGCTGCTGTGAAAAGGTCAACACAACAGCTATGCCTGTGTTAGCCTTTCCCTTCTCTGAATCAGCGTTTTCTGAGAAATGTAGCCTCTGGAAGTGGGGCTAACATTTCCTCCATTGGAAATAAATCAGAGAAAAAGACCCCCCTCCCTTCCTTACCCCTGCCTCTCTTGACATTATTCAAATATACTTCTTATTGCTCAGAGATATGAATCTACAGAATTCATTAAAAACTCCAGTGCTTTCCCTTGAATCCCAAGAAATTCTGTTCATTGTGTCTTTCTCACCACCTTTCGCTTGGGGCACATGTTGCTCATTTTTCTCCCATACCTGCCACCTGTAAGTCCAGGGTAGTCTTCCTGATGCTTGGTTTACTTGGGATATTTGCTTATTCAGTTCTTCCTATTTGGGTGAGGTACCTCTGGGAAAAAGCTATTGGATGACCTACTTTTCAGTTCATTTCATAATTGCTGGGTGTCTACAAATGTACAATGTGACATATGAGGAGCTCACTGTCATCTTACCCCAAGGGAGTCCTGAAAGCCCTTTCTAGACCAGTGGTCCAGCAGTACACACTGCCTCTACCCAGACAAACTCCCTTTCACGGGGAACCATAGTCTTGTGGAGATCAGGATTTCACACCACGTATCTCCTTTACACTGGCCTGAAGGTCAATATCCACCTTATCTTGACATTGAGGGTTGATGACGCTGACTCAAATGTGCACATATATTTAGAGGTAGTTGATGGCCTATATTCCCTTTTTTTTTTAATTTTAAAATGTTTTTATTTATTTTTCAGACAGAGAGAGACAGAGCATGAGCAGGGGAGGGGCAGAGAGAGAGGGAGACACAGAATCTGAAGCAGGCTCCGGGCTCTGAGCTGTCAGCATAGAGCCCAACACGGGGCTCAAACTCACAGACCGTGAGATCATGGCCTGAGCTGAAGTTGGACGCTTAACCGACTGAGCCACCCAGGTGCCCCTATATTCCTTTTTTTAAATCGAGGTATAATTGACATTTCACGTTATATTGCTTTCAGGTGTACAACATAATGATTTGGTATTTGCATACATTGCAAAATGATCAGCACAGAAAGTCTAGTTGCCATCCATTACCATTCACAGTTATGAAAATTTTTTTCCTTGCAATGAAGACTTTTAATATTTATTCTCTTAGCAACTTTCAAAGATGCGATACAGTATTATTAACTATAGTCTTCATGCTGTACACTACATCCCTGTGACTTATTTATTTTATAAGTGGAAGTCTGTATCTCTTGACCTCCTTCACCCATTTTGTGCTCTTCCTCAGCCCCCGGCAACCAACAATCTGTTCTAGCTATGAGGTGAGGTTTGTTTTGTTTTTTAGAATCTAGGTATAAGTGAAATCATACAGTGTTTGTCTTTCTCTGTTTGACTTATTTCACTTAGCATAATGCCGTCAAGGTCCATCCATGTTGTCTCAAATAGTAAGATTTCATTTTTTTTTATGGCTGAATATTATTCCAGTGTGTGTGTGTGTGTGTGTGTGTGTGCACACGTGCGCAAAATCACATCTTCTTTATCCATTCATCCATCAGTGGATGCTCGGGGGGCGTGTGGCTGTCTCAGTCAATGGAGCATGCAATCAACTCTCTGGGCTGTGAGTTCAAGTCCCATCTTAGGTGTAGAAATTACTTAAAAAAATAAAATCTTTTTAAAAAATGGATGCTTAGGCTGTTTCCATATCTTGGCTATTGTCAATAATGCTGCTATGAATATGTGGGTGCAGATATCTTTTCAAATTAGTGTTTTCAATTTCTTGAGATAAATACTGGATCAGAAGTGGAGTTACTGGATTAATTGGTAGTTCTGTTTTTTAATAATTTCCTTAAAAAATTATTTTTTAATTGCACCAAGAATCATAAAATATCTAGGAATAAACCTAACCAAAGATGTAAGAGATCTGTATGCTGAAAGCTATAGAAAGCTTATGAAGGAAATTGAAGAAGATACAAAGAAATGGAAAAACATTCTGTGCCCATGGATTGGAAGAATATATATTGTTAAAATGTCAATACTACCCAAAGCTATCTACACATTCAACGCAATCCCAATCAAAATTGCACCAGCATTCTTCTCGAAGCTAGGACAAGCAATCCTAAAATTTGTATGGAACCACAAAAGACCCCGAATAGCCAAAGTAATATTGAAGAAGAAGACCAAAGCGGGAGGCATCACAATCCCAGACTTTAGCCTCTACTACAGAGCTGTAATCATCAAGACAGCATGGTATTGGCACAAAAACAGACACATAGACCAATGGAATAGAATAGAGACTCCAGAATCGGACCCACACAAAAGTATGGCCAACTAATCTTTGACAAAGCAGGAAAGAATATCCAATGAAAAAAAGTCTCTTTAACAAATGGTGCTGGGAGAACTGGACAGCAACGTGCAGAAGGTTGAAACTAGACCACTTTCTCACACCATTCACAAAAATAAACTCAAAATGGATGCAGGACCTGAATGTGAGACAGGAAACCATCAAAACCCTAGAGGAGAAAGCAGGAAAAAACCTCTCTGACCTGAGCCACAGCCATTTCTTACTTGAAACATCTCCAAAGGCAAGGGAATTAAAAGCAAAAATGAACTGTTGGGATCTCATCAAGATAAAAAGCTTCTTTACTGCAAAGGAAACAATCAACAAAACTAAAAGGCAACACTTGTTATTTCTTGTCTTTTTGACATTGGCCATTCTGACAGGTGTGAGGTGACCTCTCATTGTGATTTTTGATTTGCATTTCTCTGATGTAGGTACTCTTGCTACTAGCTGAGATAAGTCCTGGGCTTGATTTTCCACAAACTGAGGACTTGTTCTAAATCGTACACAGTGTCATACCCAGATAATCGTGACGAATTCCTGCACTTTAGAAGTCAAGAGGACTCAGTTGAGAGAGGAAAGTAAATAGAATATTACCTGACCAGGTAGAGTGGTGGTATTAGATACTGAGAAGAGTGGGGACTCCTTCTACGTTCAAATTTTAGCCCTCCACCCACTAACTGTATGACTGCGGGCAACTAAATCTTTCTAAGCCTCAGATTCTCCATCTGTGAATGGTAGTTACTAGTACGTAGCTTGCAGCATCATTATTATGTTTAAATAAAATGCTTAGCACAGTGCCTGGCAAATAGTAAGAGCTAAGTAAATATTGTTTTTAAGTAGGAAAAATACAGATTTGTGGGTTCCTTGGGTATTTCATTTTATTGCCGTTTCAGTTGATGACAACTCTACTTTCTTGGTTGCTCAGGACAAAAAGTTTGGAGTCATTCTTGGCTTCCTTTTTCCCTTTCATCTCCCATATCTAATCTATGTTAGGAAATCTTAATTCTACTGAAAAAATTTTTACTAATGTTTATTTATTTTTAAGAGAGAGAGACAGAATGTGAGTGGGAGAGGCAGAGAGAGAGGGAGACACAGAATCCAAAGCAGGCTCCAGGCTCCGAGCCGTCAGCACAGAGCCCAACACAGGGCTCAAACTCATGAACCGTGAGATTGTGACCTAGCAGAAGTCAGACGCTTAACTGACTGAGCCACCCAGGCGCCTCTGTTAACTCTACTTATAAAACATATCTAGAATCTGACTACTTCTCAGCCCATCCACTGCCAACACCTGTTCCAAGCCACTATAAATTTTAGACTAGATTACCACATTAGCCTCCAACCCGGTTTGTTTCATCCTTACCCTCATATCAGGTCAGGTCACTGCGCTTAAAAGCCTTTATGACTCCCCATGTTTCTGTGAAGTAAAAGTATAATTCACAGCATTGACGGCAGCCTTGTGAGGTGCTGTCTGATATGCCCGACGCTCACTCTGCTCTTTGCTCTCTGGTCTCTTGCACACTCTCCCTCTCCAGCCACACTGGCCTCTTGCAGGCATTCTCCTGCCACAAGGTCTTGGCTGCACTCTGCCTGGAATGCTCTTCCCCAGATACCTGCAAATTTGACTCCTGCTCAACTTGTTATCTTTTTTTTATGTTTATTTTTGAGAGAGAGAGAGAGAGAGAGAGAGAGAACGGGGGAGGGGCAGAGAGAAGGGGAGACACAGAATCCAAAGCAGGTTCCAGGCTCCGAGCTTGTCAGCGCAGAGCCCGACGTGGGGCTCGAACCCATGAATCGCAAGATCATGACCTGGCCAAAGTTGGACACTTAATCGACTGAGCCACCCAGGTGCCCGGAATTTAAATCTAGTTTTATACCCATTGTTCATAATTTGGCTTTTCAGGAAATGAAAACACCTATTATATACTTAAATAGATGAATTAGTCTTTCCTATTATAATCTTATGTATTGTCTCTCCCAAGTAGACATAATTTTATCTTTTAAAAATCATATAATAAGGTTAAAGTTTCTTTATTCTGATAATGTACACTCCTACTTCAAACATTATTGTTTCCATTCCCTAAAGGTTTTGAATGAGCAATATCAAACAAATAGGCCTAGAAGTGAGCAAGAAAATCCTTCATCTTAGAGAAGAAGGGACCAATAAGAAAAGAGTCTCTGGATTTGAGACCATGCACCGCCTGCGCAACTCCTCCATTTTGTTGTTGAAGAACTACAGACCTAAAAAGTGTAAGTGGCTTGCACGATCTCACTCGGTTGACCATAAGCTGATCCTGGAGGCCAGGCCCCTTGAAGGCTAGTGGAGTTATGTCTTCGTTGTCCCAGACCAATTTGAAAACAATTTGGGGTAATTATGCAGCTATCCAGATTTTTTTTTCTTAGCACGAGCTAATACATTGAGGGAAAACCAGGCCAGGCCACCATTACACCAGGACTCTGCCATGTATAATGAGATTTGATTTGAAAATATGCAGCATCCTCTTCTGTGAGGTTTGAGTACTTGCCCTGGCAATTCACCCTCTGGCATTAACTCGCTTGTCACAAAGTATTAACTGCCTGTTCTTATGTGTGCATATGTGGTTGTTTCTTACGATCTAATGAGGAAGAGCAGGGTCAGAGAAGAGTGGGATGGGCTAATGTTCAAGAGTGAAGAGATAACAGAGACCTTGTCAGGTGAAATTACTGGAATGGAATGGTATCACCATAGTAACCAAGTTGGGGCTCTTTGGACATTTTGGGGCTGAGGACTTCTGAGGGGTCCAACTTTCCTGCTTATCCCCAAGATGTTCCCGATGCCAGGTTGCCAGTGACACTTGGTCTCTCTTCTCCCTGCCCCCACTCTCCAGTCCTCAATAATCACAAAAATAAAGTTTTAGCCATGTTTGTTCACTGCACTTATTTTGAATTGTTTTATACACTTATTTTAAATAAGGAATAAATCAATGGTAACTCAGGTCATCAATACAGGATAGCACAGAACTGAAAATATGTCTATTCCTGACATTGCCATGTGTGCTAGGAGTCCATTTGTAGAGTAATTGCAGAGATTTGCAACTGTTTATATAGCATTTGAAATCTTAGCCTTCTACTCCCGTGGGACCATCATAGTCAGACTGTTTATGTCTCTCATCAGTTGAATGAGAGTCACTTTATTATCCTAAATGTGAGCTCCCTTCCATCTTGCCCTATTTCCTGTTAACCAGCCTTTACCAAGAGATTGGAAGTGACACGGAGGAGACTGGGGATCTTCAAAATAAGTCTATTGCCACTAAGGTACAGAGATTTTTGTAGGCTGTTCTATGTTTTCAGGGGGGAAAAAAAAAGCAAACGTATTCTAAGAATCAAAAATGTTCAGCCAACTTAGTCATGTGTACACCAAATTAAAGGAGAAAGCATAGCATATTTCTATTTTATAATTCACTGTCCCAGGGCCTTAGATATTTGGAATGCAGACTGTGCCCTGTTGGCAGGGATTTGGAATCAATTGACAGTGTGTGATATGATAACACATGTTCTGGATCAGTGGCAGGGGAATGTTTGGAGCTGTAATTCTGTCTCCCCATTAGCAGGAAGCCTTGCTAAACTCACAGCTGGAGAAGCGCCTAAAAAGAACTAGGCTGTGTGTGTGTGTGTGTGTGTGTGTGTTTATAAAGGCAACACAAAACCCAGCCCCAGCGATAAATGCTAAGTGAAGGCCATCAAAAATGAAATGGTACTTTCATCGCATGGATAAACTGGTATCTAGTCAAGATGACTACCTTTCTCAGCTAGAAGTGTTGCTCTATACCTTTGTACATCTGGGCTTAATGATACAGGTGATGTTTAACAACAGTAGAGAAAGAAAACAACCCTGGACCCAGTAGTCACAAGAAGAAAAGTAAATGGAAAGTGTTCCTTTTAATGAGGCACGAGGGGAGGTATACAATATGCAGACGATATGAGTTGAAACCTGATATCCCTGAGGCATGAGGTAGAAGCTGACTCTTGGCCCTGGCGGACCAAACATTGAGGAAACATGTAAGTGCGTGTAAGTGCAAGCATTTAGCCAGCACAACTCAGCAGGCTTCACAAAGCCAAATGCTAAGATTAGGCAAGAACGATCAAATGGTGTTCTTTGAAAAGATTTAAGTTATTTATTTACTCACTGAGATCAGCAGAAAGAACAATTTATGTAACGTAACCCTACTTTCATATTTTTATTTTTTTAAAGTCTTTAGTGTTCTGTACCTTTCTATTGCCTTACTACCTAGACACATCGTCTCTCTTGCAATTTTCCTGAATGAATGCATGCATGAATGAGTGATTAAGTGGTCATTTGATTTAAAATATTAAGACTACAAAAATCATGGAGGCAATCATGGCCAATTTTGGTGTTTTTAGACTATTTCACTAATTCACAACATGATCAATTTAATTAGGGCTGGCTTATAGATTACCAAAAATCTGGAAAGAGCCAAAATGGTTAAATGATCAAGATAAAATCATAGCTTCAAATAGAAAAAAGATTATGATTTTACCAACTCTTCTTCAAAATTAGAACTATAAGAATTTATGAAATAATCGATTTAGAATTATAGTTTAAAAACACACTGGCTAATTTTGCAATCTTTTTGTTTGGTTTTTTGTTGTTGTTTTGCTTTGTTTTGTCTTTTAGAGTGAAGCCCTTATCTCCAGGGCAAGTATTTATAAAGCATTTCTCGGTTGGCAAAGCACTTGTGCACATATTTTATCTAATCCTCTCAGCCTCTTACCTTTTTGTTCTGAGATAACATCTGGGCTTCTTCAGAGGTGATCTGAAGTATTTGGTCTTAATAATTGAGCAACATTTTCCCGTAGTCTTGCCTTCATTACATCAACTTCCTCTGACAACTGGAGACTGTCTTAGCCATTTCCTGCTCAGAACCCTGCTCCCTTTGAGACACTGGCCTGTGTACCAGCTTCTTGTTTCAGGGACCTCTTTAGTTATCTGCTCACTGAAAAAGCAGAGGACAATCCAGTCATTGATCCCCTTTCCCATTGAGGTAACCAACACCGACTGCCCCGTGCCCACCTTCTCTTTGATGACCTGCTCTATGGTCTTCCTGTTAAACCACGTACCAGTTTTTCTCCTCACAACTGAAAATTTAAAATCATTCGATAGAAAAATGCGTAAACAAATTGCTTATGATCATGGCTTCCCATGGGCCTTTTAGTTTGTGTTTAAACTGACAAAGCTCATCCCTGACCCTGGCACTTACACCCCTTCCAAGTGGAGCTGCACTCTTTCATGAACCCCCATTCTGCCCACGTGAGACACTATCTTCTACGCCTTCCTGCTTTCATTGCCTAGAAATCCCTTCTTTTTCAACCTTATGTGTGTGTGCTTTTTTCTTTTTACAGTGTTTAAAAAAACCCATTTATATGCTTTTTATTGTACCGATTCTATCATAAGTATCTTTGCCATTTCCACATTTGTGGATTTATTTGGGCTGTTTCCATTTTGGAACCATTAAATAACATTGCCGTATCTTACAAAATTATCTTTTATTTAAAATTATTTTCTCAAAATACATTTCAAAGGTTATGGTCATTTTTATGGCTCTTATTCTATATTTGGGCTGCCTTTAAGAAAAAGTATCAACTCATCCCATCCCTGACAATGTAAAATGTTGGTTTCTTTGAATCTTGCCCAAACTGGATTTTATAATGATTTGTTTTTTTGTGGGGTGCTTTGTTGTTATTGTTGTTAATTTAATCATTATAAAATGACACTGCACAGTTATCTTAATCTGTGCTTCTAAGTGAGGCTGATCTATTAATATAAAATATGACCAAGGTAATTTTTTATATATAGCAAAAATAATTTCCAAGGGGAGTGGGATTGGTCCTTCCTTCACATCTGTTGGGCTGACTCAAAAGAATTTGCCTACATGTTTGGTAGGGGAAAAACTCTTGATTGCTATTTAGCAAAATAACTGCCACTGCTATAGTGTAGATACTTCTTCCTCCACACACAGATGATTGCCAAAGTCTCTTATCCAATGTAGTAACCTCCGACACTCCAAGTAATTGACCTACAACTTCCAGTTTGATGTGCTGCTTGTGGAGGAAACTGCATATGTGTTCTGTACCTTTCTGTAAGTATGTAAATATATATTGCAGAAGGGCACGGAGCCAGCTAGGACCAGAACCTCTCAGTCTCATGAGTCCTGGACAGTGCTCTCGCACCTCTCACTACTTTCTGGGGATCCAGATCTCTAGAAGAGCTGCTGGCTGACGTTGGAGGTTTTCTGCACAGCCTTCTGGCTGCAGTTGTGGAAACCACGGCTTGAGGTTCGCGCACCCGCTGTTTGTGATTCTGCCCCTTTGCCTCCTGCCGGTCGGAGTCCTCGGGCTTCATAGCTGCACTCCAGTTGAAGATGTTTCTGCTGTTACCTCCAAGCTATTGCTGGCGGCTGACTTGCCTCAGGTTGTGTCCCGAGCTGTGCCTTCTGTTTGCCTCCCCCTTGGTTTCTCTTTCTGAGCCACAGGGCCTGCTGTCCTGTAAGGGCTGCCGTGACCAGCCAGGGGCCTGGGAGGGGTGTGAGTTGCACTACACGAGTGGAGGGCCCCCCCGATCATGTGTCTGCAGCTTCTTTCCTGAGCAAGGTGCACAGGGTGCCTCCGTTTAGCATGATGCAGAGTCAGATGTCATGTTTGGTACTCCGTGTGAGTGTATTTTTCAATGATGCAGCAGTGTTCCTTTCAAGTCCTTTAGAGTGTACTTTATTCTCTTCTTCCAACCTTCCAACACACACACATACACACACACACACACACACACACTGAATGTAGTCTGTGATGCAGCAAAATGTCATGGTTACTAGCATACAAGTACACATTCTGGAGCCAGACAGCCCTGGTTTGAATTCTGACTCCGCCACTTAGCGCTGTGACCTTGGGAAGTTACTTCACCTCTGCCTGTGTAAGTGTTTGCTCCTATTATTATTATTTCTTGAAAGGGGAGGGAGATCATACAAAAGTAAACAGATCAGAACTTACTCAAGATGTTCCCTTTTCAATTAGTGGTCAGCTTTACTTTGCAGCTGAAGGAAGAGTAAGAAAGCCCTGTATTGGCTCAGGAGCCTGGAATTTAAACATGTGTCTAAATGGAAGAACTGATGGGGCGCCTGGGTGTCTCATTTGGTTAAGTGTCCGACTTCGGCTTAGGTCATGATCTCACAGTTGGTGAGTTCGAGCCCCACATCAGGCTCTGTGCTGACAGCTCAGAGCCTGGAGCCTGCTTCAGATTCTTTGTCTCCCTCGCTCTCTGCCCCTCCCCCACTCAGGCACATGCACTCTCTCTCTCTCTTTCAAAAAAGAATAAATGTAAGAAAAAAAAAATTAAAAATAAATAAATAAATAGACGAACTGAAATGGGGGTATTTTCACAATATGAGGGCTTTTGTTTCACATTGGCCTGGCATGTTTTGTTTCACATTGGCAGAAGCCTTCTATGAGCCATTGCCTGAGATTCTCTCTTGAGTGCCCATCCAGACTCTTAGGCTTTACCTTCTTCCGGTTCTTATTTTGTTTCTCTTAATATAGGAAACAAGAGCAATAACAAAACATTATGTGGCATTTACTATGTGCCAGACACTCTTCTCCAGGCTCACATAGACTCATTTCTCTGCCACAACTTGTGAGGTAGATGATTATCATCTCTGTTTTACAAATGACAGACTAAGGCACAGAGAGGTTAAATAACTTACTCCAGACCCCATAGATAGGACATTAGATTTTACCGACTATATGCTTTGCTAAGTGGTCCCACACTGGCAAATCAGGTGTGTACCTAAGGAAAGAACAGATCTCCCCTTTACTACTTCTTCTCCATAATATCTGGTTCCCTGCTGCTGACTGGGCAACTTTTGATTTGAACTTTAAATGCCAAACTTAACATGATTGTAATCTGAAAGCATGCAAGTTCAGGAAGCTGTGAAGTTGCTGTACTCAGTGGATTTTGAAATAGTAAGAAATGACAACCAAAAAAGTTCAGGCTTCTTGCTTCCAAGCTATCAGGTTGGGACAGAAAATCATATAATGTTAGGCATGGAAAGGGTCTTAAAGATCATATTGTTTAATGGCTTCATTTTACAGGTAAGAAAACAGGTGCAGGGAGGTGAAGTGCTTTGTTCAAGGTCGTGAAGCATATTTTCCAAAATTGCAGTTAGAATGCTCAGGTGAGTGAATCATATAAGTATTGTTGAAAAAGCACTACTATTAAGATTATATCTAGCTGTGGAAAGTGGTATATGGTATTAGTTTGGGGAGCTTCCTCAGCCAACATGGGTTCATATAACTTAATTCATATAATATATCAAGGTTACTTTACCTAGATAGACTCATTTCCATGACTGAGAATGCCATTATTTCTGGAACTATGACACATTCAATGACTAGACATTGGCTATTCCGTATTGACATCCTCTTAACAATTTGTTAGATTTTTGATGCCCTGATGGCCTTCATTTTCAGCGTCTCTAATTTCAGTGCATTTTGCATACATTTCTAATGCTCACCAATAGTACAAAAGTGATCATAACTACCCTCCCAATCACTTGAAGGTATAAAGATAGTATTGCTCTGGTGGTCAAGGACATGGATTCCAGAGACAGACGCCTGGGCTTAGATTTCAGCTCTGTACCTTTAATGATTTGTGGCCTTGGGCAACTAAGTTGTACCTTACCTATCTGTGCCTCAATTTTTCCATCTGTAAAATAGGGATAATAATAATACCCACCTCATTGGGTTGTTGGAAGGATTAAATGACAATATATGCAAAGGACTTAGGATAGGGCTTGGCAGGTCATAAGCACTATATGAGGGTTATCTTTCATTATTTCTAAGAAAGGAAGTTGAGTTACAAGGAATCACTTCAGACTGTGAAATACAGCTGAAAAAGTACTTACTATTTCTGCTTCTCAGATTAAGGGGGTGTCCTGGCTTTATAGTTTAAGTCCTTAAAAAATATTTTTCCAAGATCATCAAGAAATTGACTCGACTTACAGAAGTGCAATTCTTGCCAAACTTCTGAAGTCCAGTCATATCTTTTCAAAAACAACAAGGAAGGAAAAAAACTCGGCAAGGAAGAGAAAAATAAATCCTACTCATTGGTCTGCATTTTGACTTCCCAAGTAGAAGATTTTAATAAGTATAAACAATTAAATAAGTTAATGCAGCCACTATTTTAGAAGTTTATACAAATAACTTTCCCAAATACACTATAAGCAAGCAAGTACAAAAGTCAGAAGGATAAGAACTGTATCTCCAAAAGTGTGGAGACTCAAAAGTAAAATGACAGGTTTTACTGGATTTCATATTGATCTTAATTTATTACCTGGAGGGTGTGTAGGTGGGGTATGTTTTGTATCTATATGTAGCAACAGTAATTTATTTTTAATGACTATAGTTGGGCTTTTGTAGATTGTTCTAACTTCCTACAACAATCTGAAAATAAGTAGAATTAAAACATGAAAAAAGTGGAAGCTTCCAAGTGAGTTCTTGCTCCTTCATCTTTAGAGACACTATGGTACATGGAATTAGAGTCCAATTTTAACTCTGCATTAACAATTTACTTCTCTCAATCTTACTGTTTAACATGTAAAATGGGGACAATAAGACTAATCCTCTTGTGTGTTTAAATAAGAAATGCATGTAAAATTGGTGCCCAGTGACTGTTCATTCTACCTTCTTCTTAGACATAAGAAATAATATTTTGATTGGAAAAAGGTCCTCCGTCCAGGAGGACACAAAATAGGCACGGGGTTTGGCCATCCGTCCGTGCCTTTGTGGAATCAGAATAAGACTCTTCTCACTGTGGGCATCCTCGAGCCAGAGCGTGGCTTGGTGAATCAGAGAGCTGATGTCAGTCCCTATTCCTTGGCTCTTTATACACAACCTTGTGTAGCAGCCCTATGTAAATGATGAGAAGGAGCCAGATGTGGGACAATGAGACAAAGAACTTCCCACATGGAAGAAACAGCAAGTGTGAAGGCCCTGAGATGGGGGTCAAGTCTGGTAGGCTTGGGGAACACAAAAGCCCCTGGGCTGAAGAACAGTTATCAAGGGGAAGACTGGTAGAAGATGTGGTTAGAAAGGCGAGGAGGAGCCAGATCTCACTTCCTGCAGGACAAGGAAAGGAGTTTGGATTTTATTCTAAGCTTCTAGGAAACCACTGCAGGGTTTTGTACATAATCTGCTTTTTTTTTTTTTTAATTTTTATAACTCCTCAGAGTGATCCTCCATTTGTTAGATGGAATGCTGCCAGATAAATTCTGTTTTTAAAAGATCATTTTGGCTGTTGGAAAACCAGATGTAAGGGGAGAGAGTGGAAGCAGAGAAACCAGTAGAAGGCAATGGTAGGAGTCTATGTGAGGGATGAAGACTCCTACATCAGGGTAGTGGTTCAGAAAGGATAAGTATGAGGAATGTTCTGGAGGTGGTATGACTTGTTGCTAGATTTAAGGGTATAAAGAAAATATGGATTAAGGGTGACACTTTGACTTTTGGCTTGAGCAACTGGGTAGATGCTACTGCAACGTACTTGAAGTTAGGAAGACTGGGGATGTGCAGCTTTGGATGGGTAGAAGCAAGTAGGACATGTTAGGTTTGAGATGCTTATTCAACATTCAGGTGGAGATGACAAGTAGGCAGCTGGGAATATGAATGTGGACTTCAGGTTAAGCCTAAAATTCTAACTTGGGACTCATTAGCTTATAGATATTTAAAGACTTGGGGCTGGATGAGTTTATCCAGAAAGAGAGAGTATAAAGAGCATCCAGGACCAAGCCCTAGAGTACTCTTACTTTTAGAGGTTGAACAGAGAGGCAAGAGGCTGCAAAGCAGACTGAGGAGGTATGGGGAAGATCTCACAGTACTTAGAGCTGTATGTCACACGTGTCACGAGTGCCATCCACATAGACCTAATGTGATGTATCTGGTGATGGCACTGTCCTTTGGAGAATAAACTAGTATGCTAAGTGATAAGCATCCTTTCTTGGGGCCATCAAAAAGAAAGGTAGCTTTCTTCCTCAGGCTTACCTGCTAGCTGCAAATCTCTGGGCATTACATTTATAGTCCAGGAGGAAAAAGGACACAGAGTAAAAGGACTGTACTAGCTGAGTCTATTCCTTTTCATCATGAAAGCAATAGCTTTCTTTGGAGCCATGTTAGTAGAGGTCTGCTTGTATCTCATTGACCAGAACTAAGCCGAATAACCATGCCAAGTCACAATGTAGACTACTGGGAAGGTAACTACTTTTTTGTTTTGTTTACTTTTTTTGTTTTTCACTCATGTATCATATTTAATATCATTTAATCATATTTAAACCTTTAGCATGACCACATCCAAGGCATCCTGTATAAATCACAGTCTAACCTATCTTTAAAAATTTTGTCTTTAATTTCTTAAAAATTTATTAATTAAAAACTTTATCATTTTTACTTTAATTTATATACAGTGAAATGTATCCTTTTCATTGTACAATCTTATGAGTTTTGAAAAAAAAACCGAGAGAAAGATGACTATTTTTAACTATGAATACTGATGCTTGGTATTTTCATAATGGTAAAGGACCATTGTTTAAAACAACAGAGTCGTTTGAGAAAGGAGAGAAATTTTATCCAGTGCACCTAATCGAGGCTTCTTGAGATGAATGGAATAAATGGATAAATGGAATAAAGTTAGCATATGCTGGGTCCCCTTAAGGGGACAATTTGCATCTTAAAGGTACCTGACCAAAACCATTAGGTTTCTGCTTTCAAGAGCCATCCCTCTGGGCATTTCTTCCCAGGGAAGATGAGGCTCGGATCCTAGCAATGATGGTAGTGGTTGTTTCATGAAACCCTTGGTTTTATTGTTGTGATTGGGGTGAAGCCCAAAATAGATAGCAAACAGCTGTTACATGTACATTTTCATTAAACATTCCCATTTCCAGCATGTCTGAGTTATAAAGGATCAGGGATAATGAATTAAAATAATTGAATATCAGTATCAAATTTACCATATTCAAGAAAGGTCTGGCATGTCCCCACAATGTGCATGCAAGATAATATCATTACTAGCATTTATTAACACGTATACTAGATGCTTAACATATAGTATCTCTTTCACTCTTTACAACCCACCATGTGACCTGGTGTGTTGAATCTTCTCTAGAGACAGGTGATTTGGACTTGATGCTTCACTGTCAATTTTATGTAGAATGTGTTGAGATGTAACTCACATTTATAGACTTGCTTGGTTTTCATCTATACTCATTAAGAAAAAAAACAAGAGTGCAGTAAGTCCAAAGCATGGTCAACATCTTGTATATCTTAAAATGAGTGTAGATTTAGTCAATTTTAGGTGTGTGTGTGTGGGGGGAAGGGGTTCTTAAGTTTATTTATTTAATGTTTTAGTAATTTCTATACCCAAGATGAGGCTTGAACTCACAACCTCAAGATCAAGAGTTGCATGCTCTTTGGACTGAATTAGCCAGGTGCTCCTAGGTGTGTGTGTATGTGTTTTATTTTTTAATTTTTTTAAGTTTATTTATTTATTTTGAGGGAGAAAGAGTGCAAGTGGGGGAGAGGTAGAGAGAGAAGGAGAATCTCAAGCAGGCTTTATGCAGCCAGTGCACAGAGCCCAAAGTGGGGTGTGAATTCATGAAACCATGCAATCATGACCTGAGTGGAAATCAAGAGTCAGGTGCTCAACCGACTGAGCCATCCAGCTACCCGCTAGGTAGATGTGTGTGTGTATGTGCACATGTGTTTAAATTAACTTATATGGATCTAACTTAAAATTGATAAACTCCCCCAATGTTTATAGCAGCACTATCAACAATAGCCAAATTATGGAAAGAGCCCAAATATCCATCTACTGATGAATGAATAAATAAGATTTGGTATATATATACATATATGTATATATATATACATATATACATATATGTATATATATATGTATATATATACATATATGTATATATATATGTATATATGTATATATATATACATATATGTATATATATATGTACATATATGTATATATATACAATGGAATATTACTTGATCAAAAGGAATGAAATCTTGCCATTTTCCACAATGTGGATGGAACTAGAATAACTATGCTAAGTGAAATAAATCAGTCAGAGAAATACAAATATATGATTTCACTCATGTGGAATTTAAGAAATAAAATATATGAACATAGGGAAAGGGAAGGAAAAATAAGATAAAAACAAAGAGGGAGGCAAACCATAAGAGACGTTTAAATACAGAGAACAAACTGAGGGTTGCTCAAGGGGGTGTAGGGTGGGGGGATGGGGATAGCGGGGCGCTTGTTGTGATGAGCACTGGGTATTATATGTAAGTGGAGAATCACTAAATTCTATTCCTGAAGCCATTATTATACTATATGTCAACTAACTTGGATTTAAATAAAAGAAAAAAATTTTTTTAAGTTTTGGGGATCTAATATTCAACATGGAGACCAGAGTTAATAATATTCTACTGTATATTTGAAATTTGTTAGAAGAGTAGATTTTCACACACACAAAGGTAGCTATGGGAGGTGATAGATGTATTCATGTACTTGATAGTGGTAATCACTTCACAATGTATAATTAAATCATCACATTTTACACTTAAAAAAAATGATAAACTCTAGTAAGGTATCTCCTCAGTGCCTCTTCCATGCTTAGTTTTGTGTTTATAATTTGCCTATTGAGTTAATTCATGTTTCTATTAATTTTTTTTTCTTTAGTTAACATTATTTATACATACTTCTCCATAACTTTGCTACTATAACTTGGATATTTCTCATCCTTTCTGGGCTTCAGTTTCTCCTTCTGTAAAATGATGCAGTTGTGCTATTATTTAATACCCAAATTTTTCCAACTCTAATATTCTGTGACAAAAGAATATTTATTACCTGCAGGCAAATAATGGCATCAATGACACAGGAGTCTTCTTTGGAGAAGAAGTTTACTTCAAAACATGGATGCTACTTAATGGGCCATAACTTTCCTGTTGTTCATGAGTCAGCATGAAAAATACCTCCAGAGAAGGCTAAGTAGGTCAGATTTATCTAAGAAGACAGCTGTGTAATCCTGTATCCCTCTCCAACCCCATGGCACTGCAGATACATGCTTCTGGCTTTTTGAACAACAGTCAAATAGCATTACCCACTTTGTAAAGTCCACAAGATCACAACTTGAAAATCAAGCTGGACTTCAAAAAGTTTCAGTACGAGAACAAAATAGAGCTGTTTTTTTAATAATGGTCCACAGCAATTTTCCTCTTTTAAGTCATTTTCATTGATTGTGTGATACTGGTTATTGTGGGAAAGGCTTTTAGTAAAAAAGTAAGATAGTTTAAAAATTAGCAATAAGAAAAAAAAATAGTAAAAAAGTTTGTACCATGACTTTTTATTAAACTTGTTTCATGAAACCTGTTTCATGTTCATCAATGTTTGCTTGTTTTCCATTCTAAGTCATGAGAGGACTTAAAAATACATATTGTAAATAAATAGGCCAATGACAGAATATTCATTTAAAAACAAACTTTGAAGGTGCAGTTACTGTCTCCTTGGGCTCTGGCAAGTATTTTTTGACAGAAGACAGCCCCTTAACACAGAGGAGAATCTTCAGAGCTCAAGGGGAAATACAAACCTAGAGAAATAAAACGAAGAAAAAAAAAAACTCATTAGGATGGGACTGGCGATCCTTGCTACAGAAAGGGAGATGCTGGCAGGGAACACAGGAAAAAGACAAGGAACTGAGAAAATACTGGGGGTCTTGAAGTTGGATAAGGCAAAGTGACTTTTTCCTTGGGAGAAAAGGATCCATGATTGATTTAGTTCTTCTTTGGCATCCCTCCTGCTATTTTGACCACTGCTTTTCCATTGTCTAGACTGTAAGGCACCAGAAACAATTAAATAGAGGATCAATGTAAACAGACAGGTGTGCCCCAGTCACTTCTCCTTATTCTACACTGCTCAAATTCTCTGAATTTCACACAAACTACTCTGGAAGCAGCAAACTAGTTAAAAAAACCCTTAAGACTGCCAATACTTCCAGCTTATGCAAAGCGATTCCTGAATAAAACCTTTGTTTGTGGTACCGTTGGCAAAGGCATGATATTAAAACTTAAACGGGATCTCAGATATTAGACGTACTTTTTGGTTACAGGCGTCAAATAATGGGGCTAGAAAATACATTTTCAGGTATTATGTATATTACCCAGTTAATGTTAGAAACAGGCAACCGACCTCGACCTCAACCATGTTTCCGAAGAGGCTGGCTGAATTTTGCAGTATGAATCCTAAGGGAGTATTTGCAGGGTCTTTGCAGCTATAAATGCCCTAGGAAGAGGCTTCCCCACCTGTCACAACCTGGGCCGTCTCCTCGGAGGCTGCCAGGCGCACCACCGCCACGCCTCGCTGAGGTCAGTCTCTCGGGTCTTGGGAGAGCTCTTTTTATTTTAAATTACAGACTTTGCAGCCACCGGATATCCTCGCTGCATAACTGGCAGTAGCCATGTGGCTGCACTAGCGTTTCCTGACAACCACTGCATTATTTCCACTAATATCCTGTCTGAGGCCTCTGGCCCGGCGACTCCTCACTCCCACCCCCGCCCCCCAACACCGCCCTCCTCCCTCGTGGGTAATAACCCGACTGTGCCAGCGTGCCCAAACAAAGAGGAAACCACCCGAAAGTTCCTCAAATCGCACTTGGCGACAGTGGCCTGGTAGTCTCTCCCGACAGCTCTAAGAGACCCCGTCACAGCCGCAGACAGTGCCTGGGGACCGCAGATTTGGGAAGGACGCCGCGGGGCGCTGTGGGGCGGGCCCGCAGCCGTGTGGTCCGCGCCCGGGCGGGGCGCCCAGGGCCGCAGCGTTCGCATTGTCCACGTTCCCCCGCGCCCCGCCGCGTTCCGTCCCTCCCTATCTGTGGCGCACACGCGCGCAGAGCGAGCGGCGCGCCCGGGGCCGGAGCTGCAGCAGCTGCGGCGGCGGCGGCAGCGGCGGCGGCTGCGGCGGGGGCGGGGCGGGGGCGGGGGCGGCGCGGGGCGGGGCGGGGCGGGGCGGCGCGGGGGCGGGCCCGGGGCGAGGCAGCCCCGGCGCCAGCGAGCGAACAGCGAGCGCGGCGAGCACCCGAGAGGAGCGCGAGCACCAGCATGGCGGGGCTCCGACGCCCGCAGCCGGGCTGCTACTGCCGCACCGCCGCGGCCGTGAACCTCCTGCTGGGCGTCTTCCAGGTCCTCCTGCCCTGCTGTCGCCCGGGAGGGGCTCAGGGACAAGGTCAGCCTTGCGCCGCTGTGCTCGCTCTCCTTCTCCACCCCGCCCCCCCCTTCTCTTTCTTTTAGGGAACTGCTGAAATCTATAAGAGGGCGAGGGGAGGAAGGGGAAAGGGGCAGGAGGAGGAAGGAAAGCGGTTGCAATTCTCGGCTGATAACATTTTCTAACCACAGCGTCCCCTCCCGCGCCCCCCGCCCTCAGACAAACGGAAAGCTGGGCAGTCGCGGAGCTTGGGGACAGCGGCGCGGACCGCTAGCCGCACGCGCCCCGGAGCCTTTGTGCGCGGGCCCCGGGCGCCCCGGGCGCAGCCCCCGCTTTGTGTGGCGCGCGCTGGGGCCCCGCCGCGGCCCGGCTTCCTGCAGCTTTGTTCCTCGAGCTTGGCCGCCCAGGACCCATCCTGCAGACGCCAGCCCCAGATGCTGCGGGATGCGGAGCGCCGAGCGGCCCGCCGGGTGGCTATCCCCCTGCGTCCCCCCTACCCCTACCAGCACAAGAACCCCGACCTTGCACGCTCCCTACTCTCTGTCAGAGGGGCCGCCCGCTTGCACCCCGTCCATTGTGTTCTTGTCCTCGGGTGGCCTCCGCTTAGAGAAGGAAAGGGTGACTTGTTTTGGTGAGGCGAGTGCACGGGGGCATGATAGGGAAACAGGAAGCGTTTCTTTTCCGTGCATTAAAATGCGGTGTATTTTTTGGTGTTCGTGCAGCGATTGAGCCCTTGCAGAACGTGGTGGAGCTGTGGCAGGCAGAAGAAGGGGAACTCCTGCTGCCCACTCAGGTGAGGACGACCAGGTGACAGGGCTGGTGTGGGTGTGCGAGGGAGGACAGGCCGTCGGCCCCCCAGCGGCACAGGCGCTCGGGCCACTTTGCAAGGCAAATAAACGGTCGGGCCGAGCCTGAACACCTGGCAGCGGTGGCCTTCCCAGCCTCCTCCCGCGCCATGTGACAGGGCGTGAGTCACGCCCGCCCCAAGTTCAGGAGGTGGGAGCCCAGGCCACCTCAGCAGGGCCGAGGCCAGCCAGCGGCAGCCTTGTGGAGGGGAAGGGCGGGCCCCTCGGCGGGCTGTAGACCTGGGTGCGCGAGGGACGTGTGCCCTGTTCCCTAAGTGAGCTGGAGCTGTGTGTGCCTGAGGACAACAGGAATATTGATTTCACAAGTGTTAGTGAGTGGCACTTGCCATTAGCGTTAAGTAGCTTTGCGATGAAGATGTGACTTTAAAAGATTGTAGTCTTGGATTTTTTCTAAGGGCCTTTAATTCGTGTTAGATACACCCTCTTAACAACTTGAATTTCAGGTTTTGGGGGTTTCTCCCCCATATGATACAATGATTGCATGTGGAAAAATAATTACTAGCATTTCATTGAGAATATGTGGCATCATACGTAGATACGGTCCTGCAAAGCATTGTGTGAAGGTTTAACTTTAACATTTGAGTGCAGATGTACACATTTTAATATGTTGTTGACTGCTTCACAGCAGCAACAGTAGTGACCCCAAATACTGTTTTTTGGGGGGTGTTGAATTGTAAGGGAATATTCAGCTTGCGTGTGGTAGTTTTTAAGATGTTCATTAATTCCCACATTGGTGACAGCACTTAATTCTATGTTGTCTCTGGTGGCTGTTTGGAAAAACAGGATGTCTAGCTATAAGTTCCCTGAAGAACTGTGCTGTTTTACATTTAAGTTTCTCCCTCCTATGTGAAGCATTAGAGTGCTGGTTTTGAGATATTCAGAATATTCCCCTTTACCAGGGCTAATGAATAACAGCTACAAGGCGGAGAGGTGATTTTTAGAGGAAAATTTTCTTGGACCTTCCCTGAAGGCCTGCAAGCTGAATGAGACCAGTCCTTTGAGAAGAAGCCTTATCGGGATGGGGAGCAAATAGTCTGTCCTTCTCTTAAAAGTCTATTCCCAAATGGATTTTTTTTTTCTGATTATAAATAACAGATGTGTATTGTGAGGGTTTGGAAAATACATAAAGATGAAAAGAACTAAATAGAAATTGTTCATGATTCTACTGAAAGATCCACATTTAAAATTTGACGTTTTTACTTTTTAAAAATAGTTATATTTGTGTATCTCAGTGGTGTTCAAAAGCAGCATTAACGACACTGTGGGGTGGAGAATTCTGTGTTGTGGGGGCTGTAGGATGTCAAGCAGTGAGAGCATCTCTGTCTTTACCCACTAGATGCCAGTGGCACTTTCTCCTCCCTCTTCCCCCCCAGTTGTGAGAGCTAAAAATGTCCCCAGACATTGCAAAATGTCCCTGGGGAGCAAAATTGCCCGGGTTGAGAAGCACTGGTGTATATCCATATGCATTTGCATTTTTACTCAATTGTAGCCTGTACCCTCTTACTGGTTAGTGTTGGAAGCCAACCCAGACAGAAAGGAAAGTAAATTATAGACTCTGATTTGTTGGAGCATTAGTTGAAGATTTAGTCACTGTGCTCAGAGATGGAAATGTCAAGGCCTGTGATAGGATTAATGATATTATTTATAGCCGTGAAAGTTATTTTATAAAAGTCTTAATTTTTGGTTTTGTTTTGTTTATATGGATAATACAGTTTGCTTTGGTAAAAAAAAAAAAGTCACAATTTAGAAGCTGTCTTTCTGGACTACTCAGTATAGAAGCATTTATAACTAAACTATTTTAATCAAAGCTATAATGAAAGTGAAACTGGTGTTCAAAATAATTTTCTAAATACTTCGTTTCTGTCTATATGTGTATCTTTTAGAGACTATTTTACCCTGCACATACCTGGGTGGGGGTGAGGATATATATGCATCTATATTATTTATCTAAACTGCACCTTTATATGCATATCTCTCTAAACTGCATATATATAATATATACACATATAAACCACAGTGAGTTCTGAAGACAGTTATTTTTAGAGAATTCTCTTCAAAGTATTTTGACTCCCCCCCCCCCCCAAAAAAAAAAGCTCCCTCGTGTGTCATGGAGTCAGCTGAAAAGAGAGTATTTATAGGTGTTTTTTAAATTTGAGGGTTTCTCCTTAATTAATTTCTAGGTTGGGTTCCTTTCACTCAGAAGACTCCGAGGCAGCTTCAGAAGCTAAGATTTGTCAGTGATAGGTGAAATGGGAGCCCCAGAAGATGTGGCATTACAGAATTGAATATTAACATTTACCACCACTAATTTTTTATAGTTATTTATTTTGGAAATGTTTTCTGGTGATTGGGTCGTCTTTTTTTTTTTTTTTTTCCTTTTTCTAATGGGTCTTTAAGTGATCAAGAACTAGAAGAGTGCATCATTAATAAAAACAAATATAACAATTGAATTGGTATCATCTTCCAAATTCTGTCCAGGGTTCCAGGATTTGACTCCTGGTTCCATCCCTTTTCACCCCTCATCCTCAGTTTCTTCACCTGCAAAATGGGGGTAATAGCAGTGTTGATCTCAGAGGATTTTGCGAGGATTAAAAGTATCTTGAACTTAGTAAGCTCTTCATGTATGTTACCTATTATTTTGTCAGTATCTCAGCTGACTCCTAGATTTGGTCCCTGGAGAGCATGGGACAGCTTTCCTACTTTGAAAGGCTTGAACCAGTGCAGATAACTCAGTCCTGTATGTTCTCTGCAGTTGTATAGATACATAATATTATTCATGTCTTTTTGTTAGATGCTGTTTTATGTGGTAGGATATTTTGGTGTAGGAACATAAAAAACTCTATCCCTGGTGATGATGAGAAGGAAGAAAAAAATGCGATTTTATTCTTAGATTTACAGAATTTTCCCCCTCTTCTGGCTTTACCCCTCCTTCAACACACTGAATCCAAAGTGGTGATGGTTAGGAACCAAAAAATGTTTTCATTAGCTTATTATCAAGAAGAAATTGCGAGTGTGCCAAGATACTGCTTTGTGCACCTTCCTACTTCGCCTTCAAGTAAAAATCCCGCTGATCCCCTTGACCTGCTCTGGCCCTCCGCAATCTGGGCCTTCCGCAATCTGACCTGGTGTGTTGCTCCAGTCAGTCATCTAGGATGCTCCCTACAGCCTGACCCTTGGCGGAGGAGGCCCCACAGGTATCTATTGAATGGAAGGACGAATGCTATTGCCCTGCTGTTCCCAAAGAGCCAGTCCTTCTATACTTCTAACTAGGCAGCAGCACTGTCATTTCTCTCCTTTTGAGTTTCTTAGGTGTCTGCAGTTTTTCCTTTGCCTTGGGGGTGCCTTCTTGCCCTAACTGGATTTCCCGTAAGAGGGTTTGGGCTTTTGAGCTTGGTGGGCCCCTTGTGGCCCCATGGTTCTGCATACAGAAGGCATTCAGTGGTTAGCCCATGAGTTCTTCCTAGGGGAGGAGAGGCAGTTACCAGTGTGTTGTCCTGTTTATGAGGTTAGTTTCGAAGACGGCAGGTGTAATGCCTTAAACTTTGATTTCCTATTATTGTGTCGTTGTCGTTGTTTTGTATCAGTTCTAGTAGAAAGAAGGGAATCTAGAATTTGTTCTAATGCATTCAGCCTTTGCTGAGAAGAGAAGTCTCGCTCCTAACCCTCCCCCCCCCCCCCCCAGCTAGGTTTGGGACACAGACATTGGTGCTGAGTGAGAACAGCTGTTACCTGATACAGAATCATGTTGGTCTGTTTGTGGGGGGTTGGGGGGGTGCTCAGTGCTTTTCTGGCCTTGTTTGTTCATCTAGCAGACGCTTAGCATGGGCCTGACCCAGTTAGGCCCCTGGGATACAGTGATGAATAAGAAAGAGTCTCTGCCTTTAAAAAACTCATGTCTTACCCCTTTAGTCTGAGGGTATAGATAACGGAAACTAGTAGAAAGTGAAACGGGAAATGGTACATTGAATATCTGAATTCTTCATTATCTCAGGTACTGTGTTATGTAATAGCATCTTGCTCCAGTCAGTGAATCATTGACTGGTATTTAGAAATCTTTTTGTCATAGAGATTTATTTTGGGCTTAATCTACTTCCACTATCAACATAAAAAAAAATAATAGCTGACATGGGTTGAATATCACTGGCATTGTTTAAGCACTTTATGAGTTATTAATACTCATGGTAATACATGAAAAACTGTGAAGTGTTATGACTTGATTTTTACAGATGAGGAAATTGAGGCCCAGAGTCATTAAATAATTTGCCCAAGGCTATATGAAAGCAGGAGTGGTGTGATTTGAACCCAGGTGGTGTTCAGGGTTAAAGCCTGTGCTCTGTGTGAGTTTTAGCAGTCTGACCAGGAAAAGTGTTGTGATAAAGTTCCTGTGTCTGAGAGAGATACTTTCATGTTCTGTTTTGAGTTAGAAAAATTTGCTTAATGAAGTCTTTAAAAATAATCAATAGTCATATCTGCTAGTATTTTCTACATTTTTGCTTAAAAATTTTTTTTATTGGGGCACCTGGGTGGCTCAGTCAGTTAAGCGTCTGACTTTGGCCTAGGTCATGATCTAACTGTTCTGGAGTTCAAGCCCTCCATCGGGCTCTGTGCTGACAGCTCAGAGCCTCGAGCCTGTTTCAGATTCTGTGTCTCCCTTTCTCTCTCTCTCTGCCCCTCACCCGCTCACACTCTGTCTCTCTCTCTGTCTCACAAAAATAAATAAACATTAAAAACATTTTTTTAAAAAGCATTAAAACTTTTTATTGGGGTATAATTGGCATACAACATTATATTAGTTTCAGGTGTACAACATAACAGTAAGTCTAGTTACCATCTGTCACCATACACAATTATAAAAACATTTTTTTTTGTCTTGTGATAAGAACTTTTTTAAGGTTTACTCTGAATCACTTTCAAATATGCAGTGCAGTATTATTAACTAGCCATCATGCTGTACCTTACATCCCCAGAGACTCACTTATTTTATTACTGGAAGTTTGTACCTTTTGACCTTCTTCACCCGTTTTGCACCCCACCCCCTGCCAGCAATTACCAGTCTATTGTCTGTATCTATGAATTTGGTATTTGTTTTTGTTTTTTAAATTCTGTATTTGAGAATGACCATAAAGTATTTGTCTTTCTCTGTTTGACTTATTTCACTTAGCATAATGCCGTAACAGTCCATCCGTGTTGTCACAAGTGGTGCAATTTTGTGTGTGTGTTTTTTTAATGGCTGAATAGTATTTCATTATGTATACATATATATATATTTATATGCATGTACACATATATCTGCATACACACACAAACCACCACATCATTATCCATTCATCTATCAATGGATAGATGTTTACATGTCTTGGCTATTATAAATAATGCTGTTGGGTATAGATACTTTTTCAAATTAGTGTTTCCGTTTTCTTCAGATCAATACCCAGAAGGGCAATTGTTAGATCAATTTTTAATTTTTTGAGGCATTTCCATCCGGTTCTCCACAGTGGCTGCACCAGTTGGCATTCCCACCAACAGAGCAGGAGGGTTCTCTTTTCTCCACATCCTCACCAACAGGTTTTATTTCTTGTCTTTTTGATAATGGCCATTCTAGCAGGTGTAAGGTATATATCCATTAGCATTTGAGAACCAGCTAGATGGTGCTTAGCTCTGCAGACGTTTGTTGAGTGCGTACTGTGGGCCAAGCACTGGTCTATGTGCTGTGGGTGTCACGTTGAACAAAAACTACCGCCCTTGTGGAGCTTCCAGTCTACAGGAGGCATATAGATAGTAAATAAGGAGTAGAATAAATTGTCACTTATTTAGTCTGTTAGGAAGGCATCAGTGCTTTGTGGTGGCAGACTGGAGAAGATTCAGGTGATGGGAACTGGAGTTTTAATTTAAGTCAAGGCAGATCCCTTTGAGAAGGGATATATTTGACATTTGAACCAACCCTTGAAAGCAGTGGGAGATTTAGAATAGCTAGTGCAAGGGCCCTGAGGCACTGCTAAAGGATGGGGTGGGGGAATTACAGGATTTGGTTCCTGCCCTTTGAGAGCCTGGTGGTGTTGGGGAGATAAGGCTGGTAATACCCTGAGATAACGTTCAAGTGCTGAAATGTAGGAACTGAGAGGAGAGAGGAAGAACAGTGTGTATTAGAGGGGTCTGTTAAAGCTTAAGGGTGGGAGGGCACTTGGAGAGCTGCATTAGCAAAGGTGTGAATGGGGCCTTGTCTAGACCCTTACATGGGTGACAGTTCAGTGTTTTTAAAGTTGATGCTTTGAATTGGAGCCCAGAGCGCTTGATGAAGTGTGGCTATAGAGATTGAGATGGCTATGGCGAAGTCAATTGACAGTTGCTCAGTTACAGGTTAAGGAGCTTGGAGTACATCTGACTAGCAGTTAGGGAGTCGTGGAAGGCTCTCGAGCAGAGATTAACGCAATGACATTGGATGCTGGGTCCATACCATGCGGGTGGTAAGTCATGATTGATGGTGAAGAAAATTGGTCTTGCAGTGGCACACGGGATGGGTTGGAGACAGCAGTCTGTTTTTTGTTTTTTGTTCTTTTTTTGGTAATGTTTTTATTATTTTGAGAGGGAGGGAGAGAGAGAGAGAGGGAGAGAATGAGTGGGGAGGGGCAGAGAGAGGGAGACACAAAATCTGAAGCAGGCTCCAGGATCCAAACTGTCAGCACAGAGCCTGACGCAGGGCTCAAACCCATGGACTGTGAGATCATGACCTGAGCTGAAATCGGACGCTTCACTGACTGAGCCACCCAGGTGCCCCTGGAGGCAGCAGTCTTAAACAGAGGAAGAAGCCCTGTGTGTGGTAGTAATGGAGGCCTGGGGTGCTGAAAGTATGGGCTGATTTGCTGGCAGAAGGGATGGAGAAGAAAGGACAGGTCTGTACCCTATTTCGGATGAGTGGGTAGGTCTTTATGCCTGGAGGCGAAGGAAGGAGAGCAGTTTAAGATGACCTTAAGGTTTGCCATGAGTCAAGGAGGATGTTGGTATCCTTGACAGAAAGAGGCGCGTTAGAACAGAAACCACTTGGCAGGGGC
Source organism: Panthera tigris (assembly GCF_018350195.1). Taxonomy (NCBI): domain Eukaryota; kingdom Metazoa; phylum Chordata; class Mammalia; order Carnivora; family Felidae; genus Panthera; species Panthera tigris. The sequence goes on along the minus strand of NC_056663.1, from coordinate 73,731,239 downwards.
CCCTGATGTTGATAAGTAAGTGTTGGTTGTAACTATTTCTGGGGAGACAAAATGCATATGTCCTGGAGGCATTTGCCAGTAGGGCTGAAGCTGTAAATGAATCCATCCTCCAAGTATTGTGGAGTATTTGCCATCTGTTGGCCATGGCTTGGTGCAGTGCTCACCAGAATCTCAGGAGTCTTGCTCTCGGGGAAGATAGGCATTCCCTGAGTATCCACACGTGTGATTGAATGAGGCATGGGGGCTGGCACTGGGGATTTGGGCCCTATGGTTCGAATTGGTGTAGGGAGTCTGGGCCCAGGAGGACTGGCAGTGACAGGGAGGAAGAGGGCAATGAGGCAGTAAGTGCTGAGAGCCAAGGGTTAGAGAGAAGCTGGAGGACCAGGAAGCCTTGGTATTCCTGAAGCCAGCAATGGTGAGCTTCGGGAAAGAATGGTCAAGATAGAGTCCGTCAGGCAGATTACATGTAGTATCTAATCCGATCTGCCCTTGTGTTTTGGTTTCACGTGCCTTTTCTTTTTACCCTCTTGTTATATGACATGTAGTTAGATTTTAGCCTGGTAAGTCTGGGAGAGGATTTTGGAAGTGCTTTTGAGTGTGATGTTTATACTATTTATAAAATTGATCAGCCTTTTTTATGTTGATGTCAAAATACGTCGGATATCCATTTGGGGGATTGCGAGCTAACCGATCCATTTCCTATATTGTTAAACTTTATTTTGTGTGACTTTTGTGTAACTTAAATGTTTTTTTGTTTTAAATGTTTATTTATTTTTGAGAGAGAGAGAGAGAGACAGAGCATGAGCGGGGGAGGGGCAGAGAGAGAGAGGGAGACAGAATCTGAAGCAGGCTCCAGGCTCTGAGCTGTCAGGACAGAGCCTGATGTGGGGCTCGAACTCACAAACTGTGAGATCATGACCTGAGCCGAAGTCAGACGCTCAACCGACTGAGCCACCCAGGTGTCCCTGTGTAACTTAAATGTTAAAAGGCTCTTGGAGAGAAGAGATGTCAAACTAATTTTGAGATTATGTAGGTTGTGGTTTTAAATGAGGATCTTTACATAAAATATCTAAGGGATCACTTGGCTGTTTATGGCTTTTAGTGGTGTCATTACTAGTGTTATTCTTTCAGTAGATACTGAATGCCTGCTGTGTATCAGGCACTGTTTTTAGATATTCGTTACAAGGTTATTACCTGTGTTTAATTTGAAGAACTGTTTCTTTTGGAGATTTTTGTGTTATTTTGAAATAACTGTTAAACCATGTTCTTTTATCAATAGGGTGATTCTGAAGAGGATATGGAGGAACATTCTCAAGAGCAGAGGTAAGAAAAACAACAGGAGCAAATACCTGCATGCTGAATATTGCTGCTCACTTTGGATGCTGTCAAAGTCTTGGTATATGTACAGCTATGTTTATGTGTTTGACATATCTGTAATATACCTTTCTCTTTGGCATTTGGGGTATCTATACTCTCTGATAATTCATATGACTTTGTTTTAAAATAAGGTTGTATAGAAAGCTGTTAGAAATACCCCCCTGCCCCCCCACCCCACACATACTCTCACATGCACTCAACTTCACATTTTTCGTGGCATGCTTATGCTGTCCTCTTGCTCACAAATATCTGTTGAGCATCAGGCACAGTGCTGAGTGGTGGGCATAAAACAGTGAACAAAACCTGTGTTGCATATAGCGGTGTAGTCAGACATTCCTGTAAATAAAACAAAATATTGCAGTTATAACTACCAAGAATTAGATTGCTATAGTATAATGAAGAAGAAGGGGTGGTCAGGTGAGACCCCTCTTAGGAGGTTACATTTAAGCTGAAGTCTGGAGGATGTGGAGGAATGGCCGTGCAGCAAACAGAGGGAACGTACCATAGGCAGTGGGAATGGCATGTGCAAAGGCCCTGAGGTAGGAAGCACTGGCAGCATTCCAGGAACTTGGAGAAGGCCTGGGTGGTTTGTGGGATAGTGAGGTGAGGTAGGACCCTAGAAAACACATTAAGGAGGTTGGGTTTTGTTTTTTTAAGGGTGGTATGGTTTGTTGAAGGATTTAAAGCAGGGGCTAGCAAATTGAAAGGTGTAAATTACATTTTTAAGAGAATACTTTGGTCATGGTACAGTCTCGGTCACTTGTCAAACTGAGATGTCTGGTCCCTTGGAGGTGCATGGAGACTCTAAGTGGTACCTGGGCACAGGGATAACTTCCAGGGAATCAGCTTTTAGATCCCACTGTCCTATAGTCTCCTGAAATTGATCTGAGGTTGTGAGTTATCCTTTTTCACCTCTTCTTTTGTAATCTCTCTTCTCCACTTTACAAAAGAAAGGCATACTTCTTACCCAGCCCCAGTCTTAGGAGTACTTCATCTTGGGCAATCAGAGGTGTGGCTTTGAAATGCTGATATTGGTTAGGAGAAGCAGTTAACTCTGATTAGATGACAAATTCTTTTGTAACTCTGGTGGCTTTTGAATCTTTCAACAAAATTTAAGGACATAATCAAATTGGCAGTTGATAGATCAAAATTATTTTTTTTAATGTTTATTTTTGAGAGAGAGAGACAGAAAGAGTATGAGTGGGGGAGGGCAGAGAGAGAAGGAGACACAGAATCTGAAGCAGGCCCCAGGCTCCGAGCTGTCAGCACAGAGCCCAAGGTGGGGCTCGAACCCACAAGCCGCGAGATCATGACCTGAGCCGAAGTCGGACACTTAACCAACTGAGCCCCCCAGGTGCCCCAAAAGTTATTTTTAATCATAGATCACTGTGATTTTTGGATAAACACTGAGGGTGTTTAGAGAATATAGGGACAGTGCTATAACAATGCTCCTTCCATTCACATCTGTTTATGTAAACAAGCTTTTTCAGTGCTTATATTAAATATAATATTTACATGAACCAATGATAGGGGGTAAGACACTCATCCATTTCATTAAAGGATGCATTTTCAGTAAATTTGTTTCTTTATGTTTAATTTCCTATCAAAATTTATAAAATTTGTTGATCAGTTTTGTACTAGTAAAAATTGTAATGGTAACTCAATTCAGAAGAAAACAATAGTTAACAATTTGAACCCTGTGGTCACAGGAATGTTTTTTAAAAAGCCTATTTCAATGTATACCCATAGTTTTGTTGCACAAGTATTTGAACATAAAGATGTATGTATTAGGTTAAAATCCTTGGAGGGAATATCCAGCTATTCAGGAATGCTTATAGATGTGTTTTTAAAAAATGGGCGATGATAGGGCTCCTGGCTGGCTCAGTTGGTAGAGCGTGCGACTCTTGATCTTGGGGTCATGAGTTTGAGGCCCACGTTGGGTGTAGGGATTACTTAAAAAAATGGATGATGATGGATTTCATTGCAGTGGTATTTAGATTCCGTTGAATATATTTTAAGAAGTGATTGTGAGTTTATTAAAGATGCCATCATTTATAATATACCAGAGATTTACATTCTTTGTGACCATTTAAATTCATTGTATAAAATTAAAAAAAATTTTTTTTTCAACGTTTTTTATTTATTTTTGGGACAGAGAGAGACAGAGCATGAACGGGGGAGGGGCAGAGAGAGAGGGAGACACAGAATCAGACACAGGCTCCAGGCTCCCGAGCCATCAGCCCAGAGCCTGACGCGGGGCTCGAACTCACGGACCGCGAGATCGTGACCTGGCTGAAGTCGGACGCTTAACCGACTGCGCCACCCAGGCGCCCCCATTGTATAAAATTTTAAATGGAGGATAAATATATGGGGCAGAGTTCAGAGTTTGTCACAATCCTCTGTTAGAGTGTGTGGAATTAAGAAAAGGTGCAGGATGCTGGCAGTTGTTCAGACGAGGCTGGTGGGAGTGGCAATGAAGGGACGTGGAAAGTTCTGAGATGAATTTTGGGAGTGGAACAGATTCATTGCTCTGTCAGTGGTGGAGAGTGAGGGAAAGAGAAGTATGTCATGGAGGGCTTCTAAAATTTGGCTTGAGCATCTGGAGGGATGGGAAAGGAATTAGGGGGAGGGAAATCAGGAACTCTGGTTGGTTGTCTCATCGGAATGTCAGACTTGGTATGACAAGTCTGGAGATGGCAGGGAGGCAGTTGATGCTGTGAGTCCGGAGCATGGAAGGCCTGGGCAGCATCTCCGGGGGTGGGTGCATCCAGCCTGTTACTCGGGCCTTAGCCTTTGTTCTCCTGTTTTGTAGATTGCTTCGGTTCTCTCCTTTCCTCTCAGTGGGAGCTGGTTTTTTTTCGTCAGTTTTCTGTCAGACTTTAAGGTATTAGTAGATTTTATCCCTGTTGGTCTTTTGACATAGTGTCAGGTTGCTGTGAAGGTGTGTGGGGAGAGAGAATTGTAGCAGTGATTTAGAACAGTGGCTTTCGGGCTTTTTGACAGTGACTCCTGGTAAGAGATGCATTTTACATCAAGATTACCTACCTGCCCATAGGCATATATGTGGATGTATGAATGTGTATGCACATGGTTTATTTATCAAATAGTGCTTACCTTTACCACCTAGGACATACTCTTTTCTATTTTAAATTTTTTTACTGTGATAAAATATACATTACACTTACCATTTTAACCATTTTTTAAAATTTATTTTTGAGAGACAGAGAGAGAGAGAATGAGCAGGGGAGGGGCAGAGAGAGAGAGGGGGGGGACAGAGGATCCAAAACAGGCTTTGCACTGACAGCAGTGAGCTGGACGTGGGGCTCGAACTTGAAAACCATGAGACCGTGACCTGAGCCGAAGTCGGACGCTCAACCAACTGAGCCATCCAGGCATCCCCCGTTTTAACCATTTTTATTTTTATTAAAAAAAATTTTTTTTTTTAACGTTTATTTATTTTTGAGACAGAGAAAGACAGAGCATGAACGGGGGAGGGGCAGAGAGAGAGGGAGACACAGAATCGGAAGCAGGCTCCAGGCTCTGAGCCATCAGCCCAGAGCCCGAAGCGGGGCTCGAACTCACGGACCGCGAGATCGTGACCCGGGCTGAAGTCGGACACTTAACCGACTAAACCACCCAGGCGCCCCACCGTTTTAACCATTTTTAAATGTCAGTTCTGTGGCATTCAGTACTTTCACATTGTTGTGCAACCAATCACTACCACCCATCCATAGAATTTTTTTAGTCCATCTTATTTCATGGAAAAAAAAAATGCTGTTTGCCACGACTGGATTGATTAAAAAATTTCTTAACCATGATTCACATTTCGATCAGCCCTGATTTATATATTTTAATCTTCTCGATATAAAATATTCTAGTATTTTGCTGTCATGTTATCCATAGTTGCCTTCCTTTTAACTTGACTTCCAAACTTCCAAGCCTCTTCCTCTTTGTTTCTTCTGGCCTTTTTTTTTTTTTTTTTTTTTGCTTAGAATTTGTTCCTTATGTGTAAAGATAACATCATGACATGGGTTGGATGGTGCTATTAGAAAACTTTCTTTGTGTCCATTTTCTGAAAATGTAGGTTCTCGAGTCCTTGGCAAGAATTCCCTCTGTAAGTGTGATGTCACGTGGTATGTAAATGAGTCACCTAAGTACTTAGTATTCACTTACCTTTACTGCACAGTTGGAGATTTTTTTTTTAAGTTTATTTACTTTGAGAGGGAGAGAGCGCAGGAGGGGCAGAGAGATGGGGAGAGAATTCCAAGCAGGCTCTGTGCTGCCAGCGCAAAGCCTGACGTGGGGCTCGATCTCCTGAACTGTGAGATCATGACCTGAGCCGAGATTAAGAGTTGGACGCTTAACTGAGCCAGCCAGGTGCCCCTGGGAATTTTTTTTAATGAAAAATTTAATACCTCCAAAGCTCATATAATGTCTTGCTACAGTTGAAACAGACCTTTGGCTTTAGGATAGATGTAGATTTACAGAAAAGCTGTGAAGATGGCAGAGTATTCCTGTATACCCCTCATGCAGTTTATCCTACAGTTAACATCTTCCATTACTGTGGCACGTTTGTCACAACTAAGAAACCAGCATTGCTACATTACCATGAACTAAACTCCACACTATTTGAACGTCACAAATTTTTCCCTGGTGTCATTTCTCTGTCCAGGATCCCACATTACTTTTAGTTGTCATGTCTCCTTAGGACCTCTTGATTGTGACAGTTTGTCAGACCTCCCTTGTTTTTGAAATCTTAACAGTTTGGAGGAGTACTGCTCAGGTATTTTGTAAAATATCCCTCGGTTTGGGGTTGCCTGATGTTTTTCCTCTTTGTTAGACTGGGGTTATTATGCGTTTTGGGGAGGAAGGCCACAGCTATACATTGGTATTCTCATCACATATTGAGGATATCTGCTGTCAGCATGGCTTATCACTTTGATGTTGACCTTAATCACCTGGCTAACTCTTTTCTTTCCATCTTTCCATGCTACACTCTTTGGAGATAAGTCATTAAATGGAATTAAGCTCCACCTGCATAAATTATTTGGACTTCTTCTTTATGGGAAATTTGCTTATTTTCTCTCATTCATTCAGTCATTTATATCAGTATATGGACTTATGGATATTAATTTATACTTTGGGTTGTAATCTAATATTTGATTTGCTCTGCTAGGTTAATGTCCTTTATCCTAAATCTTATTTATGAAGTTATTACTACCTCTTTACACATTTTTCAAACATTTTTGAGATTTTTGTTTTAATTACTACCCCACAAGGCCAATTCTCAATGATATTAAGTTGGACTTGAAGTCAGTAGAGTCAGTACTTACGAATTCTACAACATGAATGCCTCGTCTCTGAGAGCACTCACATAGAGGAGTCTTTCTTGGGACTCAAGAGAGAAGAGAGATTCAAGAGAGATTTGACCATAAAATAGAATCTCCAGATGTCCCAAGAAAAGTGTAGGTGGCACTGACATCTGTCCCCGGTGAGAATCTAGATAGAGGAGGAGGGCTCTGTGTCTCACTCTCCAGATGGCCCAGGGCAGGGCCCGAAGCAGACCACCATTAATCCTGGGGCGGAGGGTTCTGGAGTAGCCAGCCTATGATCTCAAACAGAGTTTGGGAAAGCTTTCAGGGAAATTGGCCTCACTGAAGATTTTGTTTGTATTAACTTGACTTAATCTTCTATGAATGCTATGTAATTATATTTGGTTGAATGCCAGAAAAGCAATATTTGAAAGACTTTCTTGCCTCTTGCCTCTGCGTCCCCATTTTTCTCCGGGGTGTTCTCAAATATCAGCAGTAATCAGTTTCTTTGCTGAGAGAGAGAGGTTGCGGTTGGGACTGAAGCAATGAGAGCAAGTGAGACTGGACTTCAGCTCTTGCTGGAATTGAATGCTCTCTGGGAAGGTTGTCTGGCTCTGTACACAGCTCCCATAAGCCTTGTTGGGGTATAATTTGTTAGAATGTGAAAAGTGTGAGCATCGCCGAGGTGAACAGTATAGTACGTCAGCTTCTAAAAACGGTTATATAAAAATCATCAGTACCGACTGGTCAGGTACAGCGTCTGTGGAAGTTGTCATTGTGTTGTGTGTTTTTAATGTGTTTTTATATGATCAGTAACAGCAGCAAAATGTGTTCTCCTGAAGTAGTTTAACATCAGTTAAAGGCAGATCCTTGAAGTCAGAACGTGCAGAAAGTCTTGTTAACCTTTCAGCAACATACTGAAAGATATAATTGCAGACAAAAACGACTTAATCATTAGGGAAACTTCTTTTGGCAGTCAAGGGGATTTCAGAGCCCCCACAGGGAATGGAACTGCTTTTCACTTTTCTTTGTTCTCCTTTAGAAGTTGAAAGCTGTGTTTCCAGCGCAACCTCAAAGTTCCTCACCTGTTGACAGGATCATAGCTTTTTAACCTTTGTGTGCCTCCTCAGGGTTCCCTTGTGGGCCTGCTTCTCTTTCCCTCTGCCGTTTCCCCAGGTGATCTCACCTGTTCTCTTGGGTCTTATGTAGAAAGAACTTGCACTTAGATTGTACCTTCGAGCCAGGGGTCTCACCTGCCCAGTTGCCCACAGAGAGCTCCCTTTAGCTTTCAGGTGCTGCTAACCTAGTGTGTCTGGAACTGAGCTCTTGAGCTCGGGTCCTTCTCAGCCCTTCCCCCGCTGCTGCACCGTGCATTCATTTGCATAAGCCAGAAACCAGGATGGCCCCCCACCCCCCCGAATCCTTCATACTCCCCACCTAGTAGATGATCATCAGGTATGGCTGCATCTTCTTCAGATGGTCTGCTGCCTCCATTTTATAGCTACCCAGGTCTGTTCTTCGTCTTCCTCCCTGCATAATGTATCCAAGTCATACATCCTTTCCTACCATTCCTCTTGCAAACAACCTTACCTTCGTGATGAAGTGCAGAAGACCTGAGCATGGTGTAGAAGGCCTTGGGTGATCTAGGCCCTGCTCACCTCTTCAGCCTTCCTGCCCCTGCTTCTCACTTCCCCTCTTGCACTTGGGCTCGTGCTCTCTCTCTTTTCTCTGGCTAACCTGCCCACGTGACCGACTCCACATGGCACACGATGACACTTCTCCTAGCACAGGGCTCATCCCTGTTTTAAAATTGCCTGTCCCAGGATTGTCCTGAGTCTCATTTGACTGATTCCTCAGCACCTAACCTAGTACCTAACTAACACTTGGGTGAAGACCTGCCAAATGAAGGGATGTAAGCTCCTATTTTTAAATTTAAGTCTTTTAGATTGATTGCTTATAATGTTCCACATGTTCTTCATATCCAAGCCCACAAGTTATATTTGCCATTGAAGTCCAAGGACTGGTATTAGTATTAGAGGTTGTGGTTTTTAAATTAGGTTATTGCAGTTGGTGTGTTTTTTAAAAGAGAATGGGTGATTAGCTCTATCTCTGTGTGCCCTGTTGAGACCTTCTACACGGTCATGTGGGCCCTGGGAGGGCTGTGGAATGAATGCATTTAGTGATCATCTTCATGGCCGTAACAGTGTAAAGTGAATTTTCTTTGACTGTAATAGATCTCATAATTTTGATATCCTTAGAATACAAGGTTTTAAACAGGGTTCTTGGCATATATTAAAATTGTTTTCAAGTCACAAAAACCTTGTTTGTTTTTTTTTAGGTTGTGAAACTTTTAGCAAAACTTTTGAAACTTATTTATATAATTATTTAGCCCTCAAGTGGAATTAGAAAAATAGTCTAATAGGATCAGTATCCAAATTCAGATTTTCATTGAAATTATTACTTCCTCTAAAAAAATTATTATTTTCCCTAGATTTATCTTACAGACTCCAGAGTGATCAGGCTTGTGCTAATTTATATCTTTATATCAAAAAAGATATTTGAACCAATTTTAATAATTCCAGGTATATTTTGAAGAGTTAGTCTAGAATAAAAATAAGCAAAACATTTCATTAATGTTCACATTCCTGAAACAATAAAGTGGAATTGAAGTCTGGAGAGCCTGGGTATGGCCCGTAAACATGGCATATCCAGTGCCGGAAACTTGGTGTTCGTTCGTTACTTTAGGAAGGATTGCTTTAGGACAAGTGCCTTAATTCAACATTCAAAGGCTGACTCTTGGCTGGCCTCATTCCATATGCCACTGGGTGGCTTGTCTGATTATTGCTACCTGTCACAAACATTTAACAGTAACCTAACTCTGTGGAGTCTGTTCAGTCAGGTGTGCATCCTGCAGTAAGAGCTAGGCAGATTCAACAGCCTAGCTGTTGGAATGACAATGTGGTTACTTAAAAGTACATAGAAGATTTATAAGGGGCTTATTTCAGGCCAGAGCGAAGGTACCACCATGAGGAAGAGAGAGACTTGAGTGTTTTGCCATTGGGAACTCAGCTTCTTTCTTCAAGAAAGCTTATAGCGACAGAGTTAGAGATGAGCTGACATTGTGATTGTCTTGGGCTTCTTTTATGTAGTGAGAATTGTGCTTTGGGTTGCTCTTTAACCCATTCATCTTGATGGGGTGATGAAAAATAAAAGTCCTTTTTAGACGGATCCCAATACATTGGCAGCAGTAGTGATTAATTCTACGAAGGCATTCTGGATGTGTTGTGACGCCAAACTTCTTACTGCTTAAGAGGGCGGCAAAGCTTGGGGTTTCAAGGTTCAGAACAGAAATATAATTTCCCAAGGCAGTATTCTCTGTCTAGGAACACAAGTGTTAAGATAATGGGGTCTCCCAGGAGCTTGTTACTCTAATTTCAAATGAATTGTCATCAAATTATTCGTTTGTTGTTACAGTCTTCCACATGTGAAATATGACTCTAGAGTAATAGTGATTCCCACCCCTCCTCCAATAAATGTAACAAAAGAATGTTGCCGCTTTACAAATAATTAACTGCGGAAATCTGGATGGTATTTCACAGATGTTGTGCTCAATAAAGATGTTTTTCAGAACCGTTGTTTTTGAATTGTCTTTGCAACTAATTTATAAATGATATAAGGGAAGTCTTACTTGTTTATTATAGTCTTTCCCCATGTTTTCCCCCAAGTAGTGGGGATATAGTTTTTAAAAATTTGCTATGAACATGAAAATTCTTCGGAAAAAAATTTTAATTTATTGAGAATTTGAAGTTATTTAATTTTTTTTGAAGTTATTTAAAAATTACTCACTGATTGTTCCTTTGTTCCCTCCAAAAATTTTTTAGTAAAATGTTTGTTTCAGGAAGATAGCCATATTTACCTCATGGCATTATTTTCTCTACTACACACATACATATCCCAGTTTGAGAAACATGGTTTTAGCATCATACTTGCTTTTTCCCTCACACCAATTCCTTTTATTTTTAACCAGTTCATATATTTCAATCAGAAGACGTGGCTCTGGATGGTATGTGGTTGTTGGGCTAAAACTAAACTCATCTATTAGTAAACTATAGGGACTATACCAAATTAAAAAGCTTCTGCGCAGCAAAGAAGAACCGTGACCAAAACAAAAAGGCAACCTACGGAATGGGAGAAGATATTTGCAAATGATAGATCTAATAAAGGGTTAGTATCCAAAATATATAAAGAACTTATACAACCTACACCTCCAAAATGAATAATCCAATAAAAAATGGGCAGAAGACATGAACAGACATTTCTCCAAAGATACACAGATGACCAACAGACACATGAAAAGATGCTCGACATCACTCATCATCAGGAAAATGGAAAACAAAACCATAATAGGATCCCCCTTACACCTGTCCCAATGGTTAAAAAAACATAAGAAACAACAAGTGTTGGTAAGGATGTGGAGAAAAAGGAATCCTCATGCACTGTTGATGGGAATGTAAACTGGTGCAGCCACTGTGGAAAACAATATGAAGGTTCCTCAAAAAATTAAAATGAAATACTATATGATCCAGTAATTCCAGTACTGGATATTTACCCAAGAAAATGGAAAACACTAATTTGAAAAGATATATACATCCCTATGTTTGTTGCAGTGTTATTTATAATAGCCAGGATATAGAAGCATTCCAAGTGTCCATTGATAAATGAGTAGATAAAGAAGAGGTGATGTATACATACGATGGAATATTATCTAGCCATAAAAAAGAGTGGAATCTTCCCATATGTGACATGGAAGAATCTAGAAGGTATTATACTAAGTGAAAGAAATCAAACAGAGAAAGACAAATACCATGTGATTTCTCTTACACGTGGAATCAAAAAAAACAAATGAACAAATGAGAAAACCAGACTCTTAATTACAGGGAACAAACAGGTGTTTGCCAGAGGGGAGGTGGGTGGGGAGATGGATGAAATAGGTGAGAGGGATTAAGAGGTACAAACTTCGAGTTATAAAATAAGTCATGGAGATGAAAACTATAGCATAGGGAATAAAGTCAATAATATTGTGATAATACTGTATGATGACAGGTGGTGACTGTACTTATGGTGATGAGTACTGAGTAATGTATAGAATTGTCAAGTCACTGTGTTGTACATCTGACACTAATATAACATATGCCAACTATATTTCAGTAATTTTTTAAACTTCAAAAAATATTAATCCCCCATCCCCCCCAAAACTAAACTTCTATAGGAAAGATGAATTGCCACCTGTGAAATATCCAAAGAAACCCACTGCTGCATTTGAGGTCGTTCCTGGAGAACAGTGTCAGTAAAAGCAAAGACATTGTGTGTGCCTCTTACATTAAGCATTGTGAAAATGTACATAGTAAATAATTCATATTGATGTTATGCCTTGTACATTGTTGACTTTTAGGGTTGTACTACTTTGTGGATGTTGGGCTCCTTTAGCTGCCACTAAATTATTGATAATAGGTGAAGTCCAGTTTGAATAACAATCCATTGTCCCAGTTGATTGCTATGACAGATGTATGTCGTATGAAGTTTTGGTGAGGTAATTCCTCTGGGATCACGATTGGTCTATATCTCTTAAAATCAGGCCATGCTAATCCAGTCAATCCATTAAAAATTAGACTGAAGTAGTTGCCCTTGTATTATACTTCATAGTTTACAAAGTATTTTTATATGCATCGTCCTTAGGTAATCAGGGATTCCCATTTTGTAGATGAGGAAACAGGTTCAAAAAGGTAAAACAGTTTAAGATTACAGGGCTATGAAGGGGCAGAACAGGCACACAGTCCGAGGTGTCCTCTCTCTAGATCTACTTGTTGTCTACCTTTTATCTAAAGTGATACGGAAAATAGAAAACCATTTATCCAGTTAGCCTGCTCTGTGTAGAAAGAGACCAAATCTAAGATTGGTATGTGGAAGCAACTGAATTCTTCAGTAAGAATTCTGAATTCTTTGGTATTCTATGGTTCCTAGCAATCCCCTGAAGTAAATGAGCATGGCTTTGTAAGAAAGACCGAGAGTTGGGACTTCAGTGTAGTAACACTTCACTGTGTCCTAGAGAGCTTCTTGCGTTTTCTGAGTGTTGCTCATCCCCTGATACTGGGTTGCATAGCTTTTGATGAAATAACTGGAAAATCTAAATCCAGAATTTTAGGGTTACTTTGTGGAACACATACCACTGTAACGTGTCCTCAGAGGTTGTCTTTAGTTCTTGGATGGACATATTACCCTGTTTGCTTTGCTTTGCGATTAGATATTTTCAGCTTCAAGTAACAGAAAACCCTGACTCAACCAGTTCAAACAATGAAGGATGTGTTATATCACAAGAAGCCCGGAGGCTGGGTGGTTCTGGGCTGGTTTACTCATCAGGTGAGCGTCAGCACCAGGCACCCGGGTCCTTCCAACTCTCTCTCTGTTCAGCAGGTTCAGTGTGCTGCCCAGCTCCCTTCAAGGTTGCAGGAGGACTGAGGCTTCGCTGCCTGGTGTCCTCCCACCGGAACAACCAAAGGCAGGTTAAAAGAACCTTCATCCTGTGTCTCTTTCTCAGGAGCGCCCCTCAGCGCACCTCCCCTTACATCTCCCAGGTCAAAAATGGTCCAGAGTCACCTGGAACTACTTCTGGCTTAGGGACCGATGGGACTACCCGGTTTGCTTTGCAGGGGAGTTCACCCAGCTGCCAGGGAGTGGCGCTTACTGACCACTCGGGGGCTGTACCTGTGTGGGAGAAGGGGATGGACAGTGGGAAGGCCAGCAGCAGTGCCTGTTGAGCCCGGCTCAGGGCTTGTTCTGAGTGAGGAAGGACAAGTCTAGGGCAGTGTTTCTCCAAAGAATAGTCCCGGGACCAGCAGAATCAGCACCGCCTGGGAACCTGTTAGACCGGTTCTCAGAGCCCACCCTGGGCCTACTGAATCGGAAGCTCCAGGGGAGGGGCCTGTGATCTGTTTTAACAAGCCCTCCAGGTGATTCTGATGCATGTTCAAGTTTGAGAACCATCGGTCCAGGGTAAGGCATCTGAGGAAGAACATGTCAAAATTCACTTTGGTTGAAGATTAAATAATTAACAGCAGAAATGGTCTTGTTGGTAAAACCTTGGGTTGGAAGTTGGGAGACAGTTGCTTTTTTTTTTTTTTTTCCCCAGCGCTGCTCACTGTCACTGGCCCAAGAGTTTAGCAAACTTAGGGTATATACATATTCTTTTCAGATGCTATCAAGTTTCAGCCAGTTGCTCTAATTTTTCTACAAGAGTTCTGTCATGGTTTTGGGGCTAAGGGTGGAGTTGCAGGTTGAGCTTTAGTGCCTACCCGTTGGGGGTCTGCCGTGGCCTGGCATGCCTGGTAAACAGGTGGGTTAGGCCACTGCAGGTCAGCTTCCAGGGGAGAACTGAGGAACTTTCTCGGGGATAATTCATTCATTATAAGGGAAGTGAGTCTGGCAGAAAACCTTGGCCCAGTAACAAAAAGTCTCAGTTATTGGATGGGAGAGGCCAGTCACAGTACAGGGTGGTGTGTGTATTCAGATCTGCCTCCTGGCCCAGCTCCCTCTGGGCACGTGGCTGTGTGTGTGAGAGAGTGAGAGTGTGTGAGTCTGTAGTGGGGGGCGGGGGTGTTGGGGCGTGAGGAAGGATATTACTTAAGTAAAAACTGAAAGAAGTGTTCTAAAAATTCTGTGAGAAACTGGGGTGGGCGGAAGCAGAACAGGCACCGCCCACAGGGAAGGGAACTTCCCCATCCTGCCTGGACGCCCCCCACCCCCACCTGGGTCACGGATGCTTGGACAGGAGCAGGATGGTGCTCAGGGTGGGAGCTGGAAAGAAGGAAGAAAGTCGGGACAAGGGCCCAGATAGCTTAGCCTGTCATGTGACACTTTAAGAGAGAGAGAGCTTCCCCAACCAAACCACAGACTGGGGATTCCCTGCAGTTCTTTGATGGTGCAGTGGGAGTATTTGCCAGCTGAGGGGGCAGGATGGAGAAATGCAAGAGGAAGAAACCCAAGTTCAAGTGCAGTGTATTCCCTTTTCCTAGGGCTGCCACAACAAAGTACTCCAAACTGGGTGGCTTAAAACAACAAATTTATTCTCTCTTAGCTCGGGAGGGTAGAAGTCTGAAAGCAAGGTGTCAGCAGGACCACCTTCCCTCTGAAACCTGTTGGAGAATCTTCCTTGCCTCTTTGCTTCTGCTGGCTTGCTGGTAACCTTTGGGGTTCCTTGGCTTGTAGCTATGTCATTCTAGTCTCTGCCTTTGTCATCACACAACATTCTCCCTGTGTCTCTCCATGTCTTCACGTGGCCGTCTTCTTAGAGGGACACCAGTTGAGTTATACGAGAAGCCCACTCTGTTATAGCCTGATCTTAACTGTGTCTGCAAGGCCCTTTTTCTAAAGAAGGTCACATTCTTTATGTGGTACATAAAGAAGGTACATAAAGAAGGTACATAAAGAAGGTACAGTGGGTTAGGGTTTCAGTATATCATTTTCTACCTTTAATGACTCTATGTTATTTACACATGATCATTGTGAACAAGTATTTTCTCACGGATTTTTTTTTTTCTTGTGGGAAATGAGTGGGAAGATGGACAAGTATTTCAGTATATACTAAAGCTTAACAGACAGACAAAGCCTTGAAATTGAACCACACTCCTTTGATTAGAATTCAGAAAAATGCAGTTACTAAGACTGTAGCCATGTTCGCAGTGTTGTGTTTGTGGGTGTAAGTGCCTTAAACTTGTTTCCTTACCAGTTAAACTTTGCAGATGAGTACTTGTGGGTTTTCTCATAAGCTGAAGCAGATCCCTGTGGGTCGTTTATTGGTTTGGTGCTGTTTCCTGGAAATGCTCGGGTCAAGATTAGCCCCTTTGTGCTTCCATGTATTTTAATTGCAATTAGCCAGGTGTATAATATTGTTCACCGTAAGGAGTAGCTCTGTTATTGTGAGCTTTTTTAATACTTCGCCCATCAGTCTGCTTTCAGGTGGATGAATGTCACATCCAAATTGCCTGTTAGTTTGACTTTCATGTAACTTAATTAGCAGATTCATGTTTTGGGAAAGCCTGATCTGTGATCTTGAAATTGGTTACGGTTGGTGTAATTTGTGGGTAATTGGGCCCCTTCACGGTGACTCCTCTAGTCCTTAGAGGGCTGGGGTGGTTTGTGGTTGAAATGGGAGAGAGGGAGAAAGAAAGCACTGGCTCCCGATGCCTTAATCTTTTAATCCATTTAACCTGGATAGTCAGTTCAGGCTTTATTTTAATTTGAAAGTATGCTTAGGTAGTTGGGAAGGGGTTTCATTAACTCACCACATTTAGACCATAATTAAGGGAGGAAGGTTATCCCTAATTGCCTAAATTTCTTAAAGGCCCATTAAAGTTATGTTGCTCCTTATTGGAAACTGAAATTCTAGATTGAAAAAAAAAAAAAATGAGGTCAAATCCAAACCAAACGGGCACGACAAAACCATGTCCCAGTTCAGAGATGTTTCATGGGCATGGTCCTCGTGAGTTCTGAAGTGTGTTTGTGGCACATGGAAGAGGGTTTATGGACACACAGATACCAGGTAACCTGGTTTCTTGCTGAGTTCAAAATCTGTCACTTGAGTGCACGTTATATATGTTTTCTTATTTCTGCTTTTGAATTGGGGATAAATGGGGAAACTGGAGAAGGAGATGCTCCAGGAGACCTGCACACCTGTAATATTGACTAATAAAAGAGAAGGAGGAGTAGACAGGAAGTAAGTAGAACAGGAAACCGGTGAAGAAAGGGAGAATTTAGAGTCTGGATGGCAGGCATTTCTTGTCTACACACCCATCTTTAGGGATTTTGATCAGGTAGATAATCCTATGAAATTAAGTCACCGGCGTTTTGTATTATTTTCTCAATGGTCCATGTCCGTTTTCTGTCACTCTGTAATCATTCAGGTGGTTAGTAAAAATCATTTTTACTCCTGTAAGTCTGTTTAGAGACAACTTGAAGTATTTTTTCCCATTAGTCATTTTATTCCAATTTGTATGGTTTGTGCATTTATTTTTTTAGCATAATACTTTTTAAAAAAGTTTATTTAAGTAGTCTCTACACCTGGCCTGGGGCTCAAACTCAAGACCCTGAGATCAAGAGTAACATGCTGTTCCGACTGAGCCAGCCAGGCGCCCCAACGTAGTACTTTTTTTTAAGGTTTCTTTTGGTTTTCCAAGTAAAGACTTTTAGTATCCAAAGGTATTTAAGCTATTACAATATTAGTTTTCTACATTTATATAACTTTTGGAGTATTTTTCTTGTAATGTCTAGTTTTGGATGTATTTGGCAGCACTCGGCACATGTGATTTCTGCCATAAAATAGAAACCTGATTAAGAGACTTACTGTACTTGCGTACTTACTATAGGAAATAAATTAAATCTTTAGTTTTTAATTAAAAAAAATTTTTTTTAGTTTATTTTTTGAGAGAGAGGGAGCAAGGGAGGGAGAGAGAGAGAGAGAGAGAGGGAGAGAGAGAATCTCAAGCAGGTTCTGCACTGTCAGCACAGAGCCCAGCGAGGGGCTTGATCTCACGAATCCGGATATCATGACCTGAGCCAAAATCAAGTCAGCCATTTAACCGATTGAGCCACACCCAGGCGCCCCTAGCTTTTAATTTTTATATACATTGAAACCTAAAATTTTCATAGAAATTGAAGCCCTGAAATGTTAAGTCTGTTCTGGCCTTCATGGAGGGGGGCTGAGAGGGACAGGCTGACTTGAGCATTTTACCTCATGCCACTGCACATGGAGTTGCCAGGCTGCCCCTGGAGTCACATCCTTCCCAGAGGGGGGCGTCTTACTCACATTTGTACAAAAGCACCATATGGGAAAGTCCTGAACTGAACTCTTCTTGCTATGGTTTTATTATACTGAGCATGTATTCCTTTTGTAGCCTAAAAACTTCATTTAGAAATTAAAATGCTGATTGTTAAAACCAAGTATGCTTTCACAGACTGGGTTTTCTACGCAGTTGCTAACACACCACACTCTTTAGTTTAAAGCACATGGCTGTGTGTTCTCATTTGCTGCGAATAAGGTCGTAGAACAGATCTCATCTGGAAAACGGGGGTAATGAAACCAAGATTCTGGGTGTAGAAACATTTATTGAACATTGAACATTTCCAGTTATTTTTAGAAGTTCTAGCTTACTTAATTCGTCGGAACCACCAGAGAGAAAATAGGCTTATCTCTATTTTATCTTGACTCTTGAGAACCATGCCTCTTAAAGCGTCAGTTCTTGCTGCAACTGAGAGGTGTCGGAGCTGAGACCGGAGTCCAGAGATCAAGCCACCAGACTTTGAATTTCTCACATTCACAGGTGTTATGTCAGTTGAAATGATTAGAAAATTCTTACTTGCTTTCATTTCTTCCTTTATTTTCTTTCTATTCTGAGTAGAACAAGAAAAACAAGATAGAATAGTACCATGTAGTTACCTATATTGAAATGTTAATTCATGTAAGCTGGGAAAAGGCAGTATGGAGTTCTGGAAACTTTGACCTAAAAGATGATTAAAACGACTGGCTTTAGGGGTACCTGGGTGGCTCAGTCGGTTAAGCGTCCGACTTCAACTCAGGTCACCATCTCTCGGTCCGTGAGTTCGAGCCCCGCATCGGGCTCTGGGCTGATGGCTCAGAGCCTGGAGCCTGCTTCAGATTCTGTGTCTCCCTCTCTCTCTGCCCCTCCTCCGTTCATGCTCTGTCTCTCTCTGTCTCAAAAATAAATAAATGTTAAAAAAAAAATTTAAAACAACTGGCTTTTATAAAAATACATAATTTAGCTCAAGGAGGCTGGTGAAAACATCCATGATGATGGTAACTTATAATTAACACGTTGGTTTGTAGAGAATTCTTAATAATTAAATGCCTAGTACTAAAATATTTTTCTCTTGAGTTCACCTGGATTAAAAATAGAGGGAGCTTGTTGAAAATTTGAATTTTTGCTCACTCTTGTCTGAATCATTACATTTTCCAAATTAATGATGCTTCAACTGGAGAGCTCTTCAACAACTATTGTGAATCTATATTACATAATAAATATGCGTAAAACTTTGCCTAAATCATTGTCAGAGTCTCAAGGTTATGCATAAAATACCTCAAACTTACCATAGTGGACCCGGGGAAGATGAATATTCTGCTGTAATTAGTGATTAAAAGGCAATATGCTGGTAATAGGAAACTGGCATTGCCTAGTTACTAGAAAGCCCCTGAAGCATACTGGTTAACTACTAGGTTATAAATATGGGCTCTACTCACAAGGAATATATAGTTTTAAGAGAATACATGACTTTGGCGACACATGAAGTAATATGTGTTTATGAGCCAAGTTTTTAGTTGAGCTCTTTTTACTTGCATCTTTTCTGGCTTCATCTAATGTTGGGTTAAGGATGGGGGTAGAGTGGAAAGAACAGAAGAGAAAGTGGGTCAATGGTGGGTAACTGGAAGAGTGGGGGGGGGGGGCGGGCAGCAGGCCGAGGTTAGGAGGAGACAGACACCCGGACAGAAGTAGGGACAGGAAGTTAAAGAAATGGGCCAAGGTCAGGAACCTGAAGTGGTTGTGGGCAGGGCTGTGAAATAAGATGGTGGGACACAGGCGGATATGGTAATGTTTACCTGGGGTAGGGTATTTTTTTCCAGCCTCAAAGTAGTATAGTCAGTGGCTAAATGATGTGCTTGGAGCCAGACCACCATGGTTTGAATCTGACTTCCTACTTATTAGCTGGCCACTTTTGGCAATTTGCCAAAACTCTCTGTGTCTTGGTTTCCCTTCTTTAAAACATGGGTATTATTAACAGTACCTCCTATGGAGTTTGTTATAAGAAGTGTATAAATGCGTGGAAGGTGTTCGGACAGCGCCACACCTGTAGGTGCTTCCACATGACCTGCTGTGAGATTGAGAAGGCTGTCATCCTTTTAGCTGTGGCTGCCACGCAGCATCAGGAAACGCCTATCTGGCCGACACCCTTCCCTGGCTTCCAGGGGAGAATACTTTTTTCAGGAATTGTTGCATTTGAGAATCTGGAACTAGTGGGAATAAGGCCCTGGGCTCGGGGTGTGAACCCTGTCTCTGTAGCTTACTAGCAGTGTGAATTGAGCCTCTGTTCTCTCATCTGCAAAATTGGGACGATAGTAGCACCTACCTCACAAGATTGTGTGAGGATTAATTAAAGAGGTTACATGTAAAAGATACTCTGAAGAGTGGAAAATGCAGTTGGCAGTGCATATCAAAATGTGGGTGTGCTTTAAAGATACTATACTCTTTAAAAAGAGTTTCCTGGGGCACCTGGATGGCTCAGTTGGTTAAGTGTGCAACTTGGGCTCAGGTCATGATCTCGTGGTTCGTGAATTCGAGCCCCACATCAGGCTCTCGTTGTCAGCTCAGAGCCTGCTTTGGATGTTACGGTCTGCACCCACCCCCCACCCCTCCCCTGCTCTCTCTTTCTCTCTCTCAAAAATAAACATTAAAAAAAAAGTTTTCTAAGGAAACAGTAGAATAAGTTCACAAAAATGTACTTAAAACAATGTCCATCTAATTTATATTGGGAAAAAAATTGTAACCAACCTAATTTATATTGGGAGGGAATTAGAAACAACTTATATGTCCAACAGTATATCCATGTACATAATGGTATAGTAAAGTATTTGAGAAAGATGTTTATGATACTAAATTTTTTGATAGAAAAAAATGACAGACAGATGTTAACTAGACTTAATGTGATCATTTTGCAATGTGTACAAATACCAAATCATTGTCTACCTGAAACTAATAAAATGTTATATGTCAGTTTTACTTCAATAAGAAAAAAAAGCTTTTAGTGAAAGGTACTAATGTTAACCAGGTCTGTGCCAGGCTCTATGATAGAGCTCCCCAAATATTGCTTTGTTTTGCCCTTAAAACATGCTGCTCAGAGCATGGGAATAGCCGTACGATACTGCACAAACAAGCAGAGTTACTTGGGCATTCTGGGAGAGTGCCCTTGACAGTGTTCACTGTTTTCATTTGGTAGTGAAATGGTATTTGTATTTTCATTTTTTTGTTTATTTTTAATTTTTAAAGTTTATTTTAAAAGAGAGAGAGCGTGAGTGAGCATGGGAGGAGCAGAGAGAGAGAGAGAGAGAGAGAGAGAGAATCCCAGGCAGGCTCTGCACTGTCAGCGCAGAGCCTGATGCAGGGCTCGAACCCATGAACTGTGAGATCATGACGTGAGCCAAAACCAGGAGTCGGATGCTCAACTGACTGAGCCACCCAGGTGCCCCATGTTATTTTTATTTTTGCTTATTAAGCTATAAGGTACATATTAAAAATAAGGCATCTTGAATTAGGGATGCTCACAATAAAGAGGGAAACGGATAAAGAAATATCTAACTATAATTCTTGATAAACTCCCAAGTGCTGGGAGCCAGCAAAATCCCCTTTTGCTAAGGTGGTTTTTGTCCACTTGAGGACCGTGCTTAATAAAGTAGTCTCTCCTGAAGAGTGGGAAGTTGTTTTCTTGCCAGTTAGGAGCGATTCTGGGGCGGGGAAAAGGACAAAAGGGAAGAGCGGTTACAGGAGTTTGGGATTGTGGGGCTGGAGTTGTCAGAGGGGCTGTAATAGAGCTGACGGCAGTGGGCTGAATAGGCCATATTCTAGACCCAGCTCTGAGACAGGGGTGCTGGGAGCACAGCGTGAGGGGGGGAATGCTCTGCTGAGTGTTTTTACCCACTAGTTGCTCAATCCTGGGGAGGGGTGAGAGGGTCCTAGGAGACTGAGAAGTAGCCACTTAGTGAGCAAGTATGAAACTGCCTCAGCATGTTAACAGGGTGGCTCTACAGGTGCTTAGGGAGTGGATGTCAGCCCCAGCCGGGAAAGAAGTCGAGACGAATTCCTGGAGTGCCAGCAAGGCCTTTGAATGCCAAGGCAGCTTCACTGCAGGGTGGTGTAACTGAAAATCAGAAAGGCGGCCGGTTGAAGAGAATCCCATTCAGAGTGAGAGTAGCAAAATAGATTAGGCTATAGATTTAATGGATAGAAGTTCTTTTAGAAAGGATTGACTAGTAGCTTGCCCAGGCATAAGACTGGCCAAAACTACAGTTTCAAAAAACGAAACACAAGATTTTAAATCACTGAACACTTTATTTAGGAAGAATTTTCTGTGGAAGCCTAGTGTATAAAGGATAAATACAGTGGAGATGGGGAGACCTATTGGGCCAAAGGGATATTTACCTTTCAAGAACACCCCCCCCCCCCCCCCCCCCCCGTCCACCAATCTTATTATTTAGCTGGGGCGGCCATGCATGGTAGGGAAGATTAACCCTAACCCCTACACCAGAGACACATTTCCATCTAAGTCAGTCCCCTTTGCATAGATGTGTGTGTAGTACGACCACGACAGTGTCATGGTTGTTCCCTCAATTTTGCCAGTGACTAATTTAGGGTTGGATGTTTATGAAGACAGCTTAACATTTTTTTCATGTTTATTTTATTTTTGAGAGCGAGAATGTGCACACATGCATGCGAGGGGGGGAGGGGCAGAGGGAGAGAGAGAATCCCAAGCAGGCTCCAAGCTGTCAGCACAGAGCCCGACACAGGGCTCGAACTCATGAACCATGAGATCGTGACCTGAGCCAGAATCAAGAGTTGGATGCCTAGCCAACTGAGCCACCCGGGCGCCCCTGTGAAGACAGTTTTGAAGGTAATGTTGCTTGAGGACTTTGGGGAAAGTTTTCCTCACCTCAGTACCAGTGAGGACATCATGCTGAGGAGATGGCAAGGTGGGAAGGTTCCACAACTGTGATGACATCATGGACCTACTGGACCAACCTGCCCTGGAGCCGTCTAGGACTTTGAGTCATGGGAGTCAATGAGAGAACTAGTCTTACTTACCTTGTTCAGAGTCAGGCCTCATGCAGTGTGAAGCTGAAAACATCCTGTTACACCTGTGTTTTAGGCACTCCCATCTGGCCCTTGAGAGAGACCTGTGTCTCTAACCCAGTTTAAAGCTTTTTGCTCCATAGAATCATCTACCTAGAGAATTAATTTTACTAAATTAGGTCTCATATGTTATTCATATTTTCAAAGACTTATTTTTATTAAGTTTATTTATTTTGAGAGAGAGAGAGAGCGAGCATGAACAGGGTAGGGACAGTGAGAGAGAATCTCAAGCAGGCTCTACGCTCTCAACGTGGAGTCCGACATGGGGCTTGATCCTACCAACTGTGAGCTCATGACCTGAGCCAGAACCAAGAGTTGGACACTTAGCTGACTGAGCCGCCCAGGCTCCCCAAGACATTTTATTTTTATTTTTTTATTTTTTTAACATTTATTTATTTTTGAGACAGAGAGAGACAGAGCACGAATGGGGGAGGGTCAGAGAGAGGGAGACACAGAATCCGAAACAGGCTCCAGGCTCTGAGCTGTCAGCACAGAGCCCGACGCAGGGCTCGAACTCACGGACCGCGAGATCATGACCTGAGCCGAAGTCGGCCGCTTAACTGACTGAGCCACCCAGGCGCCCCTCCCCAAGACATTTTATTTTATTTATTAAAAAAAAAATTTTTTTTAACGTTGTATTTATTTTTGAGACAGGGAGAGACAGAGCATGAACAGGGGAGGGTCAGAGAGAGGGAGACACAGAATCTGAAAGAGGCTCCAGGCTCTGAGCTGTCAGCACAGAGCCCGACGCAGGGCTCGAACTCACGGACCGCGAGATCATGACCTGAGCCGAAGTCAGCCGCTTAACTGACTGAGCCACCCAGGCGCCCCCCTCCCCAAGGCATTTTAAAGTTTGCATCTCAGGTAGAGTATTTTCCACTTCATAGTCAAATCACCTGTCCGTTGGAGCTGCTTTTTCCTGTTCTGGAAAAGGAAGTTGTTTGTGTGCTGAACACACAGATTTGAAATCAGAATGTGGTGACATGTATACCACACACATACCTCGACCAAATGAACCACACAAATCCCACATACAGTATATTCATAGCAGACACCACACACGTTTCACACATACTCCACACACAACACACACACCATACAGAAAACATACTCACCATGCATAGACAATAAGCACTCCACAAATAAACCAGCTCTTCTTGTCATGGACTATATTCTTTTCTTGCTATTCTTCACTGTCTTATCTGCTTTCATAGATACAGAAATACTTAAATCTTTTTTCTTTTCCTTATGAAACGTTTCAAAAATAATGAAAACTTGAAAGAACTGTGTCATGAACACCCAGGTATACGTCTCCTAGATTCAGCTTCTACTGACATCCTTAGAGCTTTCAATAGCAGGGGCCAGTGTTTAAGCATTTTGAAGTTTTGGCTAAATAAAGAAAAATGTTATGTTGCTTTCTCTTTTTATTTTGTCAGATTTAAGGCACAGCTCCTTTTCAGTCGGCCTGCCATTCTCTGAGTTTATGTAAGTTTGAGGAGGCGGGTGGGAGAAGATGTAGGAGGATGGAAAATGAGCATCTTGCTTTATTCATAGACATTGCTCAGTGAGCCCTGGATGGAGCCAGGGGTTTTGAGGAGTCCTGCACGGGGGGGGCCTTCCCCTTCAGCTCTTCATATGCTTTTGCTGTTCCCCAGGAGGACGAAGAGACTGTGAGGGGGCCCTTTCCTGCTGGGAACTTTTCCTAAAAGTCCACTTTGGGTAGAGACACAGATTGCAGCCACGGAGCCAAGAAGGGCCGAGGCCAGCCTTCCCTGCTCTCTCACTCATTTCCGGCTCGCTGTTTAATTTGAAATCCTGGAACATGTGTTTTAGTGAATTGGTTCATAAAAATGTTTTTTGCAGGATTCTGGAATAGAGGCTGCGCATTCTTTAGTACACCATACATGGATAATTGCACTACGTGAGTGTGTGTGTGTGTGTGTGTGTTTGAGAGAGAGAGAGAGAGAGAAAGAGAAGGAGACTGTGTGTAGTGCACATTTTTGGAGGTGGGTAGGGAGGTAGGGAGTGAAGATAGTTCCTTTAAACCCTCTCTTCACAAGATGCAAAATGTTTTCTCCCTTAGTATTTATGCAGTGTGTGGACAGTGAAGGAGTTGAGATCCTGTGACTCTCTGGGTCCCAAGGCTCTTCTCATTTGGCCCTTCTGGGCAAGGCTGGGCCTCCTATTTTTCTCTTTCAGTCACTTTGGAAACTAGTTATGGCTGGGAATTGAGAAGTTGCCATTTAGAAGTTTATACAACATACGCAAGAGAGAGTCTGTTCCAAACTTTGCAGTTATATCAACTTTGAGCTTTTCCCAACCTTTCATGGAATAAAGCCCACTGGAATTAAGTGAAATCTCACAGTGCTGTGCAGCATAGCTGATTCTGCATTTGTAGTATGTATGTGGTGTGTGAGCCTCCACAGCATGTTGTCTTTTCTTTGAATGCAGTCTGACATAGAGAACTTGGGTTGCCTCTCATTTGATGAAACCTTTATCTGGCTGGTCCTAGACACAGCTTATTTTTTTCTCTTTCTTTTTTAGTATTTAGGGGTGGGTCAAACCGGAACTCCGTGTTTTGTGGTGCCAACCCTGCACGTGAAATCTTAACGAGCACTGGTCCTGGGCAGTCACTTTCCCACAGTTAGTTAGACTCAGATGTCAGGCGCTATAGCTCAGGCACGTCCTTGGGAGGTTTGGAAGTTGGCCAGCACTCATCTGCCCGTGGCTGCTGACCCACAGCATCATGCAGCATGGCTAGACAAGGCTGTGGTCCGTCCTCCTCAGGCATGTCTGTCTGGACAGGAATTCAGTGCTGCCACTGAAGGAATAAATCCTTTGATGATGCCCTTCACGCTTGATTGATTATTCAGCTTCAGCTTGAACTCTTCAGGTGATGGGGGGTTCACCCCTCAGAAACGGACTTTCCGTTTGTGAGCCTCTCTCATTGTTAAGCTGATGTTTGTGATTTCATGTTTGCCGTCTTAGGCCCTCCACCAGTTGATTTCCAGTCTGCCTTCCGAAGCAACACAGACCGAGTCTGCTCTCTGTCATCAGGCAGATGGCAGTTGTGGACAGATCTGGACACCGTTAGCAAATCTCATCTCTAGGTTGATTATACCTAAGTGTTATTTTCTTACTTTCTTCAGGCTAAATTATTCCTCACTTTTTTTCAGTTCTAATGTTAATTTCATCCGAACTTTTTTTTTGAGATTTTTTTTGTTTGTTTGTTTTTGGTTTGGGCTCTGTTTATTTTATTTAACGTTTATTTATTTTTGAGACAGAGAGAGACAGAGCATGAACGGGGGAGGGTCAGAGAGAGGGAGACACAGAATCTGAAAGAGGCTCCAGGCTCTGAGCTGTCAGCACAGAGCCCGACGTGGGGCTCGAACTCACGGACCTCGAGATCATGACCTGAGCCGAAGTCGGCTGCTTAACCGACTGAGCCACCCAGGCGCCCCGGGCTCTGTTTATTTTAATGAGGATTAAGTTTTCATTAGTACTTGTATCAGTCTCTTCCCACCAGGACCATGTTGATTTTATGGCCAGACAAAACCAAGAACAAAACAAACAAAACAAATCCCTTAAGCCTCTCTCTTTCTCTTTCCCTTTTCTTTTTTTCTTTTTTTCTTTTTCTTCTTTTTACCAGGAACTATTAGGTTCTCTTTCTCAACATATACTTAAGTAGTTAATTGCCTTCTTTAGGAAAAAAAACAAACCTTTAAGTACTTACATTTGGTCTTGTTAAGATTCCGTTTTGTTGATTTGGACCTACCTTAGCCTATTGAGACGAATGTGTGCACGTGCTCATTTATTCCTAACTGTGACAGTCGATTCCAGAGTGACCACATGACTTAGTGGTCTCTCCCAGGACCTGATTTAATAGGACAGAAATTTAAAAGGTAGAAAAAGCCCATAGTGAATAAGTGTTTGGGAGAGGAGCTATCAGTTGTTAAGAAATTTCAATTTCAAATATTGAAAATGGATGAAGATGGTAACTGATGGAGGAGCCAGAGGAAAGCCTATAACATGAAAGATGAGGGGGCCCTCCAAGCATGTTATGAAATGCCAGCATGACAGGGATAAAGAGAAGAGTCTCAAAGATTTAAGGAGGAGGGTGGGTGGGGTTTGCCAGGGAATAGTTCACTGATGAAGACACCACAGCCGGGACTCTGATCCTCTACACCGGATGCCTGACTGGAGACATGGGGCTTAGCACATGCACTTCCCGAGGTTGTGCAAGTATTAAAGTTAATAATGTATGTAGAGTATTTTCTGACACATGGTAGGAACTCCCCTTCTGACCATTCCTGCTATTACGATGATGGTGAAGAAGTGTATCAGGATTAGGATCAGCTTCACGAGACAGAAAACCCAGTGGCATGAACAAGATAGAAGTGGAGTAAACGAGATAGAAGTTTGCCTCTAGACGGCTCATCTGAGAGAGCAGTGAACCGGCCAGAGCTCAGGTGATAGCTCCATGGTCATCAAGGTTCGGCTTCTCTGTCTGCCAGTTCAAAATGACTGCTCAGCCTGCAGGGTCCTGTTCATATCCCCTCTAGGAAGGAGGAAGGAGCTGCCGTGGCATTTGGCCTTCAGCCTCCCTTTAAGGTAACTTCTTGGAAGTAGCCTCAGAATTCCAATATACATCTTGTTTCCAGAACTGAGTCAACATGATTGCATCTCAGTTGCAAGGTCACCTGGGAAAAGGAACCTACTCTGCAGCCACGTGGGTAGTTAAGAATGACTTTTAAGGAGGAAGGGAGAATGGCTATTGATGTTGGCAGCTAGCGTTCCCTTTGTCACAAGAGGCCTTTACTTATCAATACTTTAGATCCTCAACTTTTGGAATACAAGATTTGCTCCAGCTCTTTGGGATTTAACACGAAGATCCATTAACATATTCTACTGTGGTTGACTTGTGAATTATTACGTGTTAAACTGGGCATTCAACCACAGAAGCTTTTAGTATGGCTGACATGCATTTAAACGTGCCCTGCTGAAAATACTCAGCTCAACATTACTTTTGAAAAGATCTGCAGATTAGGGGAAAATTAGAAATTACGAGGACCATCTTGTGAGGCTGGTATTAGTCATGCATTATCCTGGTATGGAGACAATTTGTGCAGATTGCTTTGACTGTTAGAGACAGTTATAGCATTTGGTGTTCATAACTTCTTGTTACTTGATCTCTCTGCCCTGGGAGTGCTAACTCTGCTGTCACTCCAGGGAAATCTACATCTTAGATTTTTCACATTATTTCCTTCTGTTTGGAGGATAGCTGTGGGGTCCATGACCTTGTTCCTAGATAACAAAATTTCTAGAAAGCCGGTTATTGCAAGGTCTTATCTTGCCAGATGATCTCTACCCACCCCCCAAGTCTTCCTGACCATGTTTATTTCTATTGACCCAAATACTTGAGATTTATTTTTAGTTAGAACAACTAGGAGATGCCTAAAGGTTAATCTTAAGCCCTATAAACTGTGCATTAAAACATAGACATAATTTCAGTTTCTCATACTTAACTTGGAGAGTGCTTTCTCACTTAGGAAACTTTTCAAGAACCTTAACACTTAGCAAATGTTCATGTGATGTTTTCCATTGCTATAACTTTCTTGTTTAATTCACTTTTTCCCTTAATCATTTTTAGAATGCAAGGGATTTTTCACATTTCAGGGATCTGGTTATTCCTTCCTGCCCTTGGAGTATATAACATGGCTTTTAAACATAAACCAGGACAGAATTAACCATATTAAATGGGAAAGAATTAAGGTTAAGTGGCACAAATGGGCCATTTGAAGTACAACAAAATGAGTGCATTCTGTGAGTTACCATCATTTTTCAAATTCAGACATTATACAACTACTAGGATATAGCTTTGAAAAATCTGTTAGGATATAGTATTGGATAAACTGAAATGTTAATAGTTAAGAAAAAACCATTGGGTATGTACTAAATTAATGCCTTAATTTGGTTTTGTGGCCAGAGCCAGGACCAGGAGTCAGAGAGCTGGGGTCTTGCAGGTTACTAGTGGCATGATTTGGGGCAAGTCATTTGACTTCTGAGTATTTCACTACAAGAAGCAAAATAAGGCTAATGTCTGCTCTGCCAGCCTTATTGCAAGTAGTAATAAGACACTGGTTATAAAGTGCTTTGAAAATGATTAAAGGTCATGAAATGTAAGGTTATGTTATGAAAGAGTTGTAGCCGAGCCTAGAAACAAATCTTTAATAAGAAAAGAAAACAGAAAACTCACTGCTTTTCAAAATACATTGTTTATAATACACATACAGAGGACTTTGCTTTTAAGTGTATGATGAAGGCTAAATGTTTTGTTTCTTTGTTTTATCCTCCTCAAGAGAAAAATTGGCTTATTAAGATGATAATTATTTTGTTGCTTGGTTAGTCTGAGTTGCAATAAAATTTTCTTATAAATGATCATTAATTTATCCCATAGAACTAGCAAAATGTTATGATTCTTTTAACTGGGTTATAAAGATTTGTTTCTAAAAAATCTTTTTTTTTTTTTTTTTTTTTTTTTACAAATGAATGAAATTTAGGATATATGAAAAACATAATCCTTGACTTTTTGCCTCTTCATCACATTTACCACTGGCAACATGCCATTGTCAAGGATGGATGCATTCACTTGAATCTCAGCTTGTTTTTCCAGAGTGACCAGCCTTGCTGAGTAAGAACAGAGGTTAGGGTTCAGGGGCCATGTGGGAGGAGAGGACAGGGTTGGCTAGGTGCAGACTATAGGGATGTAGAGTAAGTGTCAGGGGACCCTGATGGGAGGATAAAGACAACTTAGGTGTATTCTGTGTTCATAAATACTTGCAAATAAATGATACTAGTCTTTAATGAACTCTAAAACTATAAATTCTGTCTTTAATTACAATGTGAATAAACACATGTTTGTGCATCATTTGAATTAGTATTTGAAAGCATATTATGTACTGAAGGGGAGAAGAAAAATGTTGTCCTGTTTCTTAGTACTCAAGTTCTTGATCTGTTTGGGGTCTGAGGACCCCAATAGTATGAGGTAGTACTACATAACTAATAGTATGAGATACTATTATCTGCTGCTAGGGACCTGCTAATAGTATGAGATAGTACTACAATTGTTTCACCCAGCTAAAATATCTTATACCACTAAAATGAATTGGGTGATAAAATCATAAGAATTCAGACAATTTGGAATGAGAATGGTGAGCGAGTGGCTCATGACATAAGCGGATGAGGACCTAGGCAGCTGGAAGTGAGTAGGGTGTGCTCAGGATGCTAGGAGCGGGGAGGGGGAGCATGGCCAGAGCACTGGGCCTATTTTGCTGTGTCAAACATAAGTTTTCTAGAAAGGTTGTACCAGATTTTGATAGCTTGAATTCTTGCCTGAGGAATTAAACTATTCCATGAAGCAAAAAGGATCAGAGGGAAAGTGTTGGGAGTAGAAGATTTGGTAGCAAAGAAACAACAACTTATGTATAATTGGGCTGTGAAGAAGAGAAACAGAATTGTGCAGTGATACTAATGTTTAAAATCCAAGAAAACTTTCTGAAAGGAAAAGAAGACCTAATCTGTAAATTGGAAGAACCCATCAGATACCTAGGGAAATTAACCCAAAATGAACAACTCGGAGATACAGTCTAGGCAAAGTATTAGACTTAAGAGAAAAGAAAACCACATTCTCAAGGACTGCTTGCAAAAAGATGAAATGATAGACAAGGGCTAAAAATATTTGACCATCATCACATTTCTCAAAATGACTTATTTGTCATAGTGGAGCTGCATTTTCGGAAGATCTTATGGAAAGTGATAACCATGCATTTGTATTCAGCCAAGCTGTCCTTCACGTATGAAGGCCAGAAAAATAGCTTTAAACATACACAAAGTCAGGGAATAATGTACCTTGGAGCCCACACTGAGGAATCTTTTAGAGGGTGAACTTCATTTAAGCAAGAATGATGGGGGAAATGTCAGTAAGGTGACGGAGCCTGAGCGTTTCCTATTTTGTTTGCAGATCTAAGGCTAAAATGGAGGAAGGGGCAGCGATGGGAGAATGAAAACCTTCCCTGTACATGTAATTGGAAGCTCTTAGAGGTTGTTTTCTGTCACAGTGTGTGTTCCTTAGAAGCAGTTGCTGAGACCGAGTTGGTGTACAGGATATTTATGAAGGATTAACACTTGTGGCAGGGAGGGGGCAGAAGCAGGGTTGGGCACAGGGAGAGAAAAAACTTCAGGACAGGTCTGCAAAGCCGAGGCCAGCACCACGGGCAGCTTTGGAGTGTTTATGGCCCATCAGGGCTGGTGTTGGGCACAAATGGTTGGGCTTTTGCAGCCTTGTCTTCATCAGTCACTTGATGTGGGCTGCCCTTTGAAGGGCATGTTTTCGGGTTGGTGGCTGTCTGGCTAGCACGTCTCCATGTCTGCTATACTTGCTTTTTCTTTCGTAGGAAGACTATGGTCAAGGTGATACTTTAGAAGACAAATGTCTTCTAATTGGTGATGGTAGCTGCTCCCTTACCAGACCAGTTCTGCAACGTGATTCAGCCTAGATCCTTGGACTGGCTGTAACCTACTACCCTACTGCCATAAATGCTTTTAAAACGTGTAGAATGGATTTTGTGATTGGCAGCTAAGAACCTGACACCTCCTGTGGAGTGGATTGTTGGGGAAAATAGCCTAGAGGCTGGGAAAGCAGCTAAAAGACCACTGCATAGTCCAGTGGGAACTAGAAGAGATTTAGTAGGATGTAAGAATGGATTTAAGGAGAGTATGAAAGAAGGAATAAATCACACTTTAATGATGGTTAGAATAAGGAAATGGTGTGGGGGTGCGGGAGTGGGAATCAGATATCATTCAGCATTACCTCTGGGGAATGGATTTGGGTGTGACATAGGGATGGTTGGGTGTATGCAGATAATAGGCGGTTTGTACCCTACTGTATGTTGTGTTTACTATATGCTTATAATATTTTTGTGATTTAAAAAAAGCTCTAAGATTTGAGCCAGGAAACTTAGAAACATTGTAGTGTTCAGATATCAAATTTTGGTGGGTATGTTGTACATGAGTTTGAAAATATTTTTTTCTTTTCTTTTTTTTTTAATTTAATGTTTCATTTATTTTTGAGAGAGTAT
Organism: Panthera tigris; assembly: GCF_018350195.1. Lineage (NCBI taxonomy): Eukaryota > Metazoa > Chordata > Mammalia > Carnivora > Felidae > Panthera > Panthera tigris. Next base: position 73,699,448 of record NC_056663.1, on the reverse strand, counting down.
GAGCAGGGGAGGGGCAGAAAGAGAGGGAGACACAGAATCCGAAGCAGGCTCTAGGCTCTGAGCTGTGAGCACAGAGCCCGATGTGGGGCTCGAACTCACAAACCGTGAGATCATGACCTGAGCCGAAGTCGGACACTTAACTGACTGAGCCACCCAGGCGCCCCAGAACATATTTTTTTCTAATCTGAGAAGTCACAATAAATCAAATGAAGGAAGGCTATGAAGACTGGAGATGTAAAGATAGAAAATTGTGTACATGTTCCATACGAATCCTCAGTTCAGAATGCGTAACGCACAGTTGCTGAGTTTCTACTGTGTACTAAGCAATGTGCTAGGTTCCTAAATTCCTAGGTTCTCATTTAATGTTTTCTTCTCACATCTGTATTGTAGATAATATAATCCACTAAACAGATTCCCAGTGGAGATCGATTAATCATGTATCCCGTAGGTTTCTTTGAATTGAGGAATGTTATTTTATGTTTGCTTTAGATGGCCTCTTTTAGCATAATCAGACCTATAAATTCAGAGAACATAATGTAGATCACTGTGTTGTACGCTTGAAACTAGTATAACATTGTGTGTCAACTACTCAAAAAAAAAAAAAGAGTAGAAAAAAGATGCCTCTTTTAATAAGTTAAGAAGATGGTGCGTTTTATCTCCATAGAACTCTGATACCTAAAATGCTTTTTAAAGTATTAATAATATATTTTAAAAATTAAAATAGATTAACCTTGGGCTAATCTACAGGTGAGAAATAAACATCACTCCTCCGTAATTAAAAACTAATTTTAATATTTAGGTATTAGTTCTTTGGTTCTCAACCCTGGTCACACTTCAGAATCACCTGGGGAGTTTTTTTGTTTTTTGTTTTTGTTTTTTTACTACTGCTGTGACTGCCCCCACCCTAAAATAATTGAATCAGAATATGTGCAGCCAAAGTTGAAACTGCTGCTTTGGGATTGCTTTGTAATAGACTGACGGCTGCTTTTATGATGCCCTTGTTTTGATCTTGCTAACTGGAATATGATCTGTCAGGAAAGGGATGACAGTGTTCATTTTGAATAAGGCTAACTTTTCATTTTAAAACAAAAGCGCATCTGATGATTTGAAAGGATAGGAAAACATACCTTGATACTAAGATTTTGATACCTGACTCAAATTTGTTAAAGATAATATGTATGAAACAGCCCAAATTAGAAATCAGGCTTTGCACAGTTTTTTTTTTTTAATCTTTATCTTGTGCTTCTTTGTCATTCCCATCTGCCTTTGAACTTGAGGTCTATCCTTGTAGGAGTCTTAGAGCATTGGCCTTCAGATCCAAGAGGATGCATGTCTGGGGGTACTTTGAAGCCGTTTCAAGGGAGACACAGGCACCTATAATTTAAAGAGATTCAATTTCAGATTCTTAGACCTTGAAAGTAATCAGTCCTAAAATTGACCTGCCTCAGAAAATGCTTGTGACCCAGGCAGTCTGCTGGTTCTCCTTTGGAATGACTGATCTTTAAAGGGAAGGTACACCTCACACTTACCCCTAATCATCAAGGTGCCAAGCAGAGGGATAATGAAAATATTGGTGTGACTGCTGAGTAAGGCAATGACCGTAATGGAAAATGATCCTTTTGCAAGTAAGTTTCCCATTGTTTACTGTCCATAAAATTGAGAGAAGGCTTATTGAGTGGTCAGCTAATAAGTTCTTAAATCTTACACTAGAATCTTTGCTAGAAAAACTTTGCTAGAAAAATCTTTTCCCATTTCCATCTACATATTTATGCAAACCCATATTTTCAATGCCTACATCTGTAATAGCTAAATATAATAGATTTCATGTGGAATCTTGTCTCCTTCCAGTAATAATAATCTACAGAGAATGAACTAATGAGAGGAAGAGTCCCATCCATATCATTAAGATACACATACATTTCCAATAAAATATTGCTTATATTGAATAATTATATTATTTTTTGGGTCACTTTTGACCTTACAATAGTAATTGTATTGCACTCAATTTAGAAGAAACTTTTAACACTGAATTTTATGGTTGAATATGTAAATCTCAATTTGCAGAGAGGTAAGATGGGTATGTAGGCATAAAAGTATATTAAGACATAATACTGTAGGGAAAGTAGAATGGAAAGATGAGATCAAGGAGAAAGGGAAATGGTGCACAATTTCCAACGTTTGAAGATTTTATTCATTTGCGTTTTTAAATGGATGTGGTATGTGAAAAATGCTGATGGAACTTAGACTAGAATAGATGTATTTAAAAGTGATATAGTAGTTTTATTTACAACTCAGTATTTACAGTATGCCGGAAATCATATTCTTTGCAACCATTTGAGATTACAGTGTGAAATTTTGAATGTTAACTTTAAAATGGTGAAGAGACCTGGGTCAGGCCTATTGTGGGGACAAGGGTGATGAGGAAGACAGGGTTATTTATTTTTTTCCTTGGTTAAAATATATGGAAAGATGATGTAACTGGATATTTTTAAGCCTCTCAGCAATATTTTAATAAAAAAAGATAGTTGCCAAACTGTAATAGGATGTCCAAAAATGCACTGTTTTCTAAGATCACTTCCTCTTTGAGCCTTTATGCCATTCCTGACATCTCCGTGTCTTCTGCCTTCTTCCTGCTTAACAGGAATCTCTGTTAGAGGTGTTATGTAGATATGCAGGCCGTTTGTGTTATCAGTAGATGTTAATAGGTTTTGTTTTTCTAAACAAAATCTTTTTAACATTCTTTTGAAGTATAGTTGACACACAATGTTATATTAGTTTCAGGTGTACAACGTAGTGATTCCACAAGCCCGTATGTTACTCTACACAAGTTCACAAGTGTAGCTACCATCACTTAATGGGGTTTTAACTTAACCAGTTTATTACACGCAGACATGTCTTCATGTTCTGCTAATTTTTTCTTTGTTTTTTTTTTTTTTTTTTTTTTTTTTTTTTTACTGGTGGTTTTAGTTCTCAAAGAGTCTAGAGAGATTGGGAATGCATAAGGAAGTAGTTGAAGCCCTGAGAAAGGGTCTGGATATTCTGTGGTCTAATTATGGCTCTATCGCTAACAAGCTGCTTAAATTTACAGTTACTTTGTAGACAGTCATGTTAAGGGGGAATATCCTTTTCTTGTTGCTTTTGTCAGAGCACATTTGTGAACTTATTAGAGAATATTGTTAAGACTTGACCACAAGAGCTTATTTCTGTTGGTTCTAGGTCTCTATGCTGGGTGCATAGGAGATCTAGAAGGGTAGATCCACTCTGTCATTTTTGGGTTGATGGTTTTGGAAAGATATAACCAGAAAATAGCAAACGGGTAAACTGAGGATTGCAGTAAGGCAGAAAGTATTATATTTTGTGAGCAGATTAGGTAGTGGGGAAAACAGTATCGATATTCTTGTTTTCTTATATTTGTTCTGAATTCCAATACTAGTGTTTCAGAAACTGTCATAATGTAAAAATATTAAAAAAATACAACCCTTGTAAAATTGGTCTCCATTCAAACATGTCTTCCTGCTTAGTGCTAGCTTCTATACCACTCATTTCCCATTTGGTCGGTAGCCAGTGTCTTTGTGTTGGCTGTCGAAGAAGAATTGACAAAGGGTGATGTATTTGATGCTTCAAAAGAGGGTGGTTTAAATGTCAAAACATTAAGAGATGTCCTTATGCAAATTACTATGGCCCTTAAATATTTTCGCAAAAATTTACCTGTGTGTATCTCCCTCTATATCATATCATACTACTATTTGTCAAGAATTATGCTAAAAATTCTCAACTCTTGACTCATTCTTTGTTCCTACTGAGACTTACTTAGGACCTGGTTGGGATTACAACAATATTTGTTAAATATAAAAATGCTTAGTTTTATAAGTTAGTTTTGTTTTTTAGGATGTCCAGTCCCAGATAAGTCTCTCTTTTTTTTTTTTTTTTTTTCCCATCTCTCTCTTACTCTTGTGGATTTTAAGTGGTTTCCTTTGAGTAGCTGTTTTTTCAGGTACCAATTTTCCCTCACATAAGACACCACCCAGGCTTTGGAAGCTTAATCCCTCAGCCTCTGGCCATGGGCATCTTTGGCCAAATAATCTGTACAAGCTTTGATTTCCTTCTCTGTAAAACGAGACTGATGGTACCTTTCTCAGGATGGTGTTGAGGTTTATTAGCAGCAGGCACGAAAGCAGTTGGTGTGGGGCCTACACAATAGCAAATGCTATGTGATAGGACCAGAGGATGTCATTAATTATTTGCCATCTTACTCTGGCATCTCGGTTGCCTTGTACTTGGCATTTGTCTCAGCTGAGAGGAGAATTGCTTCTTAAATGATGGGAAACAAATCAAGAATGTGTAGTGAGGTGGGGCACCTGGGTGGCTCCGTTGGTTAAGTGTCCGACTTTGGTTCAGGTCATGATCTCGGTTCAGGTCATGATCTCGGTTCAGGTCATGATCTCGGTTCAGGTCATGATCTCGTGGTACATGCGTTCAAGCCCCACGTTGGGCTTTGTGCTGACGGCTCAGAGCTTGGAGCCTGCTTCAGATTCTGTGTCTCCCTCTCTCTCTGCCCCTCCCCCATTCACGCTCTGTCTCTCTCTCAGAAATAAATAAACATTAAAAATAATAATAAATAAAAGAACGGTTGCAATGTAAGTAGGAGGGCATGCTTGTGTTTTCAAAGTGAAGATACAGTAGTTTGGTTTTTTTTAAAGTTTATAATCAAAATAGCTAATTTTTGAATGCTTGCTTTATGCTAGATATTCTTTAAAGCCCTCTACAAATGGAACTGTGAGCTAGGTGGTATTAAAATGGGTACCATCACTGTCCCCATTTTATAATAGGAAATCAAAGTGGGTATTTACTCTGGTCCAGCTGGTATGTGTAATGCCTGTTAAAATTTTTTTTCGTAAGAAAATTAAAGCCACCATAAAGTACTGAAATAACTATTGTGGTTTTTTTAAGTTTATTTATTTTGAGAGAGAGCGAGTGCCAGCAGGGGAGGGGGAGAGAGAGAAGGAGAGAGAGAATTAGAAGCAGGCTCTGTGAAATGTCAGCATGGAGCCTGAGGTGGGGCCCCATCTCACGAACAGTGAGATCATGACCTGAGCTAAAATCGAGTCAGCTGCCTAACTGACTGAGCCACTCAGGTGCCCCATTATTGTATTTTTAAAAATAGCTTTATTTAGATGCAATTCACAGTTCATACAGTCCCATGTAGATGCACCTGTTAAGGTGTACCGTTCGGTGGCTTTTGGCATGCTAGCGGTTGTGCAGCCATCACCCCAGTCTAATTTTAGAACATTTTCATCACCCCAAAAAGAAACCTCACGCTCACTACCAGCCACTTCCCATTACCTCCGCTCCAGTCCTTGGCAAGCACTACTCTATTTTCTGTCTCTGTAGATTCGCTTATTCTGAACATTTCATACGAATGGAATCATACAATGTGCAGTCTTTTGACTGTTTCATTTAACTTAATGTTTTTGAGGTTCACCCACATTGTAGCATATAGCCTCATTCCTTTGTATTACCAAATAATATGCCTTGTATGGATATACTGATTTTGTCTATGTATTCCTCAGTTGATGTGCATTTGGGATGTTTCCAGTTTGGGGGCTATGATGAATAATGCTGCTATGAACATGGATTGGTGTATGGGTTTTGGTGTGGACATGTGTTTTCAATTCTCTTGGGTATATATCTAAGGGTATAATTGCTGGTTCATATGTGACTCTGTGTGTAACATTTTGAGGAACTGTCAAAACTCTGCCAAGTGTCTGTGCCATTTTACATTCCCATCAGCAAGGTAGGGAAGGTTCCGATTTCTCCACATCCTCACCAGCATTTAATTACCTGACATTTTGATTATAATCATGCTAGATGTGATGTGAAGTGATATCTTATTGTGGTTTGGATTTGCATTTCTTTTTTTTTAAAGTTTATTTATTTTGAGAGAGAGAAAAAGGGAGAGCACGTGCACATGTGATCAGGGGAGGGGCAGAGAGAGAGAATCCCAGACAGGCTCCGTGCTGTCACTGCAGAGCCGGATGCAGGGCTCGATCTCACAAACCCTGAGATCATGACCTGAGCTGAAATCAAGCGTTGGATGCTTGACTGACTTGGCCGCCCAGGTGCCCCTGGGTTTGCATTTCTTCAATGACAAGTTGTATTTGGCATCTTTTCATGTGCTTAGGGGCCATTTGTGTATTTTCTTTGGAGAAATATCTATTCAAACCCTTTGCCCATTTTTAGTTGGATTAATTGTATCTTTATTGTTTGGTTTGTACAGTTGACCCTTGAACATTTTTGGTTTGAAATGCATAGACCCACTTATGCATGGATTTTTGTTTTCAATAAATGCAGTACAGTACTGTAAATGTATTTTCCTTATGATTTTCTTAGTAACATTTTCCTCTCCCGAGTTTACCTTTTTGGTAAGAATACAATACTTATAGCATACAAAATACTACGTTAGTCAACTGTTTATGTTATCAGTAAGGTCAACAGGAGTCTATTAGTAAAGTTTTTGGGGAGTCAAAAATTATATGTAGATTTTCATCTGCATGGGAACAACCCCCACATCGTTCAAGAGTCAGCCATATACTGTAAGGTTTTAATGTATCCTGCCAGAACTTTTTTCCATTAATAGGATGTATTATTTTTACTATATATTTTTAAGTGGGATTGAGACATACAGTTTTGTAATTTTATTTTTTTTCCTTTTTCTAGTTTTATTGAGGAATAATTGACATACACCACTGTAAAAGTTTAAGGTGGACAGAATGATGGTGTGACTTATGAATGTTGTGATTACAGCAGTAGGTTTGGTTAGCATCCATCATCTCCGTCATCTCCTATAGATACAATAAAAATAAAACAGAAGAAAATATTTTTTTTTCTTTGTGATGAGAATAACTTCTAGGATTTACTGTTTTAACAACGTTCTTATATCTTATACTGCAATGTTGACTGTAGCCATCACACTGTGTATTACACAGTAGTTCTTTATCTTATTACTGGAAGTTTGTATCTTTTAAACACCTCCTTCAGATTCCTCCTCCCCAATAACCACAAATCTGATCTCTTTTTCAATGAGTTTTTTAGATTCTACCTATAAGTGAGATCATACAGTATTTGTCTTTTCTCTGACTTATTTTACATAGCATAATGTAAAATGCTCAGGGTCCACCTATATTGTTGCAAATGGCAGGATTTCCTTTTTTTTTTTTTTTTTTTTGTTGTTGTTGTTATGGCTGAATCACATTCTATTAGTGTATATGTGTGTGTCACAACCTCTTTATCCATTTATCCATCAGTGGACGCTTAGGTTGTTTTCATGTCTTGGCTATTGTAAGTAATGCTACTATGAACTTGGGGGTGGAGATATTTTTTTTGTGTTAGTGTAACTTGATTTTAACCTTCCTATATTGTAACTGTCTCTTTGTGCCGTATTTAATTATATCACTTGTAATGACTGCTTTGTAGTTCATTATATGAACATTCCATAATTTAAAGTCTCATACTTTATATATAGAGTTTATTTGAAAGGAAAAACATCTACATCTTTGAATGCTTGTGCAGTCATTTCTTTAGGATACTTTCCATATTAGAACCGAAATTGCTGGGTCAAAACGTGGGCAGGTTTTAAAGCCTTTGAAAAATATTCCCTAATTGCCCTCTGGAAACACGGTTCCAGTTTATACTCTCTTGCAAGTGTCTTAGGATTGCTGGTTTCCCCACAACCTTCCCAATACTAAGTATCAGTATTTTTGTTAATATTTAATCTGAGGCCCCAGTTGGTATTCTATACTTCTTTAAATTTGTATTCATTTATTAATGAAGTTGGTTGAAGTCTTTGTTTCCCACCATTGTTCCTTGAGCCTGGAGATTTCCTCTATGCTTCTTCCAGATAGCTCTCTGCCTGGGTACCTGATCTAGGAAGGTTTTCCTATCCCTTCCCCCACCTGCACAGACCTGAACACGTTCTCTCATCCTCACTTCCCAAGGCCCTGGGAAGGAGCTGAGGAACGTGTTCACATAGTTCCTTCCTTCCTTCCTTCCTTCCTTCCTTCCTTCCTTCCTTCCTCTTTTTTTATACTTTCTTTTTAATTTTTTTAAGTTAATTTTTTTTGAGAGAGAGAGAGCACTGAGAGCATGAGTGGGGAAGGAGCAGAGAGAGGGAGAGAGAGAATCCCAAGCAAGCTGTCAGTGCAGAGCCCGATGCGGGGCTCAAACCCATCAACCCTGAGATCATGACCTGAGCCAAAGCCAAGAGCCCCATGCTCAACTGACTGAGCCACCCAGCTGCCCCTACGTTTTCAAAAGTAAAATATATTATGTATTTTTTCTTCCCTTAGCACTACCCACCCCTGCCAAATAATTTTCAAAACCCCATAAAAGCTGGATCTCCCTGCCTGGGACATGTAACGTGTTCAGAACAAAGTTGGGTTGAATGGCATGCATGAAGTTTAGTGTTTACTAGCTTTTTGAGCATTCGCAGAGGTACTTTTGTTCATCTGAGGCTTGGTTCCTAGTAGACTCATGAAAAATAAGGTAGCAGTGAAAGAAATACTTTCTGAACGTTTTTAACGGTTAAGATTCATTTTATGGGCAGTATTGTTTATGCAATCATGTGTTCCCAAACCTTGTTAACCAGAAGTCAAAAATCTATTTTGGTACGTTCCTGATTTCCTGTGATAACCCAGTCAAATTACTCATTGCCTGTATAACCTCTTTCTTAACTCACTCTGTTTTACATCTCTTAAAGCCTTTAAACTGAGTAGGAATCTTTTAGAACCCTGGTTTTTAGGTCTTGAAAATTTGCCCCGCTTGAGTGATGGGGCTTCAAGGTGACTTAATTTTACTAGTTTTCCATATTTCCTAAACTGACAATGAGTGTGTATGTAATAATGGGGTGAGAAAAACCAATAAACTGTTGAATAAAACATTTCTGACTTGCTGTTAGTGAGACCTGGGGCTTGGAACATGGGGATAAACACACAGGGCTTTCACTTGACTCCAGCTGGGTTCGTGTTTAGAAGTGAGGTCGATCAACAGGTGTGTGAGTTCACACAGGCCCCCTGGCACGTGCTGTGCACTGTGATGGAACACCATAACTTCAAAATGTCTCATTTTCCCCGAGCACCTTTGGTTAGCTCTGTTGGATCCTGCTGAGTATTTCCAAAGACAGCGTTTTGGGTATAATAGAAAACTGTGGTAGCTAGGGGCTGATCCAAAGAGAAAACAGAATCAGAAGAAGCTGAGCCTATTGTCGAAGTCTGTGAAAATAGGAAGCAGACACAATTAGCTGAGAAACTGTTAATAGAATAGAAAAGTTTGAAAACATAAGGAATAAATTAGTTTTTGTCTCAGCATGAGGTCATTCTGGAGAGAAAACATACGTAACAAATGCGATGTTGCAGGGTCAGGGTGTAGACTAGCGAGACTGTAGCATGACGTGTGGAAAGGGGAAATTGGGTAAATTATTGAGAAATTCCTAATAATTAAAATCATATGTGACAGTTTCAAAAAATTATCACAGGCTTTTTGGTATATGTTGGCATATGTTTACTATGAAAATCAGTAGCCTCACGTGGTGCTCAGACTCTGTTCTCAGTATTCCTAGGATATATCAGAGCCAGTTTGCAGCTTTTAGATGGAATCTGTGACTCCAGGGGACATTACTTAGTGACATGCTGATTCGGGCCTCCTCCCTCTTGTCTGCTCCATAGCAGGGTAGGCACCTGGAAATCCTACTTGTTAAGGCCCTTACAGACCCTGAGAAACTTTAACCTGTGGTTTACTTGTTGTAGTTTAAACTTTTGAACACCTTTCTTACATTTCCTGTGATCAGTTTTTAGTCTGTATGTGTAGAACTCTTCTCCCCGCCCTAAACTAACTCTAACGACAAAACACTTCAAGTCGTGCTGAATTCTTTGCATTTAATTATGAGTCCATCTCACTCAAGAATCCCAGCACGCCAGATGCCTCTATCCACCCAACTGAAACCATTGTTCCCTAAACCCACTCAGTCCCTGGGGAAAGGAGAGGACGCTTCGAAGAGTTGGCCTTTCCTAATCTCTCATCGGTGCTTCTCAAACCCTCCTGACAGAGGGGAATGAACTGCCCCAGGGATCTAGGGCCTTCCCGCTGTCCCACCTCAAGTGGGACAAGTATTTAAAGGGTAGTCATCTGTTTTTCACATGGCTGCAAACCACATGCTCTAAACTATTGCGTTTATTTTAATATAAAAAAATCTTCCTTTCAAGCCTTAACGTACAACTGGCACCAAGAAAGATGGACCGTGTACGTTCAAAGCCTCCAGAAACCCCAAAGCCCCAAAGTTAGCCCAGATGAGGAAGTAGGCCTGGCTGTCCCAGCCCATGAGTTCTCACTGCAGGCTCCCACACACTGAACTTCTGACAAGACCTTCCCCTGAGCAAATGACGGCTATGTGTACCATTCGCTGGGAATTTACCTATTGGGCTTTAACCCCGTCGTTTTGTTTTCACATGCATAAGTGTGTAAACTCCCTGTGATCGAGGAAGGTCAAACTTCCCTATTTGTCCACCACATCTAATCCTGTTTCTGACACATGACAGACTCTCGGGACAGCAGGTTCTTTAGAAACCTTGAGTAAAAGAAAAAAATGTGGATGGAGCCAACAGGCCATCTTCCTGGAGACTCACAGTGCATTTCTGTCTTAGCGCCTGATAAGCCCCTCAGTCCTGACAGGGAGAACAACAATGTATCCTACTGTATAACAGGGCCATTTTTCCTTTGTCCCTGCCAAAGGAAACGGGCCAAATTATATGTGTACTAAATTCACACATCTGCTTTAAAATTACATTCGCCTGCCGTTCCCCTCCAATGTAAACCCAAGTCATAAAGTTTAAAATCGCTCATTCTCCATATTCTAAATGAGTCAGACAGGTACAGATACTCAAACACCTTCCATAGCAATTTAAAGTGTCTGAAGACTTTCATCTTAGCTTCTCTCCCTCTATGGCCTTCGTGTCACCTGAAGTTTGAGTAAAACTTCACAATCTCTGTGGCAAGCAAGAATACAAAGTGAGAGACCTATTGACGTGGATTCGAGTACAAAGTCTTCAACCTCAAAAATAAGTATGTGATGCCACTAAATCATTTTCTGTCACAGCTTCTGTCACTTCAGCAACTTTCACTGAAAGCTTGGCCCCAAGCAAGCAACTCAAAAAGACAATATTTACACATGGCATCAGAATAACTGCTGTCGAAATCCCAGAGAACTTTCCCTACCGATCCTCTAAGCAAAGAACAAAAAGTGTCCCCACAGCCACCATACCTCTCTGGCTCACCAGCACAAGTTTCCCTAAGGCTGGCGATCATATCACCCATGTAAGAAATCCTTTACACGTAGAATTTTAGTCACAAAAAACTAACTTCTCCCCGCACTGTGGAACCTTTTGTGGGGCAGCCCGATCTGGTGAAGGCCAGGGCATGAGTGGTGAAAGGACTCACCCAAGACAGAACACAGGCAATAGAAGTTCATTGAATACACTACAAGGGAGCAGTGGGCAGGACAGTGGAGGAGAGACTGTCCGGTGGGTGGGGGGCTATAGTTAAAGTGGGGAGTGAGGAGGTAGGGGAACGCATGGAATTTTCCTTTTTTGGTACCTGTGCCCGGTTGTAAGTTGCCCGTTGGTCGGCTAGGGTCTGTGGCTATTTTGAGTTGGGTGGCTTCATGAGCTTGTTTGCCTCCAGCCTGGTGGTCACTGGGGGCCCTTCTACCTTAATCAGGCTTCTATTGCTCAAGTCTGTGCCTAAAAGTGGCTCTACACCTTCTTTTTTCAGTTGAGGAGTTTGGATCCAGCATTTAAAATAGTGCCCTGAGGGGCGCCTGGGTGGCTCGGTCGGTTAAGCGGTTAAGCATCTGACTTCAGCTCAGGTCATGATCTCACAGTCGGTGAGTTGAAGCTCTGCGTTGGGCTCTGCTGACCGCTCAGAGCCTGGAGCCTGCTTCCGATTCTGTGTCTGCCTCTCTCTCTGCCCCTCCCCTGCTTATGCTCTGTCTCTCTCTGTCTCAAAAATAAATAAAAACGTTAAAAAAATTTTTTTAAATAGTGCCCTGAAATTCTAGAGCAGATGTGGACTGTCTACGTGCCGAGGGATATGGGGCCGGGTAGGTGAAGTGACGTGCAGTCCACCCCGGGAAGCCAGTGCTTTGTGTGTGTGACTTTGGAGGGGAAAGGCAGTAGTGGGGAGTCCGCGTGGGGAGTAGCACTGCCCGCAGATCGGTGATGCACAAACTTTAGCCACTTTGAACTGTGTTTTCTTGGACCTGTTTCTCTTCATTTGTAGAAAGCGGATGATGCTTCCTCTTCTAGGTGATTGTGAGGCTGGAGTTAACATGAATCGGGTAAATGTGTGATCGGATTCAGCTCGTGGTGGTAGCTGTGTTGAGGATAACAGTGCTAATATTGTTGGGAGGGCAGAGGATGGCTTTTTCTCCAGGGAAAATTCTGAGCCGTCATCTTTCAGGTATGACTCTCTCAATAGACATGTCCATTCTTGATGTTCCAGTTAGGAATTAGAGAGTCTCCATTATAATTGCTAGATCCATTGTGTATTATTCAAAAAAGAGTATGTGTATTGTTAAATGTAGATGGACCCTGGATAGAATAAATTTCTGAGGACTGTTCTTTTTATTTTAAAAAAAAATTTTTTTTCTTAATGTTTTTATTTATTTTTGAGACAGAGAGAGACAGAGCATGAGCAGGGAAGGGGCAGAGAGAGAGGGAGACACAGAATCGGAAGCAGGCTCCAGGCTCTGAGCCATCAGCACAGAGCCCGATGCGGGGCTCGAACTCACAGACTGTGAGATCATGACCTGAGCCGAAGTCAGACGCTCAACCGACTGAGCCACCCAGGCGCCCCGTGAGGACTGTTCTTTTTAAAACTTATTTGTTTTAATCGTGATTATATATATAATATAAAAATCGCCATTTTAACCATTTTTAAGTGCACAGTTCAGTGACATTAACATTCATCACATCATTGAGAACAACCATCACTGCCTTCCATCCACCGTGCTCTTTACACATTGCAAAACTGCATCTCTGCTTTTTAAGCAGTAATTCCTCATTCCCCCTCTCCCACCCCCTGACAGCCACTTTCTGTTTTCTGTCATTATAGATACTACTCTGAGCACCTCACGGAAGTGGAGTTATATAGTTACTTGTCCTTTGGGGACTGGCTTATCTCACATAGCATAACGTCCTCAGTGTTTATCCATGTGGTAGCATGTGTTCTCTGTTGTTTTATTGTTGTCTTTTCTTTTTCTTTTTTAATGCTTATTTATTTGGGGAGAGAGAGAGTGTGGGGGAGGAGGAGGGAGAGACAGGGAGAGGGAGTGTGGAGAAGGGGCAGAGAGTGAAGGAGGGGGAGAGTCCCAAGCAGGCTTCTCGCTGCCAGTGCAGAGCCCAAGGCAGGGCTCAATCCCATGAACTTCGAGATCATGACCTGAGGTGAAACCAAGAGTCAGCGCTTAACCGACTGAGCCACCCAGGTGCCCCGTCCTCATTCTTATTACACAAATACATGTTTAGTTTACCGTCTTTCAACAATAATAGAGAAGAAGAAAAGCATTCCATAATACTCCTACCTGACATAACTCCTGCTACGTTTCGCTGTGTGCTTCTGCTAAGGCTGCCTCTTAAAGCAGAATGATTTAGAGTAAAATCCCACATATACTGGGGCCTCTGGTCTCTTTGGATGTGAGGGGAGCTGTCGAATGTAGGTTTTGGAGACAATGAGAAGTGGAGAGTCTCTGTGGAGCTGTGGAGACAGAGCTGGGGGAGAACGTGGAGCGGTAGAGTGGGAAGCCGCAACCACCTTTTATGAAATGGGACATTCTCATCTTTGAAGCCTGAGCTTGTGGGTTTTGAGTTCCTGTTTGTGCCCTTTAATTTCAACTTTCTAAGTTCATAAGTTTGTAGTAAATAGGTGTCCTGGCTTTCATTATGGGCAGATATTAAGGAGACCTTGGAAGGGCAATCTTTTCCCTTCCAGGATGGGCCCATTGGGAGGAGTGCTGTGAGCTAAGTAAGCACCAGGGGAAGGAAGAGACCCAGGATGGAAGGAAAGGTAAATGTAGTGCTGAGAGCCTGTGCTCTTTGGGTCTCCTGAGACTCAGCCCCCTGGGTAGCTTCCAGGAAGCCCCAGCCCCTGTTCCTTCTGCCAGAACATCCGGTGCTCTGCCTGCCTAATTCTCTAGTCTTTTGTTTGTCTCTACCTGGTGAGGTGGAGTTCTTTAAGAGCACAGTCTCCTGTTGCTTAGCCAAGTGCCCTAGCCCTAGATGGTCTTTAATAAATGTTCCCTGAAATGAATGGAGACTCTGCCCGGAAGGTCGTCGCTCCTGTCTCACTCTGGGCCGTGCTGTCTTGATTCTCACCTCAATTCCTCTGTCCCCCAGGATCCCGTGTTCTTGCCACAGCCCATCTTCAGCACCAGCTTTGCTTGGAGCCCTGCCTTTGGTGATTTAGACAAGGCAGAGGAAATCCCCATGGCCTCTGCCTCAGGCTTGCGGAGCTCCTGGGTTTCCCCTTAGCCCACTCTGATACTTGGTGGTTAGACTTTGCAGGACTTAAGGATTGAGTAGGTTTTTGTGGCTTCGTCTGCTCACTTAACCATGGTATAATATTTCCATGGTACAGTGTTTTCTTTGGTTTGAAAAAGTACTTAAAGGCCATGTGACTATAGGATTACCTGTATTTTTGCCTTTAGCGTTTGTTCTGCCTTTAGCATTTTATGTCAAAATAAGACCGGAAATACAATTTCCTGTGAATGTAATTCCCAGATGTTATGTCAGGCATTGGCAAACCATGTTAATTAAAACTACCAGAATTGTGTTGCTTTGTAAGTAGAAGTATTTGTGAACCTTAGGTATTTTCTACATTTGTCTCTATTGCTGTCTGTTCGGTGAAATTCATTCTATAAGATGTGAGGTTATTAGATGGTTTGCCTAAAGTTAGGGAGGGGGGGACAGATGTCTCAGGAATGAAATGGAGAGGGGAGAAAAGCATCTTAAATAAAAAATTAAAATTTGGAAGGAAAACAGCACTGCCTTATGTAGGGGGAAGCCAAATCTGATGCACATATATAGGTAACACGTGGGGTGAAGAGAAGGGGGAAGTGTTTGAGGAAGAGGAATTGAGTCTTTAGAAATGCAGAGGCAGTCGCTTGCAGAGTTGGTTGGCTGTTGTGCAGGGTGTGCTGAGGAGAGCTGTCAAAGAGAGGTTGTATGCTTCTAACTCACCTCAGGTTTTGTTGTGGAGTTTTCATGTGATCATTGTTTAACCTGTTATTATTGATAGGATTGTGGGAAATGTCTATAGTTAGCTGGTGTTAAAGACAGTTAAAACTTATGTCAAATCAAGGCCACACCCAGAAATGAAGCTATCACCCTCATAGATTATAGGGAACGTTTTGTTTTTTACCCCATGTTCAGGATGATACCCAATCAAGTTCCAATCAGAAGAGATCTTAGGGGTGTTTTGGGTGGCTCAGTCACTTGAGCATCTAACTTTGGCTCAGGTCATGATCCTGAGGTTCATGGATTTGAGGGCCACATCAGGCTCTCTGCTGTCAGCATGGAGTCTGCTTCGGATCCTTTGTCGCCCCCTTTCTCTGTCCTTTCCCTGCCTGAATACACACACTCTCTCTCAGAAATAAATAAAACATTTAGAAGAGGTCTTAGACATTCAGTAAAGGGAGTCCATTCTAGTTGAATATCAACCCTGGCCTTCCTTCATGACTGAGTTTTTCCATTACATTTCTCATTACAAAATTCATGTTTGTGGTAGCAAGCTTAGGTAATTCAGAAAAACCCAAAAGGGACAGAAATCCTCACCCTATCTGCTTGCTAAGACTTTTACCAGCACCTCTCACTTTAGGTGTGTGGGGCTGCCCTGTCTTTCCCAGATTTCACTTCTGTTTGGCTTTTCCATCTCTCTTGCAGAAAGTCTAATGGGAAGTTTGGTCACTGGCTGTGCCAGAGTGCCCTTCTCACAGCTTTGTACCCCAAGGATTCCCTTCCAGTTCACGTGGTCTGGGGAAAGGCTCTGATACCTGCCTTGGGTCACGTGCAAGTCCTGGTGGCCAGGGAGGCTGGGTCTCTAACCAGAAGGAGTGCATGGCCAAAAGCCATGGCTCTTCTGGATTGGCAGTCCAAGTATTCTCCCATAATACTTTGTAAATTTTGACCAAAAGGAAAAATGGTTGCTCATCACAATCACATAGATGTGTAATCTTTAAGGGCCGGCATTGTTTACAGGTAGAATGTGTTATATGGGAGTTCTGCTTTATGTTTGTCTTATTTTAGAGGTAGTTTATATAATAACAGTGTATGCTTTTTTTTTTTTTTTCTGTTTTAAGGGATCTTTGTAAAGAAAGTAAGCTTGTGTAGTAGTACATGCATTGGTTAATAGGGGGCCTGGGTTTGTTTCTCAGTTGGCTTCTAACAACATTTCTGACCTTGGGCAAGTGGTCATTGGGTTTTCATTTACTGGCCTAGAGAAGGAGAGATTTAGACCCTGTGGTCTATGAGGTCACATCTAACATCAAATTCCAATGCTATGGCTTGATTTTATCACTTTGTATTATTTAGAGGGTTTGGAGCTGTGTCATAGATTTTTTGCAACATTGTCATTGCTATGATTTATTTGGTGTCTTTGGCCAGGATGTAACCCTTCGATTTTAATGTAGTTCCCATGGGAAGATATGATTGGCTTTATGTTATGGTTTCTAGGAATGTGTTGTGAAATTAAAGCAGGGACTGTCTCTGTGTTAGAAACTTCACTGGATGGCTCTTCTTTCTAAGATGATGCTACTTGGATAGTGACACATACTTGATGATGCTAAGTGTGCTAAAACAACACACTGTCCAAGTATTTGACAGATGTCCTTTTCCTGTCCATGTGTTATTTTTTTTTTTCCTGCATTAGTGGGCCACATTGCATGTATTTCTTTTTATTTTCATTGTTTTGGTACCATATTTTTATAATTTGAGAGGCTTTGATTTTTGGTCCTGTGTATTTTAGAGTGTTAGCCATACCATTAACGTGTGCAGCTGCTTTTCCCCATGGTCTGTTCTGAATTTCCTTGGCCTGCTGGGAGACATCGCCTGCTTGCCTGTGACACACATTCACTCACTGAGTTTATCACATCTCCGTGAAATGGAGAGCAGTGTGGATATGTGTGGAGTTTTAGAACTGCGAGTGAAATATTGTAGCCTCAGCTTACTTCCCAGAGTTTGGCAGTAGATAATATAAAATAGGTTACAGCTTGCCTCTTCAAAGACTGTGTTATTTAGTTGTGAAAATGGAAATTTATTGATAGGGAGAATCTAGTATATGAAAACAGAACCGAGAGTGAGGCTGTATTTGAGCTCCTAGCAATTGGCATTGGTAGATTTGTGTGGGTTGAAAACATAAGTTTTAAATTTAGTGTATCCTTTTCCAGTGACTGGAGAAAAGCTATGTAGCATGTTTTAAAATATTGAAAAAAAAGTAACTTGTTTTATTTTTTATTTTTAATTAAAAAAATTTTTTTACTGTTTATTTATTTTTGAGAGGTAGAACACGAGCAGGAGAGGGGCAGAGAGAGAGGGAGACACAGAATCCGAAGCACAAAGCCTGATGCGGGACTCGAACTCACAAACTGTGAGATCATAACCTGAGCCAAAGTCGGACACTTAGCCGACCGAGCCACCCAGGAGCCCTAAAAAGGACTAGTTTTAAAATAAGAGTGTGCATCTAGTCTGGTTGCAGTAATGCAGATAAACCATTCACTTATGGAAATTTAGGGGGAAACCTCTAGGTTTGAAAACAACGATACCGTTAAAAACAAGGTGAGAACCAGTGTCAGCTTAAAAGCAGGTAGAGGAGGAGAAGACTTATTTTAGAACTTAAGGAGGAAATAACTGTCATTTCCGTTTTCTCTTCTGTTCTTCTTACTGTCTTATTAGTGGTCTTGTTTCTTGTAGGTTTGCTTCCTGGACTTGTCTCATAAAATGCTCATATTAATGTTGCTATATCTCAAGCAGAGCAGTTAACAATGTATGCTTCAGACTTACAGTTTCCAAGACTAAGGGAAATAGCATAGTGGAAGAGGGATTTGGTTGGGGTTGGAGGAACTGGCCCCTCCGTCAGAGCGTGGCTTAGAGTGTGGCCTAGAGAGAGGGTAGACTTTGAAGCTCAAGAGAAAGGTCAGCCATAGTCCCTTATCCGATGCTATATGTGTGCTAGACCACAGCAGGCTTTGGATTTTTGCTGTCTTTCTGTAGGGCGGTTTTGCATTTGGTCTGGTCTGGGAGGATTGTGTCCTCTGGAAGTAGGATTCTGTGAGGTGAGGAAGAGCCTTCCATTGCTTTTACCCCACTGTCCAGAGGGCTCCAGAGACCATTCATCAGTCATCTGTTTAATCTTTGGTGATTTGCAGGGTAGTTTGTAATTAATTTTATCTTGGTGCTTATGAGAGATGACAGTCTAGCGTCTAGCGCCTGTGAATGTTGTTGACTTTTCATCTAGAGAAGGTGGAAATGTTCTGTTCCATATAAAGTTGGTTATATTTGCAGTAGTAAAAGAAATGATTAATTACCTTGAATTTTCTATTTAAGGAAATTGCATAGACAGCATGCTTCTCAAATGTGGGGGATGGGATGGAATCCTTTTACAAAAGAAATAGAAGTAAAGTTTCCACCTAAAACAGATTAGCAAGCTTTTGTGGGTGTGCCCCTTCCACCTTCAGCATGACTTGAAGAGGAACTTACTCTATGTATATGTTTCCACTTCTTGAAAGTGAATATGTACAGTAAGAAATGTATGTGGACTCCTTATTTAGAAAAAGATGCTGCTTCTTTGGAAGACAGTAGCCCAAAAGATGTGAAGCGCCGATTAAAAGAGAAAACTGAATCCCTCAGGAGGAAAAAAATCTCAATGTAAGCACAAATATGATACCAAGTTAAATCTAGGAGGAAAAGTAGTTTACTCACAGGAGAAAATAAATTAAGAAATTAAAGGTAACTGTATATCTTCTATCATACTGTAGTGTGCTCTCAGGCTTGACTCCTGTGTTAGGAGTGATTTTGTTTGCTTTAAAGATCTCCCTTCACTCCTCACCCTGGCCAGGTAACTGTGGGAGATTTTCTGCACTTGACATATGCACATGTTTTGAAGTCACACAGTGTATTGTATTAAGTAAGATCTGATTGCAAAAATGGACTCTGTGGGCTGTTACACAAGATGTTACCATATGTTCATTTCAGGAGACCTCACACATGCTTTAAGAAAAGAACGAACATTATTTTTTCAAATCTGAGAAGTTTATAGTTAATATTGGTATCAAATATTTTAGTTGTAGCATCTAAAATTCTTTCTGTCTCCACTATTCTTTTCTTAGGTCTCTGCTGCTCCTCTGAGAATACCAACTCCTTGTGGTCAAGGGCTTTTATCCATTCATAGCACCTCATGCTGTGTTGGACATATGGTTTAGAAAATACTGTGTGGGGTCCCTGAGTGGCTCAGTTGGTTAAGCATCAGACTCTTGATTTCAGCTCTGGTCTTAACCTTGTGGTCCTTGAGTTCTAGCTCAGTGTTGTGCTGTCAGTGCAGAGCCTGCTTGGGATTCTCTGTCACCCTCTCTCTCTGCCCTTCCCCTGCTCGCACGCTCGTGCTCTCTCTCTTTCTCTCCCAGAAATAAATAAACATTCAAAAAAAAAGGAAAAAAGAAAATACCATGTAAAAAAAATGCTGGTCGAATCTGGGCAGATCTCAATAATGTCATTATTAGAATTTTCCTGGTGAGGGTGGTGTTAGTATGTTTTTTGTTAATACTATCTATTTAGTTCAAGTGGCATTGATTTGGTGAATGACAGGATTTGGTGGGGGGGGGGCAAAGATCCAGTTTATTGGATGACAAAAATCAGGACCCTGTAAAAGATACTGTCTTATGAGTGGGGTCAAAGAAGAAGAAATTCAAAAGGTATTGGGATACAGTATTGGGATCTGAATTAGCAGTTGTCTCCACAGGAAGGGGACATGGAGAGAAGAAAGGCCAGAAGTGCTGTAGATAAAGGAGACATGTGAGTGTTAAGGACTGCTTGAATAAGTGACTGTTGGGAGAGTTGAGGTCCTCTGTTCAGGGTAAGGCAGGCATGCTGGACTTCACTCTGGTGACCGCTGTTCGGTGCAGTAGCATCAGAAGCATATCAAGTCAGGAAAGTTCGACCTCTGGAGTATCACAAAACATGAGTGACTTGTCCCTTGATTTGACTTAGTGGATATGTGGCATTGGACCAACAGTGGTGGCAGAGGTAGCTCTCAGGTCCTGCCATCACAGTTGACAGGATGTTCCTGACTCAGTAGTTCCAGGATTGCTTCCCAAAGTGCCCCACCTTCCCAGTGTGACAAAGATTCCAGTACCCTAGGTGGGCCGGTTCCCTGTTGTCCTGGGAGTCCTTTCTGGAGGTCTAGAACAGAGACTGCCTCCTTGAACCTTTCAGCAATCCCAGAAGCATCTAATTCTCTATAGTAAAATCCCTTTCAACTTAAAATAGCTAGTTTGTTTCCTGCAACCTGATTTTCCCTGAAACCAGAGAATTTTATAGGAGAATGAATGAGCTGCATTGGAAACAGAAGTATCTGGAAGAATCCCAGAATGAGCAGCAGAAAGATGAATAAATGGAACTGTGATTCCCAAATACACATGCTACTTCTTTCCTAATGGGTGCAAGGAGAGTGCAGCTGCGTGGGGAGCTGTTCTCACAATGCAGATTTCCAGGCACTATCCCCAGAGATTCTGAATCAGCAGGAAGTGGTGGAGCCCTAAAATCCATATTTTACAAAAACTCCTGTTACCTCTGAGGGTGGGTAAATTGGATACCAGTGGACTCATTTCTTTCTTGACTGTAGGAGATGTGCTCATGATGATCCTTTTTAAAAGAGAGGAAACGTTTAGGAGTTACACATTTTTAAAGAACCCACTGCAGGGGATTAACCTTTTCTTGAATTTAATGGGACTAATTCTGTAACTACTGCCAGAATGCGTAGTATTTCTAGAGTGGAGTGTACAGGATTCCCTTTGTTATTACTAGAGGAAAGAAATGCATTTCTGAAGTGTTACTGAATATTGGGTTATAAATTGAATTGTTTCTAATGAGAGTTAAAAATTTAGCTGAATACTTTATGTACAGTATTTTATTGTATAATTATGGCATTTTACAGTATAATTCCCCAATTTCATTGTATGAAATACTGTTGGTATATTTTCTTATCTCTTTTATAGTTAAAGGAAAACCACAATGGAAGCTATTTCAAATACGGAAATGCCTCCTTAGAAGAGAGGTCAAGGGATTATTTGGAGAACTGGCAAATTCAGAATAATTCAGTAGTATTGGAGTTTATTGAGCTCTGGAGGCCAGGTGGTTTAAGGATCAGGGCTCACATGTCTGTGAAGATTAATATGGGGATGGGGATAGCAGGGGGAGAGAACATGCCTTGGTGTAAATACTTGTTCTGCTCTTACTTGATTTCTTCACCCCCTGCAACCCCTTCCTGCCTCCCCCCTCCCCCGCAGAAAAAAGAAAAGAAAACACACCCGTCCTGATTTCTGCCCTTTCTCATTCATCTTTCTTGCTGGCTTTTTGAAGGTACATGCTAACAGATGAAGAAGGAAGTCACCATTGTTCTGTGGTCTAATAGTGCCTACTTGATTGAAATTGATTAGCCCTAGATGATTGGAGTCCTTGTAGCAACAGGGGTTATATGTCAAATGGGCCTCCACTGACAGGCAAGGCTGTTTTTCCTCTGCAGCTGCCAGGCTGCTTGAAATTAGGCAGAATGATTTTGCACTTGGATAATGGGCAAGAATTAACTGCAGCTCCCCAAGTGCTGCATGATGATGGGAAATGTGGATGGCACTAATCAGATGCATCTGCATATGGCATTTTCATTATGTATAAGAGGCATCTGTGTGCACAGAAAGGAAATGAGCTTGTAGGGCTTGTATGGTTACATGTTTGAGAAGATGCGTCGGCAGAAATGGCCTCCTCTTTCCTTTGCTATACTGAATCTTGACAGAATGATTGAATTAGGAGGCTGGCACTGTGTAGTTGCTGTTAGTTCTTTTTTTAAAAACACAGCTTTTTAAAGATAAAATTCATGTACCGTACCATTCACCCATTTAAAGGACACAATTCACCGTCTTTTACTTTATCTGCAAGGTTGTGCAGCCATCACCACAATCTAATTTTAGAACATTTCTGTCCCTCTTAACAGAAGCTATTGGTTCTTTTTTTTTTTTTTTTTAAGAAAATGTAGTTTGCACTTTTTAAGAGACACTTTTCTGCCTTTATTTGGAGGGGATGCAGATTATCTTAGGCCTTCTGTAGAATCATCCTATTTCTCAGAAAGCATGTGTTTTCATAAACAGTCATAAAATATATTTTAATGTTCCAAAGGTTACTTGCTTTTCTGACTTTTGGACCCAGCCTCATGAATTATATTTGAGTTACTGAGTTCATCTCACTACTGGTTGGGGCCTTTTCAGCCTCAAGTGACAGACTCCAATTATTTGGTTAAGCATTAAAAGGAATTTGTTAACTCTTTTTTTTTAATTTTTATTAAAAATTTTTTTAAAAATATTTATTTTTGAGAGGGGAATGGCGAGGGGCAGAGACAGAGGGAGACACAGAATCTAAGGCAGGCTCCAGGCTGTGAGCACAGAGACCCACTCAGGGTTCAAACTCACGAACCGTGAGATTATGACCTAAGCTGAAGTCCGACACTTAATTGACTGAGCCACCCAGGTTCCCCAGGAATTTGTTAACTCTTATAATCTGGAAGAAGGAATGTTGTTGGCTTCAAGGAGTAAGTGAATTTGGGGATTCTCCCTTCATCTCTCAGGTCTTTTATCCCCACGGTTGGCCACGTTTGCCCCTATTATAGCTGGAGGACTAGTGTGAGGCTGGGGTACACATCGGCTCCCCACTGGTGCTAAACCAGGGTTGTAGCTGAGGCGGCAGAAGGGAGGCCGAGAGTTTGGTGCCAGGGTTCACCTCAGTTTGCCATGCTTTTTGTGTAGCTGGTGTTTATAAATACTGTAGGTTTTGATTTCTTCATTCTGGGATTACCAACCTACTCATTCAAGCAGTGGAACCAAAACAGCCATCCCAGGAATGTTGTAATAACTAGTGATGCTGATTCAGATGGTTTATCAGAGATGTGAAACAGGCCCTCACCCCAGATGCTTCCTTCTGAAAGATTCTCCCCAGCCAAGGGTTAACAAAGTGCGTCTCTAGCTTGATCTCTTCCATGTTGTTCAGTGCCTGATCCAATGCCTTATTTTTCTCAATAGTTCAATATCCTCCTTGTTTTTTTAACTTCTTAGTTATCTTGATGTTTTCTTAACAATTATAGCATCTGTAATTTAGTAATTCACTCTAATCTGTATACCTTTGATGTGATTTTTTTTTTTAAGGTGAATAAAAAATACAACTTACCTGACACTGGTTTTTAAGACTGTTCTATACTTTCTTTCTTTCAGAATTAGATTTGGTAAAGGTTTAAATTGAAATTTAGGGAACTTTTTTTTTTAATGATCCTGTGGTTCTGCTGTGTTATGGTAGGCTGACTTTATACTGGATAATTAAAAAGATAATCTGAGGGGCCTGAATTGTGATTTTATGAATCCATGGCATCAATTGAAAAGTTTTTCTTTAACTTAACAAATCCTATTCAGCAACTGTGCTGTAAATGCTTGGGACACGTTGGCATGCAAGACAAACCAAAATTCCTGTCCTGGAAAACGTGCCGTCAGTTGGGGTATGGGAATGACACGGCAAACCTAAATACAATAAACAACTAGAATGAATGGATGTTTGGGGCACCTGGTGGCTCAGTTGGTTAAGTGTCCGACTCTTGATTTCAGCTCAGGTCATGATCTCATGCTTCGTGGGTTTGAGCCCCATGTGGGGCTCTGTGCTGTCAGCACAAGGCCTGCTTGGGATTCTCCCTTTCTCCTTCTCTCTCTGCCCCTCCCCTGCTTGCATGCACGCTCACTCTCAAAATAAGTAAGTAAACATTAGAAAAAGCTAATGGATGTTTGAAGACAATACATGGTATGGAGGAAATTAAAAACTGGGGACAGGGAAAAAAAAAGATGAGGATGGTGGGTGGGGTGGGGCCTGTCATTAGGATGTGGAGGCTTATTAGAAGGGAGAGATTTTACTCAGATCTGGGGGAAGGGAGTTTGCCCTGAGGCTGTCTGAAAGAACAGCCAGTACAGAGGCCTTTAAGGTGGGAACTAATGCCAAGTGTTCACCGAGCAGACTTAGAGTCCCAGGAGGGGAGGGAACTGAAGGCAGTGAGGTCACCCCGAGGAGCGTGGTGCAGAGTTCTTGCGAGACCTTTGAAATGGGCAGTCATTGCAGGGTTTTGAGCAGAGCACAGTGATGGGATCTGGATTAGATTTAGAAAGGCAGGTGTCCAGCTTGGACTGCAGGGAGAGCAGTTGAGGCCATTAGAGTCAGTAACCAAGATATGTGGGAGATGAGAGTCCTGGGGCCATCAGAGTGGTGGTAAAGGTGGTGGGATTCTGGATTCACTTTGAAAGCAGAGCTCACAAGATTTCCAGCAGATTGATTTGGGGTGTAAGGTGGAGAACAGTCCAGGATGATTCCAAGATTATTGGCTTGAACACCTGAGCTAGATGGCTATGGATAGAGTTGGGATAAGGTCAAGGGTTTTGCTTTAGACTTTTTTTTTTTTCTTAATGTCTCGTAGACATCCAGTTGACCTGTGGGTGGGCAGCCAGAGGGCTGCGCGGGAGGCCTTAAGTTTGAAGTGATGCTGGAGCCTGAGATTGTACCAGATCAGCAAGTGAGGGTGTATGGCAGGGAGAGCGAAGCCTGGAGCCTGCGGGTCTGTGTCTTAAAGACACGGTGGAGGAAGAAGAGCCCACGGAGACTGAAAAGTTGCCAGTGAGTTAGGCATTGAAACTTTTGTTAGCTTTTTAAATAGCTTATAAATGTGGAAATGTGTTCTTTGAATTGATAAAAAGAAATGATCACAAGTAATATTTAAAAGGAATGTGACTTCCTATTGCTCTTGAGTTTTCTGAAAGCACATAACTGAAAATTTTTAATATTCTCATAGACATTGAGCCACTTAGCAATTTTGGAAAATCAGGAGAAAGAGATGTTACCGACATCCCACCCATCCTAACATTGCTGTTAATATTTTGGTAATTGCCTTTTCATGTTCCTCTGTGTATTTTTTACTTGTACTCATGCAGCACGTGACTGTTTTGTTTCCTTTTATTTACTTGTTGGCGGCATTTTTTTTTTTCATGGCGCTATAATCTTCGAAGCACACTTTTTTTACATCTTTTTTTAAGTGTTTATTGCTGAGAGAGAGAGAGCGCGTGGGAGCCAGCGCGCAAGTTGGGGAGGGGCAGAGAGAGAGGGAGACACAGAATCCGAAGCAGACTCCAGGCTCCCAGCTGTCCACACAGAGCTTGAACTCATGAGCCACGAGATCACGACCTGAGCCAAAGTTGGACGCCTAGCAGACTGGGCCACCCAGGTGCCCTGAAACACAATTTTTACTGGGGGGGGGGGGGCTCCACTTCTTCTGGAGTTGGCGTTCCTCCACAAAGGGATTGGGTGGTTGCCACCAGCTGGTCTTTACTTCCCTCTCCCTTCTCCGCTGGGCCCCGGAATCTGCGCTGGATTCATCCTGTGCTTTGTCTAGGGATGGAGAACGCTAGAAGGAGAGATGGAGATGTTTGAGGAGAGCTGGGCCACGACCAAGGCTGAGACGGGCTGCCAGGCTGGGGCAGGTCTGACCGGTGGGAGGGTAGCGAGCCTGCAGAACCAGACAAAGGGAGGGAAAGTCTGTGAAGAGGGGCCTCTCTCCTGGGCTGGGGTGACCTAGGCCGGGCCCTCTTTCTTCTGTGACATCTTCAGCAATAACACTTCAGTGCCTCAGGGGTTTGAAAGCAAAATTACAATTTAAAAGGAAAACCCTTCATGCACTATTTGCATATGAGTGGCGCCTGTATAATTAAGAACAATTAAATTCCCTGGGCTGAATTGAAAGGGAGGCTCCAGCTACTTTCGCTGCTGTTCCAGTGGAGTGCAGCCTGGAGCTGTCAGCTCCCTTGAATTAAGTTGGAGGCATTCTGCCCGCCTGCCTGCCTCCCCCCAATAAATTAAATTTTAAAACGGACACTCTTAGCCTGGTCCTGATTTGTTTCTCTGGAGTCTATAGACATCAGAAGATCAGTCTTGGCTATTTTGCTTCTCTGCTGACCTTAGAACTGACACTCCTCTACTCCCTGGGCAAACACTCGGCTGGGTTCTTTGCAAGCTCTTTGCATACAGATTTCATTTACTCCTCACAGAGGACCTGTGGTGTTACCTTAATTTTATAGTAGAGACTGAGATTCTGGTCACAAGAACAGTATGTAGTCTCTTCACTCATCTTTCTCTTGTGGGTTGGTTTCTGATTGGGATCCGGTAACCCGTAGGCCCTGGGAATGAAGCAAACTCCTTTCACTGCTAAAACCTTCTTTGGACTCTTCTGCCAAGACGGAGTAGGAAACAGGATACCGTCTTCCCTGTTCTTCCTTTTCTGGTTTTGCTGGAGCTCTGCATTGTGTCACCCTGTTGAAGGACCTTGAGTAGAGCAGGAAGGTGCTTGCTTTCCTTTGTAGGGTTCCTGTCATCCCCCCCAGGGGAAGGAGGCAGTGCAGGTCAGTAAGTAAGTGTGTTTCGAGCAGGCTTTGAAAACCTGAATAATTTTAATTCCTTGCCTTCACCGCAATGTAAGTGGTGTTGTGCTCCTATTGGCAAGGCCCCTTCTTGGACTTATTCCTAGGAGGTCAGGAACACCTGTGTGTCCCTTCTAGCACCTCTTATTTGTCTGGTGTGGTCACATTGGCATGGAATACCTTCCTACCCTGGGTTCGCTGACGTGTCTCACAGAGGTCCTCTCAGGTCCCTGCGTGGAATTGTCCCTTTGTGTGTGGTTAGGAGGCAGAACCATAGGTTCTCAACTAGAAGGTAGTTTATGTGTGCTCGGTCCTAAAAGCGGTTCATCTACAAGCATTTCTCAGTTTACACCAGCTTGTGATCAAAGCCACCAAAGGCTACTACCACAGTCAGTGGCTTTTCTCAGTGAAAGGCAGCCAGGAGCCATCCTTTCTTAGAATTTTCTTTGTTTTGCCGGCACAGTTGGGTTACATTTATTGCTTAACCATGTAGCCTCCTGATTTTGGGGGAGGCTCTGGTTCTGGACCAAAAGGAAGGCTGATGCCCCTGGAACCTGTGTCCCCAAGGGCCAGCAGAGGCTGGAAGGATGGGGAGGTTACACGGCATTCGTTCTGTTGAGCAGTGGCCCCAGCAGCTTGTGGTGTTAGAAAAGGGTGAGAAGTTGAGGTGCCTGAGTGGCTCAGTTGGTTAAGTGTCCGACTTTGGCTCAGGTTACGATCTCGTGGTTCGTGAGTTCGAGCCCTGCGTCTGGCTCTGTGCTGGCAACTCAGAGCCTGGAGCCTGCTTTGGATTCTCTGTCTCCCTCTCTCTCTGCCCCTCCCACTTATGCCCTCTCTCTCTCAAAAATAAATAAACATTAAAAAATGTAAAAAAAAAAAAAAAAGGGGTGAGAAGCTGTTTCAGTTAGAATTAAGTTTTCAGGTAACAGTTATAATGGTTTAAAGTGGTTTACAATGGTTACAATATCACTGGTTTAAAACAAGATCACGTGTTCCCTTTCCTGTGAGAGTCTGGGCATACACAGCCCCTGCCTCCAGAAAGTCTTTAGGGAGCCCTGCTCCCCGCAGATCACCACATTGCCTTCCCTGAGGTACTGGGTCTGGTATTCAGGATGCAAGTTGGACTTTTGTGTTCACGGCAGCAGATGGGAGGAAGGAGGGCCAGAGGGTTCCTGGAAGCTGCTGCACGGTGTTTACCTCCTGTTTGCCACTTGGTCCCATTGCCACCCCCAGCTGCAAGGGAGCCCTGGAAACGTGCCTGGCAAAAAATTCTATGAAAGAGAGAGAGAAGGGATGTTAAGAGCAGGAGAACAATTCCTGTCACACAGGGATTTCCCTGGGAAAGAAACCATGAAACCTTTACCATTATTTCTCAAGGGAAGATGGTTTTTGACATAACACATTTTAAAGTTACCACCCCCAAGCTCCCTATCCTTAGGGGGGAAAAAAATAACCCGGCCCCTCTGATTTATATTAAGGAGTAATTGTCTTTCTGGGAACATTCTAGTTTAGTTTCTCTGTTGTCAGTATGACTTGGGTTTCACATGAGAAAAATCCGCTTTTAAGCCATTGTGAGTGTGGGATTATATCTTACAAGAAGTGAGCTTGGCAGTAGGAAGTTATGCTCTGTGGGCAAGTGTGTGGTGTATGCTAGTGTGTTTAGTGGACAGCTGGACAGTCCACTTAAAAGAGCTGCTTCTACATGAAAGAAATATTCAGAGGGAGTGTTCTTTTTTTTCCCCTTTCCTTTTCTTTTCTTTAGTTTTCTCTTTCTTTCTTTCTTTCTTTCTTCCTTCCTTCCTTCTTTCTTTCTTTTTTCTTTCTTTCTTTTCTTTCTCCTTTCTTTCTTCTTTCTTTCTTTTTTCTTTCTTTTCTTTCTTCTTTCTCCTTTCTTTCTTCTTTCTTTTTTCTTTCTTTCTCCTTCCTTCCTTCCTTCTTTCTTTCTTTTTTCTTTCTTTCTCCTTCCTTCCTTCCTTCCTTCCTTCCTTCCTTCCTTCCTTCCTTCCTTCCTTCCTTCCTTCCTTCCTAAGAAGACTTGACCTTGTTGAACAATGACACGTGGCCCAGGTATTCTGAGAAACAGGAATGCCTGGCCACACAAGTTACTATTGTGCAAAACTGACAATTGCCGCGCCCTTCCCAGTAGCTGACACTGCAGGCACTTCACTCGCTCCGGCCAAGAAAGCTGCGAGGCTGACTGTTCAAGGAACAGTGTAGACATTTTTCATTAGATTTTTCCAACAGTATTGCTAAGTCTTTGTAATTGCCTGAAGATTATTTTGATAATATTGTTGACATCGAAATTAAAAAAAAAACAAAAAACAAAAAACTCAGGGGCGCCTGGGTGGCTCAGTTAGTTGAGTGTCTGACTTTGGCTCAGGTCATGATCTCATGGTTCGTGAGTTTGAGCCCCGCTTTGGACTCTATGCTCACAGCCCAGAGCCTGGAGCCTGCTTGGGATTCTGTGTCTCCCTCTCTCTCTCTGTCCCTGCCCTGCTCTGTCTCTCTCTCTCTGTCTCAAAAATAAATAAACGTTAAAAAATAAATAAATAAAAAACAAAATCAGTTCATAGTGTTTGAATTAAAATGTTGTCCTGGGATTTGAAGTTACATAGGGTTATTCTTTCATTTAGAGTTTCAACCAAGAAACTCCAAGAAGTTACCTTATATATGTCGGTTTTTACCTTACGTGCCTTTCTGTAGTCTGTGTGTCGTCATTTGCGTTTCTCCCCTTGTCTGGAATCCCTCCTCCACTTTTACCTGAAGGTGGCATATCCAGCCTTACAAGCCCTACTCCATGCCACCTCATCCAGAACACTTTTCCTAACCTGCTTCACACTGTTTTTTCCCTCTTACGGACTCTGGTCCACCTCGTACTATATGCAGCACTGTAGGCACATGAAAGTTAGGCAGCCTCTTATTCATCTTTGGAGGTTTGGGTCACACTGCCTTGGCTGTTGTAATATCTTAATGCAGGGACACGGAAGAAGTTAATGGTCAGAGATACAGCATTGCTGCTTTTATAATGTGAATAAGTGTAGCTGTCCAGTTGCTTAAAAGGTTATAGATGAACTTTAAATAATAGTTAGTTCATGTCCAGAGAACTAATATCTAAAGTTATATGGACACTTTGAGAGCTCAGAGTTGGTTTTCTAAAAATAGCCACAGTATTGAATGAACTTGCATTGTCTCCCTGTGATTGAGAAGGAAAAGTCCTTCATCCCTAGTCTGCCTGGCAGTTCCCTTAGTGTTCGTGTGAATTTCTGCCTTTGCTTCCACTTCTGATGTGTAGCATCTGGCCAACTCTATTACTACTTGGAGATATCTACTACTGAATTACTTTTTCGTCCTAACTTGTCCTAGAGCTGAAAGGTAGTACAAAATACATTTTGTATTCTGCAGACTGAAAAATCACATTTAATTATCTTAACATGTAGTAGAATCTAGGAAAATATGTTAAATCTTTATTTTTTTAAATGTTTATTATTTATTTTGAGAGAGAGGAGGGGCGGGGGGAGAGAGAGAGAGAGAGAGAGAGAGAGAGAGAGAGAGAGAATGAGAATCCTGAGTAGGCTCCTCACTGTCAGCACAGAGCCCAATGCAGGGCTCAGACCCACGAACTTTGAGACTGTGACCTGAGCGGAGATCAAGAATTGGGAGCTTAACCGATTGAGCCACCAGGCACCCCAATATGTTAAATCTTTAAAACATAGATGAGAAGTCATACGTTGCATAAAGGCATAAGTTGGAACAGGAGTTAGGAAACGTGGACTTAATTACCAGCCTTTTTCTTTTTATTTATGTATTTATTTCTCCTTTTCTTTTACAAGTTTTTGCAAATTCAACCACTTAACTAAAGGGGTTCTTTATGGCATATGGACTGTGGTATGATTAAATATGTAAATATAATAATATATTTTAAAATTCTTTGAAATGCAAAGGTAGTGCTCTTTTTGGGTTCCCAGACCCAATGCCAGTGTGTATGGGGGTTCCCACGTACAACACCAAGCAACTCTAGGACACCAGTAAGGTGTCCAAAAATTCAGCTCACTTCTAATACTACCTACTCAGAGATTGCACAGGTTAAAGGGTCAGCCCTAGAAGACCGCCCTCCCCACTGGATCCCCATGTCAGACACCAGTCTGTGCTCTGACAGCTACAGGTGGGTATTTCCAGTGACCTTCTCCTTAGGTTTGATTAATTTGCTAGGGCAGTTATCAGAACTCAAGGAAACACTTATGTTCACCAGTTGATTGAATGATATGGTACAGGATAAGAATCCAGAGCCAGATGAAGAGATACATAAGGCAGAGTCTGGGGAAAGGGTACTGAACTTCCATGCCTACTCCAGATGCGCCACTATTTCTGCATCTCTACATATTTACCAACCTGGAAGCCCTAGGAACCCAGTCCTTTGGGTTTTTGTGGAGGCTTCATTACACAGTAAGTATAGACTAAGTCATAGGCCATTGGCTGAATCAACCTCCAGCCCCGCCTTTCTCCCCTCCCTGAGGAGTTTGCGGGGGGGGGGGGGGGTGACTGAAAATTCCAAGTCTCTAATCACAAGGTTGGTTCCCCTGCAACCAGCACACCCACTGTGGTTGGGTTCCATAGTCCATTAACATGACAAAAGACACCTTTGTCCCCCTTAACACTTGGGAAATGCCGATGGTTTTGGGACCTGTCAGCCAGGAACTGTGGTCAAAGACCAAATATATATGAGGAATAAATACTGACAAATCAGAATATCGCAAGTGTTAGTGTCACTATAAGGAGGGGACAGATTTGAGTGGTGTCAATGTGCCAGGTCCCAGCAGAGTCCTCAGCATCCATTGCATGTGGAGTTAAGAAAAGTACAGGAGTCAGAATCTCAACAAGTCTCCTGGTTGGGCAGGTAGGCCGCCACTCACCAAGAGGACAATACAGTAGACCCTGTATCCTCTGAGGATAAATTCTAAGAGCCCCAGTGGACGCCTGAAACTGTGGGTAGCACTGAAGCTCTGTCTATACAGTTGACCCTCAAACAACATGGGGCTAGGGGCACTTACTCCGTGTGCAGAAAGTCCACATATAACTTTTGACTCCCCAGAAATTGAACTACAAAGAGCCTATTGTTGACTGGAAGCCTTATTGATAACGTAAACCATCTGTTAACACATGTTGTATGTTGTATGTGTTATATACTGTATTCTTACCGTAAAGTAAGCTAGGGGGAAAAATGTTAAGAAAATAATAAGAGAGAGTTCATTTACAGTACTGTACCATATTTATTGAAAAAAAGTCTGTGTATAAGTGGGCCTGCACAGTTCAAACCTGTGTTGTTCAAAGGTCAACTGTGCTGTTCCCCCCCCCCCCCCCCCCCAATCATACATACCTCTGACAAAGTTTAATTTATAAACTAGGCACAAAGGCAGATTAACAACAACAATAATAAAATAGAACAATTATAACTGTATACTATAATAAAAGTTGTATGAATGTGATCTCTCTCAGAATACCTTACTGTACTGCTCTCACCCTTCTTGTGATGATGTGAGATGATAAAATACCTACCCTAATGAGATGAAGTGAAGTGATGTAGCATGAGGCTAGTAGTGACCTTCTGACTGTGTATCAGAAGAAGGATTATCTGCTTCTGGACCGTGGTCGATGGTGGGTAACTGAGACTACAGAAAACGAAGCTGTGGATAAGGGACTACTGTGCAGTGCTGTGATCCAGTGGGAGTCTGAGCAAGATGTTGAACTCCACCATGGATTCCATTTGGATGTGCCTGTGGGCCGTCTGTGGGATGGTGTCTGGTACATTTGGAAACCCCAGTCAGGAGCTCAGCAGAGGGGTCCAGGCCACAGATACACAGTCTTGAGAAATGAATCAGTCAGACCACGGAAACCAGCTCTGGCTGATTTAAGCAGAAAAAAAAAAAAAAAGGAATTTATTGAAAAGATGTTGGGCAGCTCTCAGAATCTCTAGGAAGACTTAAGAACCAGGCTGAGAAAAACGAAGAATGTAAGAGGGGACATAGCAGATAGAACCACAGCTAGAACTGTGCCATGGAAGCAGATGCCGAGGACACTGCTGTCCCTGACACTTAACCATGCTGCCTGACTGCCGTGGTTATTCCCAGAACGATTCTCCATTTTCTTTCCTTCCCTTCCTTGTGGCATCATCTCCTGATGCCCTGCCCGCTTCAGGCAGGTGAAACTGGCCAAGTCTGGGTCATATGCCAGCATTCTAGCTACAGGCAGGTCTAGAAGTATTAGTAATTGGCCCTTTCGGAATCCAGGAGAGGTGACAGTGGGAAGTCTGTGGTTGAAGTAAGGAAACATGGATGCTGGAGAAAGAAGTGACAGATGTCCCTAGAGGAAGTGTCACCCTGTTGGTGATAGCTAAAACTAGGGGGTAGGTGTGCCTGGCCAAAGTGAGACTTTAGGGAGGGCTGAGGAGACAGTAATGTGGGGGAGAAGGGCCTGACAGGGAGGTGAGAAGCAAGAGCACAGAGGGCAGAGGAAAACTGGGCAAGATTTCCTAGAAACCAAGGAGGGGCACTTCAGGATAGTAGCCAGTGGGGAGATTGAGTAGCCTCAGCACTTGCCTTCCCAGCTTGCTCTCCCTGATGACCTCAGCAAGAGCATTTGCGGTAGAGTGAGGGAGCAGGACCCCAGAGACGTGGACGGGAGGCGGTGTAGCCAGGGGCTCATTCCCGTTCAGCCACCAGCAGTGGAGTGGGCTTTGGCTGGTTGTGGAAACCCTCAAAGTGTCTGTTTCTTTGGGTGTGGATGTGGGATACTAATAGTACCCACACAGGGTTCCTTGGATTACACAGGATAGCAAAGTGCTGGGCACGGCATCTGGTACACACATCTGGTAAGTGTTTAGTAAGTGTACTTGCTGTCGTTGCTACTTTGACCCACAGCTGAAGGGAAGGAGGGGACTTGAATCAGGTCGGAGTGACTGGAGTATGAGTATCTCCTATATGTAAGTGGAGGAGAAAGAGCAGGAGGGGATGCTGAGAATCCTGGAGAGGGCAGGATGGGTGAGGGCCTGAAACCAGCCCAGGTTCCATCCAGAAAGGGGCTTTCAGGCATTAATCTTTGAGAGAAGGAACACCTTATCCCTGGGTGGTATGAGCTGGGACAACGTCTTTGCAACTTGAGGGATGGATTGGTGTGTAGGACTTTTGTCCTGGCCTTGGGAAGGCCTGGCCATCAACATGTAGGGCTGGTTTAAAACGCCAAATATCCCCTTATCAGTGAGGGTGCCTTTGACCACTGCTAGGATTGCTCCAAGGACTTTTCTCTTCTGCCAAATGATACCCCCCACCCCCTCACTCATTGGGGATTCATTAGGGAAAAATACTGGTTTCTGCCTCCATCCTTAAGTGATTATCTGTCAGTAGTTACTTTGCCAGGAAGAATGACAGTTCTAACTTCAGTAGATGTGCTTATGTCTATCATATCTGCCATGGTAAACTCTTAGAAATATTTTTTAAGTTAAAAGGAGGAGCCAAAAGCAACTTGTGGTACTAAGATTATGATGTAGAATTTCATAACCCATGTAGTTATAGAACTTCATAAATCACATGGTTCGGGCCTTTTCACCAAAGGCCTGCGCCTGGGTTCCCTTGGATCACTGGAGTGGTTAGGGCAGTGCCCATGCTAACCGTGCAGGCCTTGCTCTGGGGTGGCCGGTCTAACTGTGGGCAGGCTTCAGGAAGGGCTGCCTTAGGCTGGGGCTTCTTGTATCTACGTAGGGCTTGATCCCAGTTTTGCCGTATGACGGAAAGTACTAAATCCCACCGCCCCCGCCCCCCCCCCCCCCAGGTGCCTGGGAATAGCAGCTGCGTCCTGAAAATACCTGGTGTGTGTGTGTGTGTGTGTGTGTGTGTGTGTGTGTGTGTGTGTGTGTTTTCTCAGAGTCCAAGGGGATTAACAGTGCACAAATCTCTACCTTTGTGGACTCTGTGGGTCTTTTACAGCAGTCCCAGCCCTGAGCTCTGGTGCGCACTCACATTCTCCTGACTCTAAGGAGAACAGCCCAGTAAGTAGCTCATTAGCGTAACATGTCTTTCCTTGAATACTTCAGAGTCTAGGCTATGGTATTATTTTGCTATGGTCTCCTTTGTTACCTTCCTTGAGGCAGAAGAGGGTCTGTGGACTGTGTGGGAAGCCAGTCCTCTTGTCCTTGTACTCATCCAGTGGCTAAAGCCTGGTCATGGCCATGCTCTGGAGGTATTAGAAGAGTTTGCATGTAAAAGACAGCCAGCTGGAGATGTTGGGGCTTTGAGAGGCAAATGGAAACCAGTGCATTTAGGAATGTGGAAAACCAGACAGTTCCATCTTCTCTGTAGGTGGCCACCATTGTTTCTCAAACCCTTGCTGGAAGGTGAAGTTATTTTTTACCTGTTCAGAAAGGACTGTACCAGCCTCTGCAGGCCCTGTTCTGGAACTTTGCAGTGTCCTTCAGAGATTGGTCAAACCTTTAGGCTCCTTTAGGGGTAAGACCCAGTGCAGAGCCACGGTGCACGAGTCTTGTTTTCATGGCGTGTTGTGGTGAGCGTCTGGCTCGTGCACCATCCCAATGTCCTTGTCCTCCAGTAAGACTGTATTGCTGGCTGCCCTCCTGTCTGCTCCCTTCTGTCCTCACTGTTCAGGCTCACCTCCCTTGCCATATGCTTCACCAGTCAGAGACTCCGCCCCAACTTTCTAGTGTGTCTTCCTTACCTGAATGGTGTTTTCCAGATGCGGCCTGTGCTTTCCTTAGCCTTTGTGTCTTCCCTGCTGCTGTTCATTTTGCAAGTGGCCTCCCTTCAGTTTCCATTTGTGGTGACTGTTCCTTGAGGCCCCTGCCCCCTCCCACCCCCACCCTAAGCCTTTCCTGACTTTTTCAGAGCTTTCTGTCCCTCACTTTGAGCTTTCTTGATCTATGAGTTTTGTTTGTTGGCATCTGAGCCTTGTCTGGCTTCCTGGATTGTAACCTTGAGGGGAGGGTCTTCCTAGAGCTGGTCACCTGCCCTGGCGCAGCTAGTCCTTACTGAATGGCCATGAGCCGTTGAGGCCTGGTCCACAGTCCTTGGGTCCTGTTGCTCCTTCCAGGGAGGTGGAGCATTGTGTTTGGAATGATGTATTTGGTTAGATAACATTTCTGAGTGGCTTAAACAGTTGGTTATAGTTAATTCATTCCCTACTGAAGTCACTGGACTGAAATTTTTTAATGGGTGTGTCTGATATCAGCAAATAGATATAATTTTCCTAGGAAGAAGGAGTCGAGGCATCTGAATGCCCTTCTAAGGATCCCGGAGCCATGCAGTCTGGTCCAGCTCCTTCAGTTTGTCGAAGAGAAAACAGAAGCCTGGTGTCACATGGGAGCTCATATCATATCTGGGACCTGAACCAAGCTCTTCTAATTTCCAGAGGAATTTTCTTTTCTCTTATACCAGCCACTTTTTAAAAAAAAACTGTTTCTTTGTTTTCTTCTTTCTTTTCTTTTTTTTTTTTTTTTTAATTTTTTTTAACATTTATTTATTTTTGAGACAGAGAGAGACAGAGCATGAACGGGGGAGGGTCAGAGAGAGAGGGAGACACAGAATCTGAAACAGGCTACAGGCTCCGAGCCATCAGCACAGAGCCCGACACGGGGCCTGAACCCACGAACCGCGAGATCATGACCTGAGCCGAAGTCGGACACTCAACCAACTGAGCCACCCAGGCGCCCCCTGTTTCTTTGTTTTATATACAAAGAAAAAAGTTAGCTGAAGTTTCCAAAAAAGAGAAGATGATAAAAGAAAAAAAGTCAGGTAATCTTAGGTGATGATATTCTTTCCAAATAATATGTAGATTCCTCATCCACATGTCCTGCTGCTGAGTAAAGATTCAGCTCTTTGCGGCCGGTGGGTGTGTTTAGAAGGGCTAAGAGAGTGTGTGGGGTGGGGTCCATATAAACAAGAGCCCCCGCACCTCAGATTACTGTCACCTCTTGTTCTCCTCCTATGCCTCCCTCCTGTAATAGAAGAAAAATGGTTCCTCTTTTATCTTTCTCTTCTAATAAAGGGCTTTTCCTTATAATTACCTTCCTGCGGGGGGGAGGGTACACATTAGAAATATGTGGCATAATTTTCTAATTTGTTTTTACAAGATGTCTGAGTTTATTTTATGCCAGACAAAGGGAATTCCTAAGAGGGAAAGAGGCCAGGTGAATTGTGATGTAAAAGAAGCATCCTCAGTATTAAGGGCACACATGTGAAAAGGTTAATGCTGACTTTGAATGAAAGGAGCAAAGGAAGGAATTTTGTCTCTTATTGCTGTAGCTCTTAAGGCTTAAGTTACTTTGATGTCATGGATTTGGAAGTGAAAACCTTGGCGTCTTTAAACACAGTATAATTTCTTAGCTACCACTGATATTTGAGAATACGTGTTGGTAGTTGACTAATTTTTGGCAGTTTGTTGCTTTTCCCCCCTAAAGTTTTTTTAAAAACTTGTGCCTTATTTATTTATTTATTTATT
This sequence comes from Panthera tigris, assembly GCF_018350195.1. NCBI lineage: Eukaryota > Metazoa > Chordata > Mammalia > Carnivora > Felidae > Panthera > Panthera tigris. Next base: position 73,662,151 of record NC_056663.1, on the reverse strand, counting down.
TATTTATTTATTTATTTATTTATTTATGAGGTGGAGGGGAGGGACAGAGAGGAAGAGAGAATCCCATGCAGGTGCCACACTCAGCCCGATGCAGGGCTTGATCCCACAACCCTGAGATCAGGACCTGAGCTGAAATAAGGGTCTTGACGCTTAACTGACTGAGCCACCCAGGCCCCCTTCCCCCTAAAGTCTTTAACAAATACTTGAGGACATGTGCATGTGTATGAATACTCTCCAGGGCAGTGTCTACATCTAAAATGGTTTTATCTACGAGTACTAACTTTTTAACCTTAGACAGTGATGTTAAATCCCCTTGTAACTTGCTCTCCTTTCCAAATTGTAAAGTCGAGTGAGCTGAAACTGACCAAAGAGAAAAATGAATCTGTTCTGTGACTTTTAGGAAGAAATATTGACATGGTTTTACTTCTCCATTATGAGATTGAAATAGAGTTTTCTTCGAAGTTAGAGACAGTCTGTCTGTTTCTAGTTTTATTGCTGTAGGTTGGACCTTTCATATCTGATTTTTGTTGGATGTGTAAAACTTCCTGATTGTGGGATTTAAAAATCTCTGTTATGATATGAGATGGTGCAGGTTTATATTTCATCTGTTCTATTCAGAGGTAATTACTGCTCCCCATTTGGGACTTTTAAATCCCCAGGTCAGCTCTGACTCAGGCTTAATTGGCTTCTCCATCTGTTCTCATTACTTTTCTTGTTAGATGACAGTCTTCCTCTTAGTAACATGATCTAATATTTATTGCACTTAACTATGTGCCAGGCACGAAGCAAAGGCATTATTATCTCATTTTAACCTCAGGATAACTATATGGTAGATACTGTTGTCATCTTCATTTTAAGATAGTAAGGCTAAGACTTTTGAGAAGTTGAGTGATTGACCCATTCAGGACTGGAGAGTAGTGGCTTTGGGCCTGGCATCCCAAGTTTGTCTGCACGCTAAAGCTCAAACCCTCACTCAACCGCTGGAGTGCCTTGGTTCCTTGGGTAGGTCTGGTGAACTTGGACAGGCCCCGACTCCATACCAGCTTCATATTTCTGGCCTCGACAGATCTGCATGGGAATTCTGGCTCTGACGCTTAATAGCTATGTGATCTCAAGTGAGCTACTTAAATCCTTAAAACCTTGCCTTCGTGCAGAAGTTGGGTGTGAAATCTGATGATAAATCCACTTTTGGTACGCAGGAAGAGACTATCATTAATTGTTTTACTTATTACTTATACAGTACCCTGACTCTTCTAAGATAATTTTTGGCATGTGAAGTTGCCTGTTTTCCTTTTCTTCTGGAATGCTAAATCCTGGCCAGCTCGATCTGGAGCGGGGTGGCTGTGGTACATTTGATGTTGGCACTTCTTTGCATCCATCACCTCCTGGGGCTCTTGAAAACATTTCTGGAGGCAACTGGATGTGTTAGTGGTCTTTTTGTACATCGTCATGGAGTTAGTCCTGTCCTAGGAGGCCAGTAAACAACATACCTCTTATCTGTTCAAGCTCAACGCAAGTAGAAAGGTGGGAATTGGGCAGGTGGAGACTGAGATGTCACTTTGATTTAGATAAGGACAGAAAAGTGGAGGGAGGAAGGAAAGATTGCAGCCAGGATCCTTCCTATGATATGAGGATTTTGGAAGGGGTTTTCTGGTTTCTGTATTGTTTGCACCTTCAAGAAAAATGGGAGATGGGCTTGCTGAAGGTCACAAAGCTTCTTTTTGCCAGCAGCTCTGAAATTCAGATGTCCACTCCTGGACCAATCTTGGGACCACGTTTGGTGCAGTGCTAGTTGGTGGGAGGAGACAGTGGAAAGATTGCATTTTAGAAAGCTTGCTGGAGTCTTTGAAAATAGCTACACTTGTTGCATTTAGGGGCTTCTCCAGTTCAATAGTTTTGGATTGCATGGCTTTTAAAATGTCACAAGCATTGATAGTTTTTTGGTGTATATATCACACATAATACAAGTACAATCACACATATTTTGTATTTTCTCTTTAAGTATGTTTATGTATATGTATATATATTTTTTATGTTATTATGTTATACATATATTTTTATTTTACTCTGTTTTTTGGTATGTTAATTTGGTATGTGTCTTGATTCTAAAGAAAAATCATCATAACTGGTTAATAGCTGTTGAAGATGTGACCTGCCATGTGAGGTTTTATGTGATGATTGTTCTTAAAAATACGGACTTGGGGATGGTTTCAGCCTTCAGGGGCATCCCTGGCTCTGCTCCCATCCTTTCCCTGTTACAACTTTAGAGGCCAAATCTCCTTCCCTCTTCAACCCCTCATCCCCAGTCATCTTACATGTATGTCTTGATTTGGAGTTTATGAAAATAGTTGTATTATCTGAATTCATCCATAAATGAAACCTAAATTAAATGTATATTAAAAATTAACTGCTTCCTCATTTTTGTTGAATGCTTATAGAATCTGTACTTTTGATATGTTATACTAACCATAATCTAAAAGTATCTTAAATTTTTGCAAGTATAGAATTGTATTAGACTTCTAATAATTCAATTTTTACATTTAAGATCTAGTTCAGACTCATCAATAGGGGAGTAAAATTATATCTTGTGAGAGCCCTTGGCCTAAGTGTATACTCTTAACTCAGCATTCAAGTTTCAAAATGGCAACAAAAAATAATCTGTCTTGTCTTTTCTTTTTTAGCTTCTCAGACAAACTATTTAGTGGAAAGGGCTTACATTTTCAGCCATCAGTTCTAGATTTTGGAATTCAGTAAGTATCTTTTCTTTGTAATTTTTAATAACTTGTATTATTTGCATTGTTTGCTTTCAGGATATTTTATATATATGTATGCATATATCTATATGTATATATAGATATGTATGTATATATATATATATATATATACTTAAAATATATTAATATATATAAAAAGTTGAATACATTTTAAGTATATTAATAATATAAGGGATGTTGATTCTGGGGCTTGTTAAAAGGAATATTTTTGTGAAAAGGAGAGTGTAAGATTGTTTTAGCTACTTCTTCAGTTATTAATAAATATACATTATAATATTTTATAGTGATTAGAATTTGATAAGAAGTCAGTATTAACTCCTGGTTTTTCTATAGCAAATCAGGTTATTGTATAATGAAAACACTAAATATTGATGGTTTCTGAGTTCTTTTCTTTTCTTTTTTTTATTTGAAAGAGAGAGAGAGAGAGAGAGCATGCACAAGCGCAAATGGGAAGGAGCAGAGAGAAAGAGGGAGAGAGAGAGTGAGAAAGAGGGAGAGAGAGAGAGAATCCCAAACAGGCTCCATACTGTCATCACAGAGCCCGATGAGGGGCTCAAACTCACAAACCATGAGATCATGACCTGAGCTGAAGTTGGACGCTTAACCCACTGAGCCACCCAGGCGCCCCTAGATTCTTTTAATTAGATTCATCTGCTTATTTTTACTGCTTGTGATGCTGTGGGATTTACAATTGCATGTACAAACATTAGTTACCACAGTTAAGACTTTGGAAAGACGTTAAGTGGAGAAGAGCACACATGAGCTGAGTGCATTGTGTTAAGAACCGTTAAGATGAAGGGAATGTGATCTGAGTGTTGGTTGTGGGGCTAATCTGGGAACTTGGAGAAATAAAGAGCATGGTGACACTGTGCAGAAGGGACTTAAGGACTCTAGTTGGCTGTGACACTTAACAAGCGTTTGAAGTTTGAAACTTAAAATGTTAAACTCCCTGGATGCAGAATATTGCAGAACTGAATAGATGCAATTTCACGTGAGTGGAGTTTCAGGTATGGAAGTAAAAGAGTGTTTTAGGTGTCAAAGCTCTGCTTATTTCAGCAGCCTGGAACATCAGTTTTACGAAGAGCTTATTTGAGTTACAAGAGAAGTTATGTGAATGAAATAGGCGTGGTGATAGGAGAGCATCTGGGGTGAGTTAGTGGTGGTCTCCTGGTGTGCCCTCCTTTATTCATCTGGATTTCCTTCTTTCCTTCTGATCATCAAAAGATTAGCCCTAAGGTGAAGGAAGAATGAACTTTAAATATAAAAGTTTCTTGTTGAGCTTTTAAAGGAGATTCTGTAAAGGAAGAAGAGAGAAAAGTGTGAGGGGAGCTTGCTGATTTTACAAGATTCGAGGTGTCTGCTTTTTGGTGTTTGAGTTTTTTACACCTTTACTGTTAGGTAAAGAAACGTTCAAAGCTGAATTTATAATAAAACCTCGTTGGTTGCAAATTCTGAGAGATCGCTTTTGTGAACAGTCTTTATCGTAAAAAGAAATTTCAGTGCAGGACCTACTTTTAAAAATATATATATTACAGATTGGTAGATGTAATAAGATGGATATAGTAAGTACAATTAGATCAGGATAACAACTCCAGTTCATAGTATGTTGGCTATCTATAATATGTTTACTCTTCGGTAAGATAAAAATCCTGTGATCAATGCACATGAATGTATAGATGTATTAGCAACATATGTTAATTAGCTATATGCATCAGTTTCTGGTCCCCATAACTGGAAGCAGGTTGAAAAACAAATGTTTAAAATCTTTATACATTAAAAAAATTCTTTTTTGAGTTTACTTTGAGAGAGACAGAGCGAGTGGGGGAGGGGCAGAGAGAAAGGGGGAGAGAGAGAATCCCAAGCAGGTTCTGCTGTCAGCGCAGAGCCCGATGTGGGGCTCAAACTCACGAACTGCAAGATCATGACCTGAGCTGAAACCAAGAGTCAGATACTTAATCAGATGAGCCACCCAGGCACCCCCAAAAAGGTTACTACATTTTAGACTTGAATCATCTTTGGATGATGCAGTTTTGTGTATGTAGTACTTTATAGTTCTCAAAGCACAATCATGTCTCTTGTCAGTTGAGTTTTATATCAATCCTAGAAGGATAGTGGACTAGTGGAGGTAGGTATTATCTGAGAGAGTGACACACACACATACAGAGAGGCGCGTGCGTGTGTCTGTGTGAGATTTTCAAATATCTCTATATTTGAGCATGGACTACAGATGCTTATGTATTTCTTGCTAAGAAGTAATGTATTTTGCCCAAGGGCATTTTGCTAGAAGTAACAGAATAAATCTTAGAATTGTCTTCTCATTTCTAAGTCAGCACATACCATGCTATTTTTTTTAATAAGCGAGATCTAGGATATGATTAAGGGAATAAATTATTTTTGCTGAAGTTTTAAAAAAGCCTCAATAACAAACTGTAGTCAATTAGAACACTTCCAAAATTAGTCAAGTTTTACCTTACTTTTAACAAATGGTCTAATTTATAGGCATTAGATTCAAACTTCAGCCCAAGTGTCCTCCTTCTGATTTCTTCACTGCCCTTGTTCAGCTTTTGCTATTGTTTATTTTGAAGTTGACCTTGGGCAAACCCCATCCCTTTTTCATAGCTTTGGTTTTCCTCTGGGTTGCAGAACCAGGAGAGTGTTATCCAGCTGCCTTCTGGCAGCTGCCTTCTGCCTACAATCCACTTTGTAGGATTTGTTGTTAAGGGTTAATACCCACTGGTCCTGAGATTAAAAGTACTAATCATTCCTAAAAGATTTTAATCATTCTTTTGTAGTATTAAATTAAAGAGTACCTTCCAGTTGTCACTAGTGAAGGAAATTCTTATCCTCATAACGCTTTTAAAAATAGAATTAAAAAACATAGAATAAAAATAGCCCAGTGGTAACCAGGTCTGGGTCAGGTCTGGTGAGGTTTCTGGGGGAACACAGTCACTGGGCTCCCTAGAGTTGCAGTTTTGCAGTACGATTTTTTAATGTGTTTTCGTCTGGGAAACACTTGTATTTTTTTGAACTAAAAATCTTATATTCCAGTGATATGAATGGGAGATAAAGCTTTGAGGACAAGTATTAATAGCTTTGCTGATTGAATCGTATTATTTACCTAAAACCTAAAACCATGGAAGTCTTTATTTTTTTAATTTAATGGAAGGAAAAGACAAATGTGAGCCCCATCCTCCCCAAGCAGGACTCCCTGAGGTGACCTTTTGTGCTCATGGTAGTCTAAAATATTTTTAGTTGTATTAGCTACAAACACTAAAAAAATATCAAGGTTTTGATCACACTGATGTATATTTTATTTATCACTGGGTGTAAAGAACCCGTTTTTGAAAATAACACATTGGCTGTATTAAACCTTCAGTTAAGACTTGTGATTAAAAGTAGTGGGGGCGTTGGCGCTTGGCTTGGCTGACTCAGTCTGTAGAGCATGCGACTCTTGATCTTGGGGTCGTGAGTTCAAGCCCCATGTTGGGTGTAGAGATCACTTAAAAATAAAATCTTGAAAAAAAGGAGGAGGAAAGCTGGAAGAAGAATGTGAGAGATTTGGTGGCAGTGATATAATAGTTTGGAAATCCCACTGTTACACGTAAGACAGACAGCACGCACTTAATTTTCCTTAAAACACACAATTCTTAGTATCAGAGAAGTCAGAATAAAATCAGAGAAACTCAAGCATAAGGTAGATGAATTTTTGCTGAACTTAAAATATAGTTTTATTTCTAGGCCATATTTAGGAGAGCGGTATATTTGGGTCTCTGCTACTGAGGGCATTAAAACTGGAGAAATGGCTTCAGTGAAACTTTCACTGGCTCTCTGTTTATGACAGTGTGAGTTAAGTGGAGTGAATTTGGTATTGGGCAGTAGGAATCAGAGGTAAATGATTCCAGGGAACATGGCAGTAGGTTGGCCAGAGAGTGCTCTCTGTTCCCTTGCAGTTCCTTTGCTAGCCTTGTGGATAGAAAGCAGAGGAAAGAAAGAATTAACATGGGCGTCCTTCTCAGGGTGTTTGCTGGAAAGCAGACATTCTTACCTTAGTGCACAAGTGTTTTCGAGCCGTGTGTAAAACTTTTGTGTGTGCCCGTTTGTGGAGGGAGGAGCCAAAGCTTTCATCAGGGTTTTCTACAAGACTCATGATTTGAATGGATAAGAGCAAGTGCTAGAAAGTGCTGCTGAATTTTCATTTTTCTCAGAAGAATGGTCTTTAGCAACAATTAAGTTTTCCTTTCATAAGGCTTGATAAAGTCCCTTTGTGAGTTGAAATCCATTCCCCTGGAAAGCCTCTTTAAACTTATTACTCAGAGAAGAAACCCTAAAAAAACTGGGTTTTTCTGAGTACAGTTTCTTACCTAAACATATTTTCATTTGAATCAGAGTGAGTACCTATTTCCTACTCTGAGTATTTGCAAGCATTTAATGGCCCATGTGTGTTGAATTCTTCTAACACAAAAGTCAGTGAGGCGTTACCATTGGTTGGCATTAAATGTGTCTTGTAAAAGACAGGATTCTTTAAAAAGTTTTTGTGGATTGAATGTTTTAGTAATAACAGGATTTAATAATTGTTGCTTTTAACTTTAACGAACATCAACAGCTTTCTGGGATTAAAGTATATATACAATGTGTGTGGGTGGAGGGATGGGTGGATGGATAGCTATATTTAGAACCACATAATACATTGGTTTTTTTTTCTCCTTGTTCCCCTCCTAGGTTCCTGGGTCACCCCGCAGCAAAGATTCTCTATGCTTATAACCCTAGTAGGGATAGTGAGGTCGTGGTGAATTCAGTGTTTACAGCTGCTAGACATTTTCATGTGCCTCCTGTTCATTGCAGGGTAAGTGTTGATGTACTCTTGGAAACTATGCTGTGGCAGGCTGCCAGATTTTCTTGCTTTCTTTGGCCTGAAGTTTTTACTTTCTGCTCCCTGTCTCCCCCTTTTCTGCTACCCAAACTCTTCCCTTCTGTGTGTTTGCTTTAACATTTATTTTTTCAGTTGTTCATAATTTTGGTGGCTCTTGGTATCTACATGGAAAAAAAACATGGAAAAAAAAGTTTAGAGTCTAAACAAAGTATAATGTTTGTGTATTTAATAGGACTTTTTCATGGTTAAAGAAATATAGTATTACGTGTCTTGAAATGACTACAAATGCTGAAGCATTTAGTAATTAATACAAGTTTTATAGTCATGGTCTCTTTGCCTGGCACACTGACTAGAATTGGACTCCTTCTAAGTGTAGGAGTAGGAGGCAGTGAATGGCTCCTTATAAAGTTAATTCGCACCGTAACAGAGAGCTCCAGACCCTGGTCTTCTAGTAGTTTAGATTTCAGTGGTCTTTGAAGATCCCAATCACTGGTGGGTTTTATTTATTTGTTTATTTAGTGTACTGATGTCTGCCTGATACACTTTTTTTCTTTTAAATATAAGACCAAGGAAATGGTGTAAGAGGAGGTCCACTATTCTGTTTATGATTGTCCAGATAAATGCAGCTCCTGATTTTTATTAGGTGTTGCCAGGTTTGTACATCGGTGGCTCCTTCTACTTAAGTAAGGTTAGAACTGTGTTCGATAAAGGCCGTTGAACGCACGTGGGTGCAGAAGAGGAGGGAAAAGGAAGGATGTGAGGGCACAGGGTTCCCAATCCAAAAGTGAAAGCACTCGGCAGCTGCCTTGCTATAAGTCTGTGGTATGTCCTTTGATACCTTCTTAGATTGTTGGATTTTGTTCCATTTGGGGGATTCCTAAGGATTCATGATACTTCTGAATCAAGGGTACAGATATGCAGACATCTGTTAACAGAAATTGTCAAAAAGAAAGTCTCTGAAAGACATCTTTTAAAGAGGGCCATTCCCAATGGCTAATTTGGTACCTTTATTTCAGGTAATTCCAGCAATGGGGAAAACGTCCTTCAGAATTATTTTCTTACCTACTGAAGAAGGAAGCATTGAAAGTTCTTTATTTATTAATACCTCCTCGTATGGAGTCCTTCCCTATCATGTAAGTAAGTTTTTCCCTCTTGTCCCATGATTTTGTTGTTGATTTAACAAAGGGGTTTGGATGTTTTGTAAAAGACTTTTGGAAATGTTGCCACCTGACTTATGTTATTAGAATATAAGATCGTTAGTGATGTTAAACTCACCAGCTTTCACCCTTCTTCTGCATCCCATGCCACACACATGGGACTGTCTTCGGCTCAGAGTACAGAGCTGTAACTCTCACCATGAATCTCTGAAGGACATTGGAACAAAACACAGAAGTCTACCGTATTCTATTTCTGTTATAAAATAGAGTGTACTTTCAGAACTCTCTGCCCTCACCTCATGAGCAGTCCAGAGGGAGGAGCTATAAAGGCAGTCTCTACTGATTTTGCCTTCGTCCCTGCTAGGCTCGGGAATATTTCTGATCAGGGGACAAGGATTTCATGTTTGGGGGCCAGTTCTCAGGGAGCTTACTATTGATATCAAGGCACCAGGGATGGAGAGTGAAGAATCTTTTTGTCGTTGTTCACAAAAGTAGTTAGGAATCTTTATCTTATGTGGTATCTGTGACTTATTTAATACGATGTAGCATCAAGCCAAGATCTATCATTTTCGTTATTATTTATTATTGGATTCCATTTAACACTTGTTTCCCTAATGGAAAAGTTGTCTATATCTGAAAAGCTTTGCTACAATGAGGAACATTGAGCTTAAATGTGGCAACTTTTGTTACTTTCTTTTGTAGACGGTGATAAATACAGTCTTTAAATTTTTTTTTTTAATGTTTATTTATTTTTGAGACAGAGAGAGACAGAGCATGAATGGGGGAGGGGCAGAGAGAGAGGGAGACACAGAATCTGAAGCAGGTTCCAGGCTCTAAGCTGTCAGCACAGAGCCTGACGCGGGGCTTGAACTCACGGACCGTGAGATCATGACCTGAGCCGAAGTCAGACACTTAACCGACTGAGCCACCCAGGTGCCCCAAGGATTAATACAGTCTTTAAACAATTTATTTATTTATTTATTTTTGAGAGAGAGAGAGAGAGAGAGAGAGAGAGAGAGAGAGCGTGCGCGCGCACAAGCAGGGGGGTGGGGTGGAGAGAGAGAGACACAGAGTCTGAAGCAGGCGTCAGGCTCTGAGCTGTCAGCACAGAGCCCAAGGCAGGGCTTTAACTCACGAACCGTGAGATCATGACCTGTGCTGAAGTCGGGCGCTTAACCAACTGAGCCACCTGGGTGCCCTTGGATTAATAATACCGTGTTAAAGGTCAAGGTGGTGAATACAGATTGCCTTTGGAAAGGTATTTTAATATTACGGCAAATATGTTTCAAAACAAATAGAGGAGTAATTAACTTCTTTTTTTTCTGAAGGTATCTGGAATTGGCACTCGAAGAATCTCTATAGAAGGGTCTGCAAAACAGCTACCAAATGCTTATTTTCTGCTCCCACAGGTTCAGAGCATTCAGCTTTCACAAACCCAGGTAATTTTAATAGTGGATTTATTTTGAATTCTAGCAAACGCCAAACTTTGTAGTCTTCTAAAGTTATGTATCTTTTACAGCCCTTTTTATATAGGATTGCTAGAGATGTTAAACTCACCAGCTTTTAGAATTGGGATTTTACTATTTTCCGCTTTTTGAAAAAATCCTGATGTGTCAGTGGAATCCATGTTCTTCTTTTGAAAGGCTGTATAGTCCATAGTGTTGCTTTGTCATAGTTGGCTTTATCTTGTTTTTGATCATTTGAAGTGTTTCCAGTTTTTCGTTATTACTACCATTAGTCCATGTACATGTTTTATAAGTTTTTTTATTTCCTTTTTGGATTACCCGTCTCCTCAGGATATATTTTGTAAAGAGAGTGTCTGTAGTTCAAGACCATGAACCATTTTATAGAGCTTGTTAAATATTGCCAGGTTGCTTTTCAAGAAGACAGACTGCTATGGTCACTAGTAATGATATTTTTTCAGGAATGTCTTACTCTCTTCCCCTCTCCCTACTCCTAGCCTTTCTTGAGTGTGGCTCAGTGGAAAGAAATGTTTTTGATGTTTTAGAATGTATATCCAGATGACCCTTGAGCAGTGCAGAGGCTATGAGTATCAACCCTCAGTGCAGTTCAAATCTGTGTATAACTTTTGGCTCCCCAGAAACTTAACTGCTGGCAGCCTGCCGTTAACTGGAAGCCCTGCAGATAACATAAATAGTTGATTAACACGTATTCTGTGTTGTATGTATTATATACTGTATTCTTACAATAAAGTAAGCTAGGAAAAATGTTACTAAGAAAATCATAAGGAAGAGAAATACATTTACAGTACCGTTCTCTATTTATTGAAGAAATTTGCATATCAGTGGACCTGCACAGTTCAACCCATGGTATTCAAGGGTCAGCTGTAATGATACCTTAATGTTTTAATATGCATTTCATTTATAGTGTATAAGTTTGACCACTTTTCCCCTTTGACTTATTTCCTTGTAACTATGGCTAACTTTTGAAATTGAGAAAATTCCTTTTTTTATACATATGTTTGTTTTTTTGAGAGAGAGAGAGACAGAGCATGAGCAGGGGAAGGGCAGAGAGAGAGGGAGACACAGAATACGAAGCCGGCTCTAGGCTCTGAGCTGTCAGCACAGAGCCCAACGTGGGGCTCAAACTCATGAACCATGAGATAGTGACCTGAGCCGAAGTCAGACGCTTAACCCACTGAGCCACCCAGGCGCTCCAAGAAAAGTCTTGAACCAGTGTATCACCTTACTGACCCTTTCTTTCTGATTAGTGAATAAAGAATATTGCTTAGAACTTTGTGTCAGTCCCAGTAGTGCCTGGGGCTTTCCTTCATTCAGTAGTCTTCCTCTGCTGTGGGCAGGCACTGGTTTAGTATTTCCATCTTCCTGGAGCTTACATTCCAGTGGGAAGACAAATAAAACTAATTTACCTGTAATGTAATGTCTGGGAGATTTGTCATCACTTAGATAATTCTTGGGAATTTTTGGTATTATTTTTACTTTGATAAAACTGAATAGCCCTTCCTCCCAGGATTTTAAGGAAGATTTCTTTTAGTTTGTACATTTGGATTTGGTTTAAATCCTAAGACCAATGGGGATGTATTGAACTTTTTTTTTTAAGTTTATTTCTTTTCAGAGAGAGAGAGCAAACAGGGGAAGAAAGAGAGAGAGAGAGAGAGAGAGAGAGAGAGAGAGAGAGAGAGAGAAATGAATGAATATCCCAAGCAGGCAGTGCAGAGCCCGATGTAGGACTTGAACTGTTGCATGGTGAGATCATGACCTGAGCCGAAAATGAGTCTGACTGTAACCAACTGAGCCACTCAAGTGCCCTTGTATTGAACGGTTTTTAGCATAAAAATGATCTGAACTGACTTGCATTTTTGTAAGGGGTTTAAAGGGCTGGGGTAAGTGTAACTTGCATATGCTGATAGCATGGGTTTTTCCTGCTGAACGTTTTTAGCCTTATCTCAGGGCCGTCCTTCAGCAAAGGGGGTGGCTGAGAATGGCCAGGTTTCTCTGGTTACTGAGACTGGAAGCTTTGAATGCCAGATGCTGTATTAGTGGTGATAAAAGTATTGAAACAGAGACAGGTGTTCAGATATCTTAGTAGGGGTTAATTTAAGGATACAGAGAATTAAGGGAAAGAGGCAATGACCATGCAGGCCTCTCTATGAGGCCTGTGAGAGACCTTGCTATGAGGAGAGCTTGCACGTTATATGCATTGTACCTGGCAGATCTTATCTGCTGACCATGATGCCTGCTGCCTGTTTTCCTGCATCCAGGCTGTCATCATCTCTTTCCCAGGCTACTCCAATGGCCCCTTAACGGATCTGCCAGCATCTAGTCTGGCCCTTTCAAAAGTCTCTTTTCCTAAAATGCAAGTTGGACCACACTAGTCATCTGCTTAACACCTTTCAGTGTATTCCTGCAGGTCTCAGGACTTAAACCAGGTTCTTAGTGTGGCTCTAAGGCCTTGCATGGTCTGGCTGCTGTTCCTCTACCGTCATGTGGTCTTCCTCTGCTTGCTTCCTCTGCTTGCTCACCCTTGCCGTTTTCACTCCTCCACACGTCCTTTGTGCCTGCAGTTTCCTCAGATTCCCCCGCCCCAACTGTCCTCTGGAGTAGCCCCGATTTCATCATTTCTGTTTCAGCTCAAGCTCCACTTCTTCAGAGAGTCTTGCCATCTCTCCCCATCCTAGTTCAGGTCCCTGGATGGGCTGTCGTAGAACTGTGTTCTTCCCACTTAGAACGCTTATCCCCATTACTCAGCCACCCTTTCCTTCCCTCCGTGAAACTGCAGCCCCGTGGAAGCAGAGACTGTCTGCTGTTGCTCTCCACAGGGTCCCCTACACCTAGCCCAGGGCCTCCGGCAGAGGCGCTCAGTGAACACTGGTCAGATGAAGTTCCGGCTGGAGGGACGTCTGTAGTTCTCCCATGGGAGCAGTTTCAGGGGTTCTTTGTTCTGGTTTTTTTTTTGCATTTTAATTTATTTTTTAACAGCTTTATTGAGCTATAACTCACATACCACAGACTTGATCCATTCGGCAGTTTTTAGTATATTCAAGAATTGTGCAGCCACCCCCATAGTCTAATTTTAGAACATTTCCACGGCCGCAGTTCCTGGCAACCACCCCTAAGTTTTCTGTCTCTATAGATTTGTCTCTTCTGGATGTTTCATATAAATGAAATGTGTGATCTTTCATGATTGGCTTCTTTCACTTAATGTTTTTAAGCTTCATTCATGTCATAGCGCATATCAGTCTTTTATTCTTTTTTATTACCCTATACTAGTGAACCATTGTATGGACATACCATACTTTGTTTCATCATTTACCGATTGGCAGGAATTTGATTTGTTTCCACTTTTTGGCTATTATCAAAACTGTTGCAGTGAACATTTTCGTACAAGTTCATGTGGACATATGTTTACTGTTCTCTTGGGTGTGTACATAGGAGTGGACTTTTGTGGTCATATGGTAATTATATGTTTAACATTTTGAGTAACTGTCAAAAAGTGGTTGTATCATTTTACAGTCTCACCAGCAATATATGAGGATCCAGTTTTTCCACAGCTTTACCAAAACTTATTTTATGTTTTTTGGTTTTTTAAGAACATCCTAGTGGATGTGAAGTCATAGCTTAGGTGTTTGGTTTGCATTTTCCTGATGACTAATGATGTTGAGCATCTTTTCAATGTGCTTATTGGTCACTTGTATATCTTTTTTGGAGAGATGTCTATTCAGGTCTTTTGCCCACTTTAAAATTGGATTATTTGTTTTGTCCTTGTTGAGATGTAAATGTTCTTTATATATTCTAGATACTAGGCCTTTATCAAGTACATGATTTGCAAATACTTCTCTCATTCTGTGTTGGTTTTTTCATTTTCTTGATGGTGTTGTTTAAAGTACAAAAGTGTTCAGTTTTGATGAACTTCAGTTTTGCCTGTTTTTTCCTTTGTAACTTATGCTTTTAGTGTCCTATCTAAAAAGGTCCACAGTTACCAAGATTTACCTCTTTATTTTCTTCAAAGAGTTTTATAGTTTATCTCTTACATTTAGGTCTATGATGCATTTTGACATTTTAGTGTATAGTGTGAGCTAGGGATCCTAATTCATTCTTCTGTGTGTGGGTATCTAGTAGTCCCGTTTTTAAAAGATGTTCATTTACTTATTTTGAGAGAGAGAGAAAGCAGGGAGAAGCAGAGAGAGAGGGAGAGAGAATCCCAAGCAGGCTTTGCACTGTCAGCACAGAGCCCAGTGCGGAGCTCGAACTCCCAAACCACGAGATCATGACCTGAGCCAAAACTGAGAGTCAGATACTTAACCAACTGAACCACCCAGGCGCCCCTGACTATAATATTTTTGCATTTAAACCTCATACATATATGTGTTTTTGTGTTGTGTTTAAGTGGCCATAATTGCCAGCTATGCTTTCTCAGAAAGAAATGTCTTCATTTTGCTCTTCTGTTTTTCCTTTTTTCTGTTTTTTGGTCAAGAACCCATCATCTGAGGTGAGTGTTGAGTTCAGCTTCCCTCAAAACGGGATAGAGGGTTTGGGAGGTACTCTGGTTCGGTTGGGAGCTGGAAGGTGGGTCTGCTAGAACGCTAGAGAGTGAGAAGGTTTGGGCAGAAATTAAGATATTGTCAGCTTTGCTTTCACTTGCTTCCTTAGCTCCATCTCATGGGATAAACGAGGGTGCCAATAATCATTGTTATGTTATCTCATTTTTTTTGCACTTTGGGCTCATTTTGGTCCGTTTTACTTGTGTCTTTACCCATTGGTATCTGACTTTTGCATTTTTCCTGCTCAGTTGAATCGGATTGAATGGCTCCCTTTCTTCTGCTGGAAACAAGAGTGTGTGTGTGATTTCTTTTCTATCTAGATTTTTGGTGATGTGTTGTAACAGCCACTAGGTTCGGTGGGGAGGAGGGTATACCTTTCGCCTCTCTGCTGCCCATGTGTGTCTGCTTTTTTCTTTTTCAACCTTTTCATCTGGCCCTTCTTTTTCATTTGTTTGGCCCTTTATGAAGCGAGGGCTCCTAGCAGATGAGAGGTCACTGTTGCAGTGGGTCTGAGTAAAAGTCTGAGGTTCCTCTGCTTTTGTTGTAGTCTTGTCATTATTTGACCCCCGGGTTATTGTCCCAGTCATTCTCCGCTCCATGTGTCACACTGCTGCTCTCATGTCCTCCCGGACAAAGCTGTTCAGTGCTTCCCTGGTCTCTGTACTAGCTGGGCCCCTGTTGGTTTCAGCATAAAGCCTGAGCCCCGGAGCTTGCCATATGAGGCCCTTGACACCTGCTCCAGCCTCCTCTCCAGCCTCAGACGTCCTGCCCTTCTCTTCTCCACTCCGGCCTCCAAAACCGCTCGCTGCTGAAACGGGCCATCCCTTTTTACATACTGCCTTTCCTTCATAGGCTTTCACCCCCTTCTAACCCTCATTGTCCTTCTCGCTCCCTCCTCTGAGACCCGGTTCAGGTATCAGCTCCTCCGCAGCCTCCCCAGGGCCCTGGGCAAGTCTGTGTTCCAGTCCCCCTGGCATGTGGTTCAGACCCCTGCTTGAACGTTTGGTGTCATCCTGTGTCGTCCTCCATGAGGCTCTCTTCCATGGGCCTGTTTCTTTTTCATTTTTATAATCTCAACATCAGCTTAGTGTTTAGTACATTGAGGGCCCCCACAGTTTTTAATAGATAGGTGAGTAATGGGCATCTGAGTTGAGATCCCCAAATAGCATATCTACCTGTCGTAACATGTAAGATTTGCATAACTTCCCCTTTTCACCACATCAGCCACTTTGACCTTCACCAGATTTACTACTAGGGCAGGTGGTAATATCCTTATTTTAGAAACTGTAGGATGGACGTAGAGTTTAAGTTACCTGGTGGAGGCCGAGAACCGAGCTGGGATGGGCAGTGCCAGCGCGCTCTGCCAAGGGATTTGCGCCACGTATAGTTCAGTGTCGCGATGACTTCCACATCTGTGGACTTAGTAACTCAGGTTCCATGAGAGATAAATGGCAAATAAAATGTGGGGTTTGGCTACATTTTTATAATGGCAGAAGAACAATGGGGACAGCTTACAGGCTCGACAGTAGAAAGAGGATTTGATGAATGTGATTGTATCAACATGGTAGACTGTTAAGTAGTTCTTCCAAGTTATAATTCTGATGCTTTGTCTGACAAGGGAATAGTAGAATATAAGCTAGGTTATACTTGGTGAGTGTAACTATAAAATAAGTGGTGGGATAGAATACATAAATACAGTTGTGCTAGGCTTGTGAAAAAGTGAGAGTTTTTACCTTTTAATGTTTTTTTACAGTGCTATTTTGGTTCCAGACTGTTGAGATTTGAGGAGTGTTTGAGCGGTTTATTTGGGCAAAACAATGTTAGAAATTGGCATCATCTCAGGTCTGGCATAGAGGCTCACTATCACGATAGGCTCGTCTCAGAGATTTACAGGAACTTAGTTATTGGTATTAGAATCATTATAAAATAATGTCTGTTGTTAAAAATAAAATGATAAGGCAGTGTGGGAAACCCAGATAAGTTTTGAAGTTAGAGGAAAACACATGACACACAGTTCCACCAAATAAAAGTGTGTGTGTGTGTGTCCTAACATGATACCTTATTATCACATTATCTAAAAGTGAGATTGTGATTATACCAAAATTATTATGTAATCAGAACATAACATGGGAAACCAGAGAAGCGAAAAATTAGAAATAAGCCCCAAGACTACAGTCACACTCGGCAAAGGTAACTAGGATTAATATTTTGTCATATCCTAGTGGGCACCTGGGTGGCTCAGTTGGTTAAATGTCCAGCTTTGGCTCAGGTCATGATCTCGTGGTTCATGAGTTCGACCCCCACCCTGGGCTTCGTGCTGACAGCTCCCTCCCTCCCCTGCTCACACTCTGTGTATCTCTCTGTCTCAGAAATAAAAACAAACAAAAACATTAAAAAATGTTTTGTCGGGGCGCCTGGGTGGCTCAGTCGGTTGAGTGTCTGACTTCAGCTCAGGTCATGATCTCACGGCCTGTGGGTTCGAGCCCCATGTGGGGCTCTGTGCTGATAGCTTGGAGCCTGGAGCCTACTTTGGATTCTGTGTCTCCCTCTCTCTCTGCTCCTAACCCACTTGCATTCTGTCTCTGTCTGTCTCAAAAATAAATAAATATTTAAAAAAAAAAAGTTTTGTCATTTCCTTTCAATGTATTTCCTGAGTGTGCATGTATACAATGAAGGGTTCCCCTTCCCATCACAGCATAATGTTGCTGGATTGAGTAAAGGAGAGATTATTTCTGGGTGTGCTGCGTGATACCTAATGCATTTCAGACCAGGAGTTCCTAACCTTTTGAGACTGGCACAGCCTTCGCTTTTGGAGTGGTGACATCAGGCCCCTGTGCCTGCCTGCCCGGGACAGGTGTCAGGCAAGGGCTGTGGCCCCAGGTCTGTGTGGAGCCTGGTTCCTGCCAGCCTGGGAGAAGGTGCCCTAAGTTGTTTTCCTGCTTCTTTCTTGGCTGCTGAGGTGCTGATCCCTGTCAATTAAGTGTGGCAATCTGGAAGGGAAGCTGTAAAATCAGTATAGGGAGAGGACCAAGGAAAGTTTTTTCAACCACAGTTTGACAGAAAAGAAGGGGGCACATTTCTCACTAACAAATAAGGTCTCGTCTAGGATTTGGAGATTATAACAAATAAGAGTCTCGTCTAGGATTTGGAGATGGAAAACAGAATAGGGAAAGGTTCTTTAACCTCTGTAGCTGTCCTATTTTCTTGATGGACTTCCGTCATTAGTTAAATGAAAGAAACAGATTTTCTGAGTGTGACAGCTGAGAATTCCTACAGATCCGTGTGACATCAATAATATATTTAATACCATTTCTTTGCCTGATAAAAGTTTGATTTTTTTTTTTTTTTTACATAAAAATGATAGACTGTCAGACTCTGGAAAGCTATTACTATATGTTAGGTAAATATGTGCCATTACTTAATTTTCCTCTACCTACCTACCTCCGAATATGGCTTTTAAAAGCAAGGAAATTGCTAAAATTTGTACATTTTTCTCTTTTTCATCTCATTCCAATGAGAATGATTCAAGGGGATGGGAGCTTGGGAAGCCGAGACCGGAGGGGTTGGGGGTGGGAGCTGGTGAGTGGAAGGAAGGGAGGAAGCATGGGAAAGTCTAGAGAGAAGAATACCTACGTGTGTGTGGGGGCGGGTGTTTCTCTTCTGTGTCCTGCAGGGCAGGCAGTCCCCTTCCCTCCTTCTTCCCCCGTTGCTTCCTTAAAATCTCTACTGTCTTAGCAGGAGAGAACAGTGTTCTTGATCAGTTTCCTGGTCCCTCCTTTAACTCAGTGATTATTACCTAGTGTCTTTTCTGCCTTCCAGGAGAATTGACTAGCTCTTTACTGAAAATGAGAGATCCCTAGCATCGCAAACACAGTATTTAGAAGCTTTTGTTTTTATGCATTTCCTTTGCTAATATTATAAGCTCCTTGAGTGCAGGAATCCTGTCTTAGCCAACGTTTGTTTTCTTACCACCTGGCAGTCTGGCCACATAACGCACAGTGAATAAATGTTTGATACTTGAATAAATGATCTTAAAAAGAAACTATAACCTCAGTTATTTAAGAAGTTGTAAGATATGAATCTTTTTTTACTTCTTTCAGACATTCATTATACTCTAGAAACTTTATACTCTAGAACTTTCTAGAAAGTTCTAGAAACTTTTGTTGGGGTATATGAAGATGCCCAATAAATAACATATGGTTCTGAACTAATGTATGTATAAGAATCAGGAGTTAAGGAACCAAAATGCCACCTTCATATTGCTGATGAGCCACATTCTCATATATCAACTGAGGTCAGAGAGCCAGTTACTAATTCCCTGTCCCCTCGGGTAGATTGTGGAGCGGCCCATCAGAAGGGGAGTTTTGAGTCTGAAGGACAGACACCCTTCTCCAGAGTAGAGAGAAAGAAGGCAGCTCCCCTCTGAGCCCCTATCCTTCTCCTCACTGTCTACAGCACAGCATCATGGTCTGTGGCCCACTGACAAGCAACCCTCCCCTACCTATAAGGGGAGAGGAAGACTTGGGGCCAAAGGACAAGTGAAGTTAGGAAAAGAGAATCCTTTCCTTGTAACACTCCTCAGTTTTTTATACCCTTGACTCATTGGGCTTGCCTTTTATTAAGCCTGGGTCCCCCCTTTCCCTGACAAGGAGATCAGCAGGCTTCTGGCAACTGTGTTCCCACTTTCCTTAGCCTGTTCCTCCTCCCACTGGACCCAAACCCCCATTTCTTTGATTATCCTCAGCCTGTTGGGGAGCATTGTTGAGTTTGCCCCTAGAAAGCTCTGAGATAAATTAGAATAATTCATTAATAATCTTTTCCAAAGCCACACTAGAGTCAAGGTTGAGAGTTCATGTCCGCATCTGTTTCCCATTCCAAATTCTTTTCAAGTATGATATCCAATACAGCTTATCAGAGCTTTTGCAGTGGGCTCAAATAACAGAGTAAAGCTACTCCAATAAAAAAAAAATACCAGTCATAAAGGATGCCCCATCATAGAGATGCATGGTAGAGTGAATAAGAAAGTGAATTCTGACCACCTGGGTAAAAATCTTGGTCATGTCTGAGTGACCTTGGTCAAATTACCTAACCTCTTTGTGTCTCAGTTTATCTATAAGATAAATAATAATAGCACTACTTCATAGGATGGCTGTAGCTATTGACTAAATTCATGCATATAAAGTGCTTAGAATTGGTACCTGGCACCTAACTAAAATGTATTCACTAATTAACTGTAAAAATAAAGTTTTGAATATAAACCCTCTCCTATTGTGAAACTCTTGGAAATTTTTTAAATTCAGAGATCCAGTCCTCTGGCAAGACGTGAAAGTTCAAGGCTATAGTCCCATATCAAATTATCTTGGCTTGTGAGTTAACATTAAAAGAATTTGAAGCCCTCCCCAATTTCTTACTCATTTGGTCTTCGCCAGAGAGGTTGTCCATGCCTGTGTGCAGCTGGGGCTCACTCTGGCTAGGATGTGTGCAGCTTCCCTGGAGTTTCACAAGTTACATTAATTTAATATTAAGTCTCTTGGGGCGCCTGACTGGCTCAGTCCATAGTGCATGTGACTCTTGATTTTGGGGTTGTGAGTTCGAGCCCTACATTGGGTGTAGGGATTACTTAAAGATAAAAAATATCTTTAGAAATAATATCGAGTCTCTCTTGAGCCTTGCTTGAGTCTAGAATCCTAAGACACACAGGAATATCAGATTATCAACCATACATCCACTGGGTTTGCAAAACGTGCCTCCCATCCCAGCCCTCAAGGGACTGATTCTAAGCAGAATTGTTCCCAGTACTTCATTTTTGCTGAAAGGAGGGATGGATGATGGAGAGCATCACCTTGGTTTTGGCTTTAGTTTATGCCAGTTGTTTTGATTCTCAGACCTTGCATTTAAACTCCGTGGGGAGAGATTGCTTGTCTGGAGGCTAAGGCGGCAGCCTGTGTATTCCTCTCTCAAGAAGTTGCCCCTGAGGCGCTCTGGTCTCCCCTCAGAGTTGGGACTTGGCACTGGTCGCAGCCAGTCACAGGTGTGTCTTTGTTCTTTCTGCGGGAAGCCCTTGTTTCTGGCACTCCTGTGCTGACTGGCATGGACACCCTATTGAGGGATGGAGTGTCCACGGTGCCCGGGCAGGGGCATTGAGATCTGTGTACACAGTTGTTTCCATTGCCTCTTACTGTGGATTCACTGAGGCTTCTGGGACCTACTTCTTAGAGAAGGCTTTCCCTTTTAGCCCCACCTACATCAAGTGGGGCATTGTTTTCAGGTTCTTGGAGGGGAGCTGCTGTTGACATTTGGGAAGCTCGGGGCCTAGTGGGGACAGCATGTTGGCCGGGAGCCGCTCACCATGGCCTCCAGGTTGTGAGTGTGCCCCTTCTTTCTCTGCACTTGTGGGCTCTGCCTCCAGGATATGCTTTTCCTGTCCCCTCTTGCTCTCAGGAAGGCTCAGTTGAGTTTCTCGCCATTTAACCAGCTTCTTTTATTGCTCTCTTTCTTTCTCTAACACCTGCAAAGTTGCTACTGTTTTCTGGAATTGGTTTGTTCCTTTTCCTTTTTCTTTCACTTTTTGATCTAGATTTTTTTTTTCTTTAGATGTTTCCCTAGATATTTTCTTGTGAGTTCTCCTAAAGGAAAGAGATAAAATCAGTAAGTTCTGGGTCTGCTGAAAGCATCTGTTGTTCAAACACATCTTCTCTTCCCTGCATTGGATGGTCTTCCATAGGAAATGCTCACCTATCAGACCAACATCTAAATCAGGCCTGGGGTCAGTCTGTCTTGATAGTCTGGCCTGGTTCCTGTTTAATGAGTTTCCTCTTTTTGCTGTGCCTTCTCTAGACTGAGTCCTACTTCCATAAACTTCTCAAAATGTTCCCCCAGGGCATGGGCAGTAACTGTGTCTCCACCTAATATGCTCTGGGCATTCTGCTCTGATATTCCTGCTTGCCCCCAGTGCCCGCCGCCCCCCCCCCCCCCCCGAACCTGTCCAGGACTGTGTAACCCTGGGTATAGCTGTTTCAGTCCTCAGTTGCTCTTACTATGGATTCTGATCCTGGCTTTAGAAGTGCATTTCTCCATACTTCCTATAACCAAATCCTGATTCCTTTGTGGGGAACAATTCCAGTCTGCTAACATCTTGCTTTTATTCTTTCATTATATATATTTTTAAGCTCCAATAAGCACAAAGATCTATCTCCCTTATTTCAGTTACGTACCAGGCTGTCTCCATCTCTCTGTATGTCTCTTGGGCTGTACCCAAGAGAAGGCTGTACCTTCTCGTTTCTCATTCACGTTCTCTCTGGTTGTTCCCTAAGAGGTTAGTCTTCCTTTTAAGGGGAGCCCTCTCTTCCTCTTGCTTCATTAATCTGCCCTTTCTGTTTTATTTTTTGTTCATCTTGCTCTGATGGGAAGACTAAACCATGTTTCCCTAACCTTCTAGCACCTCTTTGATTTCCAGAGTGAACCGGATTGTTCCAAGGACGGACCTTAGTGGTTGCCTTCTTTGTGCATGCAATAATTCTGTCAAATTGCTTCTCTGACTCAACCCAAGATGAGAACATAGCTCCTTAATGAGAATACCCTTGTTGCTTCTTCTTCTTTTTTTTTTAAAGTTTATTTTTGAGAGAGAGAGAGAATGCCGGAGAGGGGCACAGAGAGGGGGAGACAGGGATTCCCAAGCAGGCTCCGCACTGTCAGTGCACAGCCTGGTGCAGGGCTCGAACCCAGGAACCAGGAGATCATGACCTGAGCTAAAACCAAGAGTCAGACCCTTAACCAACTGAGCACCCAGGCACCCCTCCTTGTTGCTTCTTTATTTATAAAATCTGCCACCCATCTGTATATCTGTCATTTTGGATCTTGAAAATCTAAAACAGCAGTTAGCATTTAAATGATTAATAAATCTAGACCCAGTGAGTTGGGGAGGAACTTTTGAGTCTGTGGACCAGCCCACATGAATTTAAACTAGACTTTTCATAGTTCCAACTCATAGCCATGAAGATAATACATAAAAAGGAACAGAATTCCAAACAACCCGTCTGTACTGCCTGCCTGGAGTTGGACCCAACAGTTTCTTCAAGATCTGGTTATAAAAGCAGATGGTGTTCTAGAAGCTCTATTTTGAGGAGAGAGAGCCCTGACTGGGACATCTTTTCCTTTTCCTTTTTCCTTCTCCCTTCTCCCTTCTCCCTTCTCCCTTCTCCCTTCTCCCTTCTCCCTTCTCCCTTCTCCCTTCTCCCTTCTCCCTTCTCCCTTCTCCCTTTCCCTTTCCCTTTCCTTTCCTAGTGGTAAAGTGTGCACACCATAAGATACCATTTTAATTGTACAATTGACTGGTGTTCAGTAAATTCACGTTTTTGTGCAGCCATTACCACCATCCATGTCCAGAGTGTTTTCATCTTCCAAACTGAAACTCTTACTCACAGTACATAGTAACTCTCCTGTTAACCTCTCCTCTCAGCCCCTGATTACCATTATTATTTCTGCCTCTGTTCTAGGCTCCTTCATGTAAGTGGAATCACAGAATATTTGCCTTTTAGTGTCTGGCTTATTTCACTTTGTTATCACATTTTCAGGGTTCATCCATATTGTCATATGGGTGTCAGAATTTCCTTCCCTTTTAAGACTGAACAGCATTCCATTGCATGGCTATACCATGTTTTATTTATTCATTCATCCATCGATGGATTTTGGGTTGCTTCCACTTTTGACTACTGTATATAATACTGCTATGAATTTGGGTGTACAGATAGCTGTTTGAATCCCTCCTATCACTTTTGGGGATGTACCTAGAAGTAGAATTGGTGGATTGTAGTGTAAATACGTGTTCAATTTTTTGAGGAACGTCCATACTATTTCCCACTGCAGCACCCTTTCTTTTAGAGCCATGGCTAATCTTTGCCATGGCTATGCCTATTTAAGTAAAAACTGTGCCCACATTGCTCAAGGTCAAGCTCAGCAGCCTGCATCACAAAGGCTGAACTTTTGCCGAGCCTGGGCTCAGCATCAAGGCCTGGGTCAGGCCTTCAGGACCCACTTGCCATTTGCTTAAGGTCCGGTAACATCCAGCCGTATAAAAATAGCTGCTTGCCTTTGGACCAAGTCACCGTATGCTCCATGACCTACCAAGGTGAAAATCCCACAAGGCTCTCCCGAGACTGCCAGCCCAGCTCGTAACAGTTAAAAATCTGCGATCCAAGTGCAAAAGCCAAGGTGTTGCACAATACAGGCCACTGTCACTTGGTCCAACAAAAAGTCTCAATATCTAAGTGTTAACTTGTTCTCCAAATTGCTTTTTGTCTGTCTTTCAGGGTTTCTGGCACATTTCAGGAGGGTGGAAAGCTGTCGGCAATAAATGGCTCTTCTCTCTTTTTGGGGGGTTCTGAACCAAATGTGAAATAAGACAAAAAGAATTTGAAGCGTTTAAGAAAAAACAAAAACAAAAACCTCTTCTCTTAGAAACCAAAGGAGTGTGGAAGAGGAGTTTCCCCTCTTACAGCTTTGATGTGGGGGAAAATGCTTCCCAGGAGCATTTAAGTTATTTATTGTGGAATTTTGCTAATTTAATGCATCAATTGTGAATGAACAAGTAAAAACAATAATGTTCCCTGTTGAAGGTTTACTGATGCCCTGTGATTGGCATATGTATCTCGTTTAGGGCTCATAATGTGGCTGTGAATTCATTAACTCCGTTTTGTTGAAGAGGAGACAGAGTCTTAGGCAGGGTAGGGGATGTCCCTAAGGTTTTGTGGCTGGGGTTTCATCTCGAATTTAGTTAAGTGTAAAGCCTTTTCTAAAAAAGATGCGGATAAGAAAAAATGCTCTTCCCTTAAACAGAAAACTAATTTCAACGAGTTCCTAGGTTTTTACAAATATTTTTGCCAGTGGGTCTGGCAACATAGGTGAATTTTGTTTCAGTGGTTAAATATCTGAGGAATAGAAGGGTAGCGGTTATGGGGAGGGTTGAAGCACAATTGCTGTTTAAGGGTAAAAGCAACCATGCAGTGCTGACTAATAACTCAGCTGAGCCTCTCCGTCGTGCAGGAAACACTAAATTAGGAGTTTGGTTATAGAGCATGGGTGTTGTGTGGAAGAGATCCAAGAAAGTGCCTGTTTTATGTAAAATCATTTGCTGCGTAGACTGTATTGGACCTAGCACTGTGTGTGTGGGCCACTGTCTGGCGTGGTCACATGGCATATATAGAATCTGCGTTCCTACTGATACGTGTGTTGGCATGAGAAATTTACCTGTATAAGGACCTTTAAAATTTAGCATTCAAAATTGTGGAAGGGGAGAAAAATGGGACCTAGTATTGGATTTTATCTAATATTTTTCTATTTCATGAGTTATTTTCCTTAAATGAAAGGTTTTTGTGTGTGGTCATTGCTGGGAATGTTACATAATTTCAAGGCTCTTGTTCATTCTGTCTGGATTAATATATTATAAATTCTCATATACTTTTCTTAGGATGTTGGTTTCTTCTTGTTAAAAATAAAAGTCCTCCAGCGTGGACTGGGTGGCTCAGTCGGTTGGGGATCCAACTTTGGCTCAGGTCATGATCTCACCATTTGTGGGTTCGAGCCCTGCATTGGGCTCTGGGCTAACGGCTCAGAGCCTGAACCCTGCTTTGGATTCTTGTCCCTTGCTCTCTGCCCCTCCCCCGCTCACACTCTGTGTGTGTGTGTGTGTGTGTGTGTGTGTGTGTGTGTGTGTGTCTCTCTCTCTCTCTCTCAAAAATAAATAAAACATTAAAAAAAATTTTTTTTAAGTTCTCTAAAATGACAGGACTTGAAATCTATAATTTTTTTTCCACTTTACCTGTACACAATTCCCCCAAGTCACACTGTGCCCTGGCCTGATGCACAAAGATGAGTTTCTTAGCAGGTAGAGAACTAGGTGATTTTTTTTCTCTCTTAGATTCAGTTAACTAGACTTATAACACAAAAGCATGGGAATATAAGCCATTACAAAAGGTTTTTTTTTTTTAAACACTGATATTTTCTTTTCCTTTTTTTAAAGTTTATTTATTTATTTTGAGAGACAGAGCAAGAGGGGCAGGGGGAGGGACAGAGAGAGAGGGAGAGAGAGAATCCCAAGCAGGCTCCATGCTGTCAGTGCAGAGCCCGATGCAGGGCTCCTTCTCATGAACCGTTAAACCATGACCTGAGCCAAAACCAAGAGTGAGTCGCTTAACTGAGCCACCCAGGCGCCCCGCCCTGGTGGCTGTTTTCTTGAATGTTGCATTATCTCTGGGAATGGTGTTCTAATACTTGTTTCCATGGTGAAGAACTTTTTGGTTTTTAAATTTAGGAGTAGACTTGGTCTGTTCTGATTTACTTAGAAAAAAACTTGACTTGTGTTAAAGGACCTGCTATTTTTTTTCCTGGTTTTCCATTAGCTACTGTTAGGACCTTTGATAAGTCATTTAACCCTTCCAAACCACGTTTTCCCTCATCTTCTGAAAGGGAGTGATACCATATACTTCACGTGGAAAGCACTGAAAAATTGTTTTTAGTTTTTAGCTATAAAATTCATGAACTAATTTGTTAAAGTAATGGGGGGGGTGTTGAAAAGTAGAGAAGTAAGCTTCTGTTCTCCTTTTATAATCTGCTCTGCACACTCTTGGTTAAAGGGATGTCCCACTGTCATAACAAGTGTGCTCAGTTGGGACCCTTTCAGAGAGAATTCAATCCCAGGGGTGGGTGGGTGGGTGTGTGTGTGTGTGTGTGTGTGTGTGTGTGTGTGTGTGTGGTTGCCTCAGGTGGCTCCTGTTTTGGTTATGGTTTACTTTTTAAAGTCAACATTGCAGTAGTTTTGTTCTTTGGTTAAAGACATGAATGTTTAAATTGTTCTTTGAGAAAACCTGGAGCACTTCAGGACAGTGTGGAGGTGCTAGGACGCCCCCTTGTGGGATTCTGAAATATGTTCTGCAACAAATGAAAATAATAAAGTAGTTTATTCTTGTTAGACTTCCAGCTAAGAGAGGAATCTTACTTAAGATGGTAAATTATAAATTCATCCATCTAGAAGCTTACCAAAAATGACAAAATAGTAGGCTTTATATTACATCAAATCACTGTGCAAGTTGGATTGTTAATCGTGTTTAAAAATCATAATTTTGGGGGCGCCTGGGTGGCTTAGTTAAGCATCCGACTTCAGCTCAGGTCATGATCTCATGATTCATGGGTTTGAGCTCCACATCATGCTCTGTGCTGACAGCCTCTGTCTCCCTCTCTCTGTGCCCTTCCCCCTTTCACACACACTCTCTCAAAATAAACAAATAGACGTTAAAAAATTATAATTTTGAACTTGTAACATCTCAACATTTGAAGAAATATTTTAGGGAAGAGGATTGCCTTGTCAGGTTAACACCTATAGTTAAAGTGCTGTAAATTTTCAAAAAACATAACTATTATAAATGCATATGTTGAAAATGTGTTGATATGGGATTTTCTTTAAACTTTTGGTTGTTGAAAGTTTTAGAGCGTAAGTACACATCAAGTGGCAGGAGTTGGTATATTCTTTTATTTTAGAGCCACTGTTTATTATTTTTAGTTTATTTTATGCAAGCTTGCTTTTTTAAAGCATCTGTGGCTGTGTGCCCACTTGTCTTCATTCACTAATTGCATATTGTGTGCGGATTAAGTGGTAGGCATTGAGGTAACAGCATCGGGCAAGGGGCTTACGATCTTCTGAGGAAGACAGACCTTGAGCAAGTTGTTACATTATAATGAGGACTGTTAAGGAAGGTCAGGGAAAAGGTGCTGTGGGTGTGAGTAATGGGCAGTTACCCCAGCTGTGGGGGCAGGGAAAACCCTTGTGGAGGGGGTGTGTAAGCTGGACCTGAAGGATGAATTAGGTTTAGCTAGGTAGAGGGAGGGTGGATTGGGGATTCGAGTTTACAGCAACAACACATTTAGAGGTTGAAGCCAAAACCGAGCAGAAAGTAGACCAGTGAGGCTGGAGCATAAATAAGGAGGTGGATGAAGACTAGGCAGGTACCTGAGTGTTGAAGCCACAGTAAAGGATTTGGTCTTCGAAGGGTTTTAAGCAGCTAGTGGCATCACCTGATTTGCATATTGGTAACTCACTTTTGATGCAGTGTGGAGACTGGAATGGAGAGGACAGAGGTGGACACAGGGAGACTAGCCTACCTGTCTCTCTCCCTCCCTCTCCTTCTCCTTCCCACTAGGGCAAGCATTCCTCAACTTTTTCTGTAAAGGCTCGGAGAGTATATTTTGACTTTCCAGTTGCAAGTACTCCTCTCTTCAGATGTAGCATGAAAGCAGCCGTACACAATACACAAAGGAATGAGCATGGTCGTGTTCCAATAAAACTTTGTTTATAAACACAGGCAGTGTTGGCCCATGGGCATGGTTTGCTGACCCCCGATCTCCAGGATTATAGGAATGAAGGAAAGTGAATGGATTCAAGGGTTCCTGAGGAGTTGTGATCAGTATTACTTGGTGGTTATGGGTTTGTTTGAGAAGGGTAAGTGAGAAGCTGAAGTTGGTGTGCAGGTTTCTGGCTTAAATAACCGTATGAATGTGGTTCCAGGACGACGTGCACACCAAGCATAGCTGTCTTGGCGAGCGTGGGCATTCGGGTGGATGTCCAGCCATTGGCTGGACATGGGTGTGTGGAGAGAGAAGTGCAGGCAGCTTTGGTGTGTTACAGAGCTTCCCTAGAGAGAGTGAAGAGGGCAAAAGGAAGAATCCCTAATAACTCTAACATCTTAAGTGGAGAGGGGGAAGAGCCACAAAGGATGATGCAAAGAGGAAGGAGCAAAACCAAGAGAAGCACCAGTGGTTAATGGGGTTAAATTGGCAGAAGCATTAGGCAAAATGGGAAGGGCCTATTGGATTTGGATGTGAGGAGGTCATTTATAACTTTGGTTAAAGCAATTTCAGAGAGTAGTGGCCTTTTTCTTTTTATGTCTATGATATGGTGGGACTTGTTTGCAGAAAGACAAATTCAGTCATCTAATTCTTCCTTAAGATTTTAGGTTCCATTTACAAATGGTATTATTCTGTTGAAGTCTAGCAGATACTAGTAGTTGCTTTTTATTTTTTTAATTAAAAAATTTTGTAAATGTTTATTAGAGAGAGAGACAGAGCGTGGGCAGGAGAGGGGCAGAGAGAGGGAGATACAGAATCTGAAGCAGGCTCTAGGCTCTGAGCTGTTAGCACAGAGCCTGATGAGGAGCTCGAACTCATGAGCCGTGAGATCATTGACCTGAGCCAAAGTTGGATGCTTAACCAACTGAGCCACCCAGCACCCCAATTAGCAGTTGCTTTTTAGAATAGTCTTTGGTTAATGTTTGGTCCTATTTCAAGCTTGGTTAATCTTCTTTAAATGTTTTTTTTTTTTAATGTCTATTTGAGAGAGAGAGAGAGAGAGAGAGAGAGAGAGAGAGAGAGAGAGTATGAGCCCCCGGGGTGGGGGGGCAAGAGGAAGGGGAAGTGGGGGAAGGGCAGAGAGAGCTGGGGACAGAGGATCCAAAGTGGGTTCTGTGCTGACAGCAGTGAGCGCAATGAGGGGCTTGAACTCACAAACTATGAGATCATGACCTGGGCTGAAGTTGGAAGCTTAACTGACTGAGCCACCCAGGCACCCCATTTTGATTAAACTCCACTATCTTTACTGCATTTTAAAATGTGTCTTATTCCTTTTTTGGTACTTTAATCGCTGAATGAAAATTGTAGTAGTTAAAAATGTGTTTTTAATATAATGTGCTTAGGTAATTCTTAATAAATCTAATAAATTAAACACAATCATGGTGGTTCTTTCTACTTAATATTAAGTCTTCCTGGAGTGAATAAACGCTTACCCGCAATCAAGTCCGCCAAGGATTTGGGGAATGCCTCCTTGCCTTACTGAGATTTCCTGCCATCGTGACTGTGGCTGCCAGGCCGAGTGCCTTTTTATTTTATAATCACTATGCCAGACACATCAAGCTGAACAAAAGAGGAGTTGTCAGAGCTGATGGGTTTTGGATTTACACGCTGCACTACCTGACTTCCCTGTGTGCTCACCGTCTGCAGCTCCCCCCTCCCCCCCAAATGACTGTATTTCTGAATCAGAGTGTGCATTTCCTTATCTTAAAAGATATGTCGATTATCATTCCATGTGGCTGTTGAGATCTTTGAACTTGATGAAATTTTGCATTCTTTTCATTTATTTTCATCTCTTCCATGCATAACTCTTTCACATTTTAAAAATGATAATGATAGCCTGTTTCAATTTTAGACATCTCTTAACTGTTGTGCCACAACTTCTAACATTCTATTAATGGAAGGCAGACGGAAGAACAGTTAATTGGCTATTGCTGGGTGAACCTACTTTGAAATAAAAGATTCCTGTGTTGAAACAGAATGTTCAGAAAGTATAAGAAATGCCAAACTGCAGTGTTCCTGTGTATATTTAGAACATATTTATCTCCTTATTGCCATAATAGGAATTTTCATGTTGCCCAAGGGAGAGCTTATGATTTCCATTAGAATGTGAGCTTGGTGACAGGCTTTTCTGTCTTATTCATGTTTATTTCCAGCTACTAGGATAGTACCCAGCATTTAGCAGATACTCAAATATTTATTAAGTGAATGAATGTTCTGCATAAATGATAGATTGTTTACTATGAATACAAGATTTAATTCTTTGCCTCTTTTTAAGTTTTTTCTCCCCTTTTTTCTTCTTTTAGGCAGAAACCACTAATACTAGTCTCTTGCAAGTACAACTGGAATGCAGTTTACGTAATAAAGTGTGTCAGCAATTAAAGGTAAAATTAAAAAATTCACTCTTCTCATCCTTCCTTTCTTGCCTTTGGCTTGGAAATCAAAAATAACATGACACATTCTGTTTTCAGAAATACACATGACCTTATCATAAGTGCTTTTCTTTTTATAAAATTTGAAATCACAAAGTTTGGATGATTTTTTTTTTTTTTTGAGTTTTTCTTTTGTTCTTTCCATCCCTCCAATCTCAGAGTTGTTACATGGAATCTGACGATGTTTTACGGCTACAAATGAGCATAATCGTAACCATGGAAAACTCCTCAAAAGAGTTTGAAGAAAACACACAAGATTTGTTAGATCATCTTTCTATAATTTATGTAGCCACAGATAAATCTGAGACCTCAGGTAAGGTGGGATCTTTTAACATTTTTATTATAGTATATCTTGATTAACCTGCATCACCATTTTTTTGTTTTATTTTATTTTTTTAGTATTTATTTTTGAGAGAGAGAGAGAGAGAGAGAAAGACAGAGTGTGAGCAGGGGTGCGCAGAGAGAGAGGGAGACACAGAATCCTAAGCAGGTTCCAGGCTCTAAGCTGTCAGCACAGAGCCTGACGTAGGGCTTGAACTCACGAACTGCGAGAACATGACCTCAGCTGAAGTCAGATGCTTAACCAACTGAGCCACCCAGGCACCCCTGCATCACCATTCTTAAAGCATTTACTTGTAGGCTGTATCATTGCAATGCAAGACAACGAGTCTTTGCGTTCGTAATTAAGAGATTAACAGTGACTGGTTCTCAATCTGCAACTGCTAATAAGGCTATATTATTTTGGAGTAAATTAAGTGGCAACTGCAAACCACTTTTTAGTTTTCTTGGGATGATTTTTTTTTTTTTTTTTTTTTTTGCATTCTGAGATAGGAAACAGGTTAAATGGGCAGGCACAACAATCTAATATAAATATTCGCAAAGTGTTTGGGAAGTTTTGTGTCTCTTGTCCCAGTGTTACTGATCTGCAGAAGCTCAGTTAAAGAAATCCTGCCGTGTCGTATTTTTAATAGCTGACTGGGTGCCAATTGTTCCCGGATGCCGGACTAGTTAAGAGAGTGTGAATTGTAGTGTTCATTGTTATGAATTTTGTCTTTGAAAATGTATGTCCTGTGTACCAGGAATTACCTAGTTCATCAGCTTCAGTTTCTAAGAACTTTTGTAGGCAACACATATTAGGTGATTTTTGACATTTACAATGTAGAGTTTGCTGTTATCCATTGGTTAGCAAGGCTGTTCTGGTATATGTGTCTGTATGTATATATATGTATGTGTATGTACAATTATATATGGACACAGACATACACATGTACCACATGTACATAAACACATACCATATACATATCCAGAGAAAGAATTGGTACCAAAGTGTAATTTTATGGTCAAACATCATCTACTTTCCAGCCCTCAGAATTGGCTGTAATAGTGATGGTTCTTCAGCAGGAGAGCTGTCCTGTCTTCGGCTTCCTAGTTTTTGGTGATTCTCAGAATGGCCAGATAGACATCAATGTAGAGAAGACCCTGTCCCATGGGGAGCACTTCTGTGAGTGAAGGTTGAAAGGAAGGTGATGTTTTGAGATCCCAGGGTTTTGTTTTTCCTCAAATGTGATCATCCCAATAAGGAAATAAGGGCCTGTCCAATCAATAGGAGAACATCACTTTATTTAAAGCTGTCCAGTTGGTTAGTTTCATCCAGAGGAGTAATAGTGTGACCCTATACTCAGAATATCTTCACTGGTAGTTTATTATCCTTTAGAGAGCCCATGTTGGTAGGTCAATCTTTCTGTATAGATCTTTTTCCTTGTGACTTAGAAGAATACCCAACAGGAAATAGTTCCCAGTTTCAATGGTAGTGTTGAAAAACGAGTCACATTTTTTATAGAAATGTGTAATGTAGTACTTTAGCCACTATATTAAAGTATGAGAATGAGATGACTCTTTTGTTTTAATCTCATTGCTCTGATTCTTTTGGACAGATGATTCGGCAGTAAATATGTATATATTACATTCAGGAAACAGCCTTATTTGGATACAGGTAATTGTAAATTACATAAAGTAAAATTTAAACTTACGAATGTATGTTTAATTGCAGAACATGAGGAATTTTCAACAACAGATACAGAAATACTTGTCTCATTTCTCTTTTGCTTTAATTTATATCCGGTTTCCCTTGCTTGAACCCACATTAGGATGAAGGTTGTCAGCACCCCCCTTCCTACTGTCATAGACACATATGCTGAGCAGTTGCTTGTATGCCAGTCTGAACGACTTAGTTCTTTTAACAGAGTTGATTCACATTGGATACTCACCCAGCTGAGAATAGTCATGTGGATTTTTATTTTTGTAGGACGTACATCATTTCTCACAGAGAGATGCTCTGTCTTTGCAGTTTGAACCAGTACTCGTACCTACTTCTGCAACCAACTTTACAAAAATTGCCTCTTTCACTTGCAAAGGTACAGATTTTAAAAATACTGGAGATTGTCTTTTTATTTTTGTTATCTGGTTATGATGACAGTTCTTTTCTGTGAAATGACTTGGGTTTCACAAAGATTTTCAGAAAGCAAATTGGCTTGATGGTAATACTGTAGCCTTAAGAGTTCTAAGAGATAGAATGATGGAAGAAATGATTGTTGATGCCACTGTTATTCTGCCACATATGGGGGATTTTGCATTTAAAGCTTAACTCACGTGGTGATCTGAAAGAGCAGGATGTAAATGTGTCTGGTGGAGGTGCTGCTTCCACAGAGAACAAGGTTGTGCTGCCCGGGTCGTGTATCTTTGTGCAGAATGCAAGCTAGATCTAGTGAGTACAAACCCAGCTGTAGCTTTAGGTTCTTATTTATGGTTAAAAAGAGTTCTGTAAATAAATGCAAGTTGTTTGAAACATAT